>NC_081409.1:779692663-780020164 GCF_030272615.1 Cryptomeria japonica
ATTTTATGAATAATACAATATCCGATGCAATAACTGATTGAACATGTTGGCTTAATGCATTTACAACAATAACAAATCATCTCCATAGCATGCCATGCTGATCTGGAAAAGATAAACCTGCCGATGTAACCCTAGATAACCTGGACCTATTTGCTGGTAAAAGAAAATATGCAAATAAGAATATACCAATGATTATTACTTCAAAGTAAAGTGTCCACATGATGTCTTCGACATTACCAAGTGTCTTCCATGTCATTGTAGGTACCGGTGAACATTATATCCTGCCGGTTAACCATATATCGGTGACTGTTTGAACAGTTTACTGATTGCCGGTGAATGTCGTTGGATCTCCAAAGTAGGTGTATTTAGTAGGTGTTGACATCAATGACAAAACCATACCAAAATACCAACAGGGAGTCACTAGGGTTCAATTTTTCTACTTTATAGTTTTATACAAAGATAAGAATGGTAAGCCAACTTTCCCTCTCATAGATCAAACTCTTGCTCCCTCTTGATCTCAGTCCAATCTAGAAACATGATTTTCATATCAATAATTTCCATATTGTCCATGTTTTGAAGTTGACTAGAATAATCATCATGTTGGTTTGGCATGAAATTATTATTTTGAGGATGATTCTGGGTATATATTGCCTACCATAAAATTTCAACAGGGGTGGGCAAGTGGTAAGCATACTCAGTTTTTTGATAACTTGCTAGCTCATTACTAGTGAGTTATTTTGGTCAAGGGTAGCAAAATTGTTCAACATGATATGAAAAATAAAAAGGCACATGGAGAGTATTTTTCATGAAATTGGGGGTGATAAAGCATCTATCTATGAAATTTTGATATGTGTTTTTTAATTTCAAATAAGCTTTAAACTATTGAAATATTGTCAAAACCAAAAAACAAGTCTGATTTTCACATACCAACATTTTGTCCACTTGAAACCAATTCACTAGCTTTTCAGAGTCACCAGGTGTGTTATATTATTGCCTCCAAACATAAAATCATTGATATATACACCAAATATCAATGATATATAGAAAATTTATGGACTACAATAGTCAAAATCATCCCATTAGGTGTGCCAGAAATGGATACCACATAGGATAAGTGCCCTTACTAATTTTTCTACCCAGTTATCTAATGACACATGGAAGCACTCCTAGGCTTGTGGGTTGCCCCTAGGTTAGAATGAATCTCTAGAGTAGGTTGGTTCCTTTTTTAGTACTTCACCTAAATTTGATCACTCTTATCATAGGCCCTTCAATATTGTTATTATTTCCTTCTTATTCATTCTTTTCATTCATCTACCATCATTTAATGCCTTTGATCAATTCATATGATTGTCTTTGCATGCTCGTCTTTTATTCATAATGACTATTTTCTTTCTTTTGTTATGACTACTCCTATCCTTTTTGGGACCCAGTGGAATGCATATTTGAAGTGACTGTTATCATCATAATAGGGCTTTATAGAGTACATTTGTATTCATCAACCATGGAGATTGTCCTCCATTGTTCACTAGCCACGTCCTCATTTCTTTGCAATCAAATAATAATTGTTGTCCTATTGTGATGCCTTTACAACTGAACTTAATATATTCAAAATGCTTGCTCAACTATGGTATAGTTTTTCATCATTGCCTCTCTAGAACATGTAACAAAAAATTTAGTGCACTAGCACGAGCTTCATCATTTTCAATATCAATGTACAATGATTTTAGTGTGATTTTAGATGTAGAATAACAATACATTTTAAATTTTTGAGTTTTGAATTTAATTTATGTGCAACAGTCACATATTTAGAGTCCTTAATTGTGTTAGTAACTTCTAAATTTAACTCATGTTGATCATATTTTGTTTCACTTTGAACTTGAGAATGCATGGAAATAACCAATAGAGATGCTTTCTAAACCTTTGCACATCCTAAAACAACACAAATAGAGCGATCCATTGTATCAAGTGCCATATTTCTTACTTATGAAGTCCCATGTTCTTCTAGCTCAAGAAATTGAGCAATAACCTATTCCCGAAGAAGATCAACTCTATGCAGATTGTTCACAAGCACAATTATCATCCTATCCACAAAAAATATCTTATTTGTTGCTTTCATTAATGCACTATCAACCTCCAACACTAAAAGAGGCATATTGTCTAGTGAATATGCAAACATGATCCCAACAATACATACAATGTTAAAGTTGCACATGTATCCTCTTAATAGTGAAAAGCTTAAAGAGAAAACAATCTTGGCATCTCTACATCTTCCAAATGCATGAAGAAAAAAATGAGCTAAAAAAGTGATATTATTCACCCTCAAAACACTACCCACAACCTTATAGCTCTATCTTCTATTCATTAATGTTACGCAAACATCAAGGTGTATTATGACTCAATCTAGATACTTAAAACTTTCCACCTTATAGGTTTCCATTAGGAGACATCAAGGAGTATTCTGACTCAATCTAGACACTTAAAACTTTCCACCTTCAATGTCATACACCAAAAGGATCCTTCTACAAAAAAAAATGTTGGTTATAAAGCAGTTAACCTCTATTATTTTTTTGTCATGAATGGTGTTTCTTTCTTCAACAAACCTACTTGTTTCTCATGCTACATGGAAGAAGACAACCCTAAAATCCTGAAACAACAAAATTTACCTTTTACAATAGAAAAAATTTCCATACAAATACTCCCCACTAAAAGGTATATATGAGTATAGTAGAAGACTCTAAGGGAAAAAAATTAATAATAACTTAGAAAGATTAAAGACAAGATATTAAGTTTTTCTATTATGAATTTGTAACACTATTTTAGTCCTATAACTAAATTAAGTTAACAAGAAGATATCACTCCCCAAACCATAAACAAATCCTTTATTAGGTCTTTAAAACCACCCAAAAAATTAAAATATCTCTCCTCATTTTCACTCTCTTTAGTTTTTACGATGGATATTATCCAAGCCAATCATTCTTTCCAGACTGCAAGAAGTATGGTCCACATGAACAAAAAATATAGCAACCAAAAAGCATAAGATACCAATAGTATGGTACTCTAAATATGCTAATTTAAATCATTGATCCAAAACATTCACTGAGTAGTTTCAATGAAAGCAAAAAATGATTTATTTAAAAACAATATAAGCTTATTATTAATGCCATGAAGAAATATCATGATTTTGTTTATAAACACACACACACACACACACACACACACACACATATATACATTTACATACATATACATACATATATATACATTTACATACATATAAATACATACATATATATATATATATATATACATACATACATATATACATATATACATATACACACATATATGTATATATGAATGTATGTATGTATGCATGTGTGCATGTGTATATTTATACGCACACATGTATATATACATATGTATATGCATACATACATACATACATATGTATATGTATATGTATACATATACATATACATATACATATATATACACATGTGATGATATCTCTATTATTATTATAATAATTGTTGGGAAACATATTTGCCACTACGATTGATTCTTCAAATCTAACCTTGTTTGCTCGAAGAGCAATGACAACCATTCCAATGGTTGGAGAGGTTGTGGTGAAACCACAATATTCCTCTGCATTTGAGAGGGGCAACTCCCTCGTATGATGGGGGTTTTGGGAATTTTTGTGTAGTTTTGACCCGAAAGTACAAAAAGGAAGGAAAACACAAAACTAAAGAAAATAGATAACAGAAACCCCAATGACATATATATGAATACACATTGAGATTCCACAATTGATAACCATTACAAGGGGGTTTAAGCATAAGATGGGTTTAAAATATGCACTGATGATGAAAGAAGCACAACAACTCTCAACATATGAAGAGAAAGGCTATACTAGCATAGACAAGTCAAGATACTAGGAAATGACATGTTTCATCAAGTCAGTTACATAGATTATTAAACTGAAAACCAATAGATTCCACTGATACACAAAGAGATTACTAATTTAACATATGAGAAATTAGTAACAATAAATCATGAATACATTCAACACATACGAACTCAATGCATTCTTCATTATTGTTTTGAAAATATACAAGTCCAAAAGCTTTGTATACAAAATGTGAAAAACAAAAAGTTTTCAAAAAGTTTCTCTACAAAATTCTCTACAGTTTCCCCTCTGTAAGAGTCCCCCTCTACAAATGAAATAGCATTTTATTTATAGGCTTGAGAGAATAACTACCTCATAACTACTTGGCCTAACTACTTAGGATAACTAACTAGCTAATCCACTTAGAATAACTACCTAAATCAATGCTTAGGATAACTACCTTTTAAAAATGAGCTAGGATAACTATTTCTTAGAAACAAGTTAAGATAACTAATTTTTACAAAATCTAAGTCCAAATTCTAACTTGTATTACAATAAGTGACATAAATAACTTTTACAAAGAGGTAAGTAAAAACTTGTAACATTTGAAAGGAGCAAGTCACCATCTTTGTTGGGGTAGTTTCCATCTGCACCTACTTCATGTCCCTAATACCTTTGAAAGTATTTTTGACATTGAACATTATCTGTCTTTGCTTTCTTATTCCACACTTGCAACATTTCTATGTTGTCACATTCTTAGATGGAATTTATTTTTCTCATGTTCTTCAATGGATGACCATAGCCTGTTCCAAGACTTTTGGCTTTACTCCTGTCGACATCATTTGCTTGGAAGTTTCTACCGCTTTTTCACGAATTTATTGTGTGTACATCGCAAACCATGAGAGCACATATTGGTGTAGCCACACATATTGATATAATTTAGCTATACATGAATTACAGAACAATGTATCAACTCCTTTTTTTTATTACCATAGTCTTCAACTTTTGGCAAACAATATAAGTCTTGATAAACATCAAGAACAAACACTACATCCACCATAGGTCCACCATCGATAAATAATATAGAATTTTATGTGAATGAATTAATAAGTAGTTTAATAATAAATATATAAAATAAAGGATGTTATAAAATAAGTTTTATACATTGGTATGTTATTTATATTAGTGTTTCTTTCATAATAGAATTATTTTACTAAAGTTTTCAATATATATATTTTTTAAAAACTTAATTATTAAAAAGATTTTGTAAATTTAAAAAATAATTATAAAATGAAATAGTTTTAATTTCTTTAAATAATTGTTCATTACATGGTTTTTTATATATAATCATGATATTTTATATTGTGTTTTTCTATTATTTTAGGGCAAGAGCAAATTTTGACACATATAAATTAGTGTTATCAGATTTCAACAATCCATTCTAATATTTAGTGATTTGTTTATGTGATTCATCATCAGGATGAACAAGAATACCAAGGAGATGAAAAATAAATATATAAATATTACAAAAATTAAAACATAATATAAACATATATAAATATTACAAAAATTAAAACATAATATTATTTGAAACCAAAGTATTATTTTGTTTAGAATGTATATAAGTTTAATTTATTTTTTAATATTAGTTTGTTTTTTTTTTTTATTTATTTATTATGCCGAGAGGCATAACCTACAATGGCATCATATAGAGGTCATCAGACTTGTCGATGTAAGAAAAAAGAAATGTTTCATATTCCTGGTAATTACACGGAGAGGCATCTCTCAGTCGTAACATAATTTACGAATGCATTACATTTCATGCACAATAATTGTGAGCATAAGAATGGGGTTGCTGAAGAGTCTAACATACCACAAACATAGTGGAAGAGCAACGGTACCACCAGCATAGTGGAAGAGCAGTAGTTTCCTCCCATACTGCAATGATAGTGGAAGATTGGAAGACGATCTCTTTAAATGAAACCATTGTGTTCCTATATCTCTATTATTCTACAATCGATTTTTTTGCAACCTGGATGAAGATCCAAATACAGATTACAATCATGGCATTATTGGTGAGCAAGATTTCAATATTTGTTTAAAATCTATATTTTCTTTCTCTATTAGATTTAAGGAGTGTATTCATTTGTAGGTTCAAGTGCATCATAATCAGGGTTTCTGTCAATCTATCAATTCATTATTTACTTTGCCCTTTACATGCATAAATCGGGTATGCTTTTTTTGATTTGTTATTTACTCTGCCTTTCTCCTATCTACCCAACAACACTATACAAGTTGATTTAATCCTCAATAATGGTGAAACACAGGCCTAGCATCACTATTTTGATAGAATGATTTTGAATGAATAAAACCTAGACGAGGAGAAGCGCAATAAGCTCAGTAAGTCCAACATTTCCATTTATTATTATGCTTGATTGCACATGTAAAACAATATTCATGTAGATTAAAATCTAGATGCTTCCATGTCTATATGTCTGGGTCTTCATGACATAAATGTCTTTATGGAGGCTACTGATGAGGCTGATGAAAGAGTTAATGAAGCCAACCACTAGGCGATTGAAGCCAACAATGGGTTCAACAAGTGCTTACCCAAATTGATCACTTCAAATTTTCTACCACATTCTTGTTTTCTGTTATCTTCTGTTTTCCCCAAAGTCGCATTCCTTTCTCTTTTGTGTTATGATGTCTTGAAATGGGCTCATTTGTACTTTTGTTTTGATGATCTATGTTCTTGTGTGGATGTTTGTAGGTGAGCAAGGTCAAAGATAGATGAAGCTACTATCATTATTTCTTGCAACTGTTTTGTTTCTGCTTGCTACTATCATTATTTTTTGATGAATGTCGATACTCGTATCCCATTCCAATGCTTCCATTTTTTTGCAAACAACACACAGGGAAGAAGAAAAGCAAAAGGATATGTTGAATGCACAAATCAAGTAGGCCATCCAAGTTCTCAAGGTCCTGTCCAGTCCATCGTTGCATTTGTTCCTGTATTTTTTTAGTTTTTTCTTTTAAACTATTTATACTTTATTTGCATTCCACTCATGAGCATATATTTTTCATTAGTAAGGAAAGAATATCATAAATAAAAGTAGAGGTATACATTACCCTTAGTTTCTAAAGGGTGCACAATGAATGTCCAATAAGTTAAATCCCTATTTAAGCAATTTGTTGGGACCCTTTATGTTCAATTTATATAATGTATTTCAGCTTTACTTATATTATATTTATAAATAGATTTGTTTATACTATTGATAGCACATGGTTTGGATTATTGGTTGTTTCATAAATTTACAATTAAATCAAAATTTTAAAAAGAAATTAAAAACCTTTGAGGAATTGATAATTTGCAGTTCATTTAGTTCATTTAATTATTAGTATCAATTCGATATATTAAATTGATTAGTATCAATTTGATATAAACAACTTTTATATTTCTATAAAGTGATAAAACAAATAATTTTTATGTTTTTGGCAAAATATTGCTTCCTAGAAAGAATGTTAGTATTGTTAATTATTTTTACAGAAATAATAAAAATAAAAGCAATATTTTGATTGAAAATGGAAGGAAACAATTTTGAATTTAGAAAGACCAAAAAGTTTTTTGTTTGTTTGTAAATTTTAAACATAAAAATATAATGTTACTAAATTCAATTATACTTTTAATTTTCAATTTAGAAATATCAAAACATGTTTCTAAATTTTAATTTAAAATAGTATATAATTTTAAATTTTAAATTTAGAAAAAAAAAAAAAAATGTTTCTAAGGTTTAATCATAAAAATATAATGTTTCTAAATTCAAAAAATCAAAGTTACATGCATGTACACATATTTCAAATATAATATATAATTTTTAGTATACAAAGAATATTTATTATTAAAAGCGATTTCTAATTGATGATAAATATGTGATTTTTCTATTTATAGGAAAATGAAAATAAGTGTCCTTAATGCATTATCTTATAATAGTAATCCTAATTTTAGCCTAACCTTAGTCAAAGCTCATCTTATCATAATTAAAAAATAATCCTAAACTTAACTATAACCCTAGAATTAAACCCTACCTACAACTTGAACCCTAATCTAACCATAATTGAACCTTAACCCTATTTGAATTCTAAAGCTAACTCTAACCCTAATTAAACTCTAATTAAAATTTAATACTAACCCTATTCATGATTGAACCCTCCACAATGCTCCCAATAATTTAATGGAGCCTCAAATTTTGCCATGAACATTATCCTTCATATTAACCCTAATTGTACCCTAACATTAACACTAAACCTAATCTTACCAAATTAAAACCTAACCCTAAAATTAACTATAACTCTAGAGAATTAAACACTACCTACAACTTCAACCCTAATCTAACCATGATTGAACCATAAACCCAAACTAAACCTTAACACTAATTGAAACCTAATCATAATCTAATCATACTCTATAATTAATCTCTAATTACAACTTGAACCATAAACTAACCATTATTGTATCTTATACCTCAACTTAACCGCAACCCTAATTGAACTCTAATCCTCAGCTAGCCCTAACCCTAATCTACTCTATACCTTGATCCTAATTGAACTATGATCCTAACCCTAACTATAATTAACTTTTTGGCAAAATATTGCTTCCTAGAAAGAATGTTATTATTGTTAATTATTTTTATAGAAATAATAAAAATAAAAGCAATATTTTGATTGAAAATGGAAGGAAACAATTTTGAATTTAGAAAGACCAAAAAGATTTTTTTTGTTTGTAAATTTTCAACATAAAAATATAATGTTACTGAATTCAATTATACTTTTAATTTTCAATTTAGAAATATCAAAACATGTTTCTAAATTTTAATTGATGTTTCTATATTCAAAAAATCAAAATTATATGCTACAAAAGTATAAGGAATAAAAATAGTATATAATTTTCAATTTTCAATTTAGAAAAAAAATTAAAAAAAATGTTTCTAAGGTTTAATCATAAAAATATAAAAATATAATGTTTCTAAATTCAAAAAATCAAAGTTACATGCATGTACACATATTTCAAAAATAATATATAATTTTTAGTATACAAAGAATATTTATTATTAAAAGCGATTTCTAATCGATGATAAATATAAGATTTTTTTATTTATAGGAAAATGAAAATAAGTGTCCTTAATGCATTATCTTATAATAATAATCCTAATTTTAGCCTAACCTTAGTCAAAGCTCATCTTATCATAATTAAAAAATAATCCTAAACTTAATTCTAACCTTAGAATTAAACCCTACCTACAACTTGAACCTTAATCTAACCATAATGTAACCTTACCCTATTTGAATCCTTAAACTAATTCTAACCCTAATTAAACTCTAATTAAATTGTAATACTAACCCTATTCATGATTGAACCCTCCATAATGCTCCCACTAATTTAATGGAGCCTCAACTTTTGCCATTAACATTATCCTTCAATATTAACCCTAATTGTACCCTAACATTAACACTAAACCTAATCTTACCAAATTAAAACCTAACCCTAAAATTAACTATAACTCTAGAGAATTAAACACTACCTACAACTTCAACCCTAATCTAACCATGACTGAACCATAAACCCAAACTAAATATTAACACTAATTGAAACCTAATCATACTCTATAATTAATCTCTAATTATAACTTGAACCATAAACTAACCATTATTGGATCTTATACCTCAACTTAAAAGCAACCCTAATTGAACTCTAATCCTCAACTAGCCCTAACCCTAATCTACTCTATACCTTGATCCTAATTGAACTATGATCCTAACCCTAACTATAATTAAATGTCACCATAATCAAATCCTAATCTTAACTGAACCCTAAATCTAATTGACTATAACCTTAACCCTTAACCCTAATCCCTCTAATTGAATGCCAACCATAACCTAACCACAAAATTAACTCTAGCCATATAATTAAACCATAATCCTAACAATAGCTCTAAACCTAACCGCTAACCTTAGCAATAACCATAATCATGATGTAAATCCTAACCATAACCCTAACACTAAACCTAACCCTAACAATGGTGTAAACCCTAAGATTAATCCTAATAGTAACCCTTAACACTAACCATAACCCTAACTCTACCCCTATATTAAATTATATCTCTAATTATAACACTAATCATAAAACCTAACCCCAACCTTGAATCTATCTCTAAGCTAAAACCTAACCCTAATCCAAACCCTAAACTTAAGTCTAACAATATCCATTATCTTAAACCAAACTATGATATAACCCTAGCCATAATCCTAAACCATAACTCTAACTATAATCCTAAAGTCTAATAGTAACCCTACCCCAAAATCTAACCCTAATTCTAACACTATCCCTAACTATTATATACCCCTAACCATAATCATAACCATAATCTTAACCCTACCCCAAAATATACCCTAAACCCTAGAATTGTCCCTAACTAAGATACATCCCTAACCATAACCATATCCTAACTATAACCCTAAACCTAAACACAATCCTAACAATAACCCTAATCTTAAGCCCTAAACCTAACTATAGCACTAACCATAAACCCTAGCACTAAACCTTGAATCTATCTCTAAGTGAAAGCCTAACCATAATCCAAACCTTAAACCTAAGTCTAACCCTATCCATTAACCTTAAATTAACTATGATGTAAACCCTAACCATAATCCTAAACCATAACTCTAACCATAATCTTAAAATATAATCCTAACCTAAAAGCTAAGCCTAATCCTCATACTATCCCTAACTATTATATACCCCTACCCACAATCATAACCACAATCTTAACCCTACTCTAAAACCTGGCCCTAACCCCAACATTGTCCCTAGCTATGATACGTCTCTAACCATAAACATAATACTAACTATAACCCTAAACGTAACTCAAATCCTAACAATAACCCTAACCCTAATAATAACCCAAATCATGATGTAAATCCTAACCATAACCCTAACTAAACCTAACCCTAACCATGGTGTAAATCCTAATATTAATTTTAATAGTAACCCTTAACACTAACCCTAACTCCACCCCTAAATTAAGTTATATCTCTAACCATAACACTAAGTAGAAACCCTAACCCTAAGCTTGAATCTATCTCTAAGCCAAAGCTTAACCCTAATCCAAACCCTAAACTTAAGTCTAACCCCATCCATTAAGCTAAACCTAACTATAATATAAACCATCACTCTAACAATAATCATAAAGTCTAACCCTAATTGGTGCAGGAGCACCTAGTTGAGTCAAAACTCCATTTTTGGGTTTTTCATGCTTATATGTTTGTAAAGTCTTGTGTTAGGTTGTTTTTGTTGTTTTAGGTTGTTTTGAGTCATTTGTAGTGGTTTTGATCTCATTTTGGGCTTGAGAGATCAAATCTTGCATTTCAAGCCTTGAGTTGACAATTTTTGGCCAAAATGTGAAAAATGGCCAAAAAGGTCTCCTAATGGTTTCAAGAGCATTGAAACATGTTTTTTTAGTGTTTTTAAGCATGTCTAAGTTGTTTAGTCAAGTTTATGAGGTTAGATTGTGAAAAATGCATCTTGGAGCAAGAAAAGTTGCCATTTGGCTTAAGAAAGTTGTCAAAAATGTCATTTTCATGAAAAATGTAATTATTGAAGCCTTTTGTCCATACAAGGGAATGGAAACCAACTGGAGAAACTATATAAGGCCTCCCTTTATCTTGGAAAGGGTTGGTGATGGTATTTGCAAGAGTAACTTAATAGAAAACAAGTTTGTTTGGCTTTTATGATTGTTTTTTGTTCCTTTTGAAGGGCAGTCCGTACTATAGCTGTACAATCTGTATTGTAGCTTTTGGGAAGTTGAGATGTTGTTGTATTAAGACTTCTCATGTACTTTTTTTATTGATTTTTCATTTGCAAAGTGCTTATTCAAATTTTTTTGTAAATTGTGTATCTGCTGCCCTGCCAGGGGTTTGGAGTTGTAAGATGCATCAACTTGGTTGATCCAGGTTTGGGATCCCTCCTATGGATTCTACCAAGTTGATCCATGTGTATATAATGTACATAGCTTCCTTTTTGTGCCAGAATAATGGTTTGAAGATGCTATTGAGTGATTGCTAGGCAAGTGTTTGTCATTTGGCTAGTAACTTGATAAAAACTCATGGTTTGCACTCAAGAGTAATTGAGTGAGCAAATGAATGTGACAGGGACCTAGAGATTTGGCCATGGATTTGAGTATCTTCTTGGATGGCTAATTTAACTAGTTCTTACTTCAATCTTTCTCTTTGTAATCAAATAGTGAGTTCACTGTTTTCATGAATTTGTAAATGGCAAGAGAATGCCCATGGAATGCTTGTTGAGCATATTCCAAGCCTTGCATCTTGAAGGCAATGTAATAGGAGAAGGGATACATGTTTGAAGACCTCTTAATGGTGTTTTCCCATTTCCAAATACTTCATTCTTGCAGGTCCCAAAGTGAAGACGTTGCTGACTGATAAAAGACGGAGAAAAGACTATGAAAAGTGCAGTTTTACTGGTTTCTCACGTGCTTGCCAAGTGTTTGGTATTTTGATTGCAGGAAAACATCAGGAGAAGGTTCCTTGAGTTTTGGTAGAGGTCCTAAGCCTTTGGGGAGGTGTGAAGAGAGGAGTTAGAAGTGTTTCCCAAAGTTGCTTGCTCAAAACCCTACCAAACCCTTAAAACATGCCACAAAATGTGGACAGTCCAAAAAGTGCAAAGACAGTGAATGGTGCAAGAGCACCTAGGCCTCATTTTCATCACAGGTTTGAGAGAAAGTTTTATTTTTATTAGTTTTGAGTTGGAAAGTTTGTCTAAGTTGTTTTTGTGTTGTTCTAAGTTGTTTGGATGAGTTTTGAACTCATTGTGTGGTCATGTTTCCTGTTTTCATCTTTTTGCTCAAAGTTGCCAGTTTGGAGTTGCCCAGCAAAATGTTGTCAAAAGTGAGTTTTCAGTGTGTTTTTGTTGTGAAAAGTTATTAGACATGTTTTGTGTTTGTTTTTTAGGTGTGAATAGTGTTTTTAGGTGATTTGTTGTCTTTGAGATCAACCTTGCATCATCTAGGCATTGAAAGTTGTCATTTTAGACATGAAAGTGTCAAATTTGAGTGCTCTTGGACATGTACCTATCTATACAGGAGGATAAATGACATGAAGAGGTATTTATTCTCTTGTTTGAACCATTGTAAGGGTTGATCATTCAGATATATCAAGCATTTTGCAAGTTTGCACTACTTTTTACCTTGTTTTCCCTATGTTTTGACTCCATGTGAGCAGCAATCCGTACACCTGTTGTACGTGGCCGTACTATTTTTGCATTTTTCAGTTATCTTATGTTTCTTGAAGCTTTTCCCTTCAGTGGCATTGAATTTCATTAAGTTTTGAGTTTTGTGCAAAATTATTTAGTGTTGACAGTTTCACTACCTTGTCTAGGAAATTGGCAAGGATGCTTGACCAACTTGGCTTCTTGAAGCCTTAAATGTTCATGGCTTCCCAAGAACCAATTGGTCAACTTGTAAGATATGTATATACATGTTTTCCTTTCCAAAATGCAGGTGCAAGAAGTTTTGTGGCCATGGAGCTCTAGGCAAGTGTGCCATTTGGCTAGGGTCTTTGAGGAAGTTTGATGCTTTTCTCTTCTATAGCAAATGCATTCTTCAGATAATCAGACTTGTTTTGATCCTTAAGGTTGAATGTAAGGGTAAAGAGGTTTTATAATCTATAATGAGGATGATTGCATTTTCAGTTTGTGAAAATGATGTAAAAAACAGTGAGTCGCTGTTTTGGAGTTGATTTCCATTCACTTGCTTACTCTCCACCATTTATTGGAGTTTGTAAAGCCTTGTACCTCCTTCTAATTACTTGCAAACAAGAACAAGGAGTGGTCTTTGACCTTGTCCATGGGTTTAAGATTTCCAAGATCAATTAATGATCTTTGAGGCAAAGTTGTAATGCCCAGTTGGCTGTCACAGTCAACTATGACTGATTTTTGCATTTTTGTTGAATTTGTATATGTAATTTTCCTCTTCAAAATGGCAGGAGTGAAGGTCAACAAGAAACTAAAGGTAGAGAATTGTTAAAGAGCACAAACTAGACCATTGGAAAAGAATTTTAACAGTGAAAAGGGAAAAGTGCGGTGACAATTAGTTGACAGTGAATGTTTCTTTGCTTTTTAATTGCCTAATGCCTTTTGTGTAGGGATAATATGATTCCTTCTTGTCACTAATGTTATTCATGTTTACATGCTTCAAATTGTAATTGGTTCTCATGCAAAAATTGTGTTTGTAGAAAGCAAGAATGAAAAGTTGTCAATGTTGCATACTCCTTATGAGCAAATTTTTGTAAAAACCTTGTTCTCTAACCTTTGGAGGTGTAAATTGCTTTATTGTGGCCTAATTAGCATTTGACATGGTAGAACCAAGTTTGTATGGTTCACATTGTAGGTCTCTAACTTGTAAGTCAATTTTTGCCATCAAAACCCTTGAAAACCCTTCCTTTTGCACCCATTTTTGGGACAGTCATGGAGAAGGCCTAATGAGCCCTAAAACTTAGAAAATCCTCAAGAAATATCAAAAGGGTATCTAAATATGAAGTCCTTTTTGTCTGGAAGTCTATCGTTGGAGCAGGGTGAGCATAAAACCTCAAAAGGAGGGCTAATTCCTTGTAGCCCGTTTTAGGCCTAAAACTTGGATTTTTGTCAAATCGGGTATGTAAAGGGAAGTTGTAAAGCATAAAACCCATCAAGACCAGTTGAAACAAGTTAATCTTAAATTCCTATAACACTTTGGGTGAGATAGACTCCAAAGCTTAGTTAGTAGCACTTGTGGAGGACTTCTACACCCCAAACGTAGAAGACCAAAGACACCCATTGGGGGTAAAACTTGACACAAACTTGTAGATAACCAAATGGAGACCTTGTGTAGTCAGAGAACAAATCAAGATAGAGGAAATGAATTCCAACTGAGAGAGTAAGGAGTTAGACCATAAAGCCAAAAACTATGGAGTTGAAGCCCTTGAGAAACCAAGAAGTGTTTGACTTAGGGAGGTGGATCAAGGAGAGTTGCTAGGTTGTCTATAAACCTTTTTGCACTCTGATTTTGGTGACTACACCTTGACACTAGCAAGGACCTATCACTCAGTGATCATACAAGCCTATTGGGCAACCCCCTTGCCCTACCTCCCTATCAGTGAAGTAAACCTTTAAAATCCTTGAGCATAGACCTCCCTAACAACATTCCAAACAAGATTCATGGTGGAAATTCCCATCGTTGGGCTAGGTGAGGAAAACAAGGCCAATTAGGCCTCCATAGGCTAGTAGCCCTGCTGCATAACACACAAAACTCGTTGAGCTAGGTGAGGAAAACAAGGCCAATTAGGCCTCCACAGGCTAGTAGCCCTGCTGCATAACACACAAAACTGGCAGTTTTTGCAAAATTGCATGAACCCAGTTGGAAAATGAGTCTTGGGCTTATAAAATAGTATGGAAACATTCCAAGCAGTCCTCCAAGTGCTCCTTAGGTCTCCTAAACCATGTGCAACCTCCTTTGGGGGTAGGTGAGTCTTGCTAATGAACTTGAGTAGGTAGAGGGTTAGACCTCAAACCAGATGTTGAGCACCCAAAGATGAGAAGTACCTTGCTGCCATTGCATTTCCTTGTGAAAGACTCCTAGCTCATTCTAAAAACCTAAGGAAGGAAGCCCCAAGAACCAAACACAATCTTTTGAAGATGGGAGGAACAAGCAATTTGAATAGTTTTGGAGCATGGGAGTAAGCCATCACCATAAAGGGAGTTTTCTAGGCAAGTAGACCATGGAATCCTTGGCATTACAATAACAAAATAGGTTGATTAAACATACACATCAGATCCTACAAGGTTTTGGCTAAGACATTGACACTTTTGAGCAAGTCAGCCTTGTGAGCACTTCCCTACCAAGCTCCCTATCATAGTGGTATTAGAGCCAACAAAAGATTTAGGGGAAAGACACATTAGGAAAACATGGTGACCAATGTAGAATTGGCTAAGAAGGTAGGGGACCAAGAAGAGGAAAATAGGGCACTCAGAGAAAGACTAGATCAACTAGCAATGAAACTAGCTGAAGTAGCAGTCAAAACTGAAGAAGTCCAGGATAAGGTTGGAGATCAGGGTAAAATGATGGCAATAGAGGATGAAGTCCCCATGCCCAACCCTGTCATTGAGCAAGAACCATTCTTGAAAGCCTTGAGAGCTATGAGTTGTAAGACCTTAGAAGGAGTGGCTCTTTTCAATGGGAAGATAGATCCAGATGCTCTAATAGAGTGGATCGAAGTGTTAGAAAACCATTTTGAGTGTGATGGAGTGACTGAAGCACAAAAGGTCAAGGTGGCAAAATCAAGGCTGAGAGGGGCAGCCTTAACATGGTAGAAGTTCATCCAAGAGGAAAGGGTGAAAGTAGGCAAGCAACCACTAGCCACCTGGAAGGCAATGGTAGCCAAAATCAAAGAGACCTACCTTCCTGAAGACTATGAAATACAACTTCACAAGAAAAGACAAAACTTGAGACAGAAAGACCTAGATGTAAGTAGCTACACTGAAGAGTTTCAGAAACTATGCATGAGATCCAGAGTAGTGGAGGATGAGAGTATCAAAGTGGCAAGGTATTTGAATGGGTTAAGATGGAACTTCCAGGAAGAGATGAGCTTGTTGTGCCCACAAACCGTACACAAGTGCTATCAATTGGCACTTAAGGTGGAAGAGAAAGGTAGGAGAAAGTAAGAATAAAACAATAGAGGTCGAGGTAGGGGAAGAGATGGTAGAGGCCATAGGGGCAGTTTTGGGGGAAGAAGCATAGATCAATGATCCTAGGGAGAGTCTAAGCTTATTGAGCAAAGTGGTGATTCTCAAAGCAAACCCAACTATAGGGGTAGGGGATCAAGCAACCCGAGTAGGGGTAGATCTAATGGACTAGGGAGAGGGTCTTACTTCTCAACCATGAAATGCTATAACTGCCAAAAACTGGGCCTCCCTGCCTATAGATGCCCAGAGAAGCCTAGTTCATCCTATGGAGGTGAAAAGAGGGTAAATTATATTCAGGAAGATGGATGTAATTCTAGAACTTCAGCATTGAATCACCTAGCTTCAAAAGATGGTGAGAGTTTGATGATCAAGAGAGTCTTAATGAAGAAGCCACATAGTACAGAGGCCTCACAAAGAAGAGCATTGTTCAGGATTAAGTGTAAAATCATGGGAAAGGTGTGTAAGGTGATCATAGATTCAGGGTCCATAGACAAAATCATATCAGAAGAAGCAGTAAGCAAATTGAAACTACCTAAGATACAACACAAGGAGCCATACAAAGTCACCTGGTTGAATAAGGGACAACATGTGCTGGTAAATGAGCAAGCTTGGGTAGATTTCCACATTGGGGGATATGTAGATAGGATCCTATGTGACATCCTTCCTATGGATGCTTGCCACCTGCTGTTGGGTAGACCATGGCAGTTTGATCGAAAAGCACAGCATGATGGGGAAAGAAACTCCTATTCATTTCAGAAAGATGGAGTAGCATATCAAATCCAATCCCTCATTGAAGAAGGAGAGAGAAACAATAAGGGGCCTAACATCTTGTTAGTGAATGAGAAAGAGTTCATAAAAACACTAGAAGAGGGTGAAGGAGTAGGATTTGCACTCATAGTGAAGCCTAAGGAAGAAAAGGTAGAAAAGAAAGTTGAGATACCATACGAATTGCAGCAAATCCTTGATGACTTCAAATAAATAATCATTAATGTACACCTGCAGCCTTACCACCTCCTAGAGCCATTAGCCATCAAATTGACTTCATTCCTAGAGCCTCTTTGCCCAATAAGGCAGCCTACAAGATGACCCCTGACCAAAACAAAGAGGTAGCAAGACAAATACAAGAACTCTTGGACCAAGGGCTGATTAGGAAAAGCATTAGTACTTGTGCAGTACCTACAGTGTTGGCACCCAACAAGGGTGGAACATGGAGACTTTGTATAGATTCCAGAGCCATAAACAAAATCACCATTAGATACAGATTTCCCATACCCAGGATAGAGGATTTGATGGATTGTTTGGGGGGTGCATGGTATTTCAATAAGATAGATTTGAAGAGTGGTTACCATTAGATAAGGATCAAAGAGGGGGATGAGTGGAAGACAACTTTCAAAATGAATGAGGGTCTCTATGAATGGCTAGTCATGCCTTTTGGACTCTCTAATGCTCCCAGCACATTCATGAGGCTCATGAATGAAGTTTTACATGATTTCATTGGAAAATTTGTTGTAGTGTATTTAGATGACATTCTTATTTTCAGCAGGACTAAGGAAGAACACTTACAACATTTAGCTATTGTTTTGAAATAGTTATCTGATGAACAGCTAACCATAAATCTAGAAAAATGTGATTTCATGTAGCAAGAATTAGTCTATCTTGGCTTTGTTGTATCAGGAGACAATCTGAAAATGGATCACTCAAAGGTTGCAGCAATAACTAGTTGGCCAACTCTTAAGACAGCTAGTGATGTCAGAAGCTTCCATGGTTTGGCTCAGTTTTATAGAAAATTCATCAGGGGATTCAGTGACATTTGTGCTCCAATGTTGGACACCATCAAAGGGGGTGTAAAGGTAAATTTTCAATGGACAAGTGCAGCAAATAAGGGGTTTGAATTACTGAAAACTAACTCAACCAGTGCTCATTTTGCCTAGTTTTGATAAGCTTTTTACTATTGAATGTGATGCTAGTAATATTGTTGTAGGAGTTGTTTTAAGTCAAGAAAATAGACCAGTAGCATTCTTTAGTGAAAAGTTAAATGATGCAAAGAAAAAGTACTCATCTTATGATTTAGAACTTTATGCAAAGGTACAAGCACTTAGGAAATGGAGACACTATCTTCTTCCTAAAGAGTTTGTTGTATATATAGATAATCAGACACTCAATTTCTTGAACTCACAGGATAAACTGAATCATAGGCATGTTAAATGGGTAGAATATTTACAAGCTTACACTTTTACTCTTAAGCATAAGAAGGGTCATTTGAATAAAGTAGCAGATGCTTTGAGTAGAAGATTGTTAACTATTCATGAGATTCAAGTTCAAAGTATTGGTATTGATAGTTTCAGGGACATGTATCCTACTGATAATGATTTTGCATAAGCTTATAAAGTTTGTAAAGATTTTGAGAATAACTTCCATGGTGTCTATGTTGATTTCACTTTGCAAGATGGTTTGTTATTCAAGGGCAGACAGTTGTGTGTTCCATAGGGTTCTATGAGAGAGAACCTCATTCAAGAGAAGCACAATGGGTGCTTAAGTGGTCATTTCGCTCTCAACAAGACCTTAGAACTAGTGCAAAGGTTCTATTATTCGCCTAAGATGCAGAGAGACATCAGGAGGTATGTTGAGCAGTGCTTGGTATGCCAGAAAGCAAAAGGTAACTCCTCTAATGCTGGTTTATATCAGCCTCTTCCCATTCCACATAGGCCTTGGGATTGCATTAGAATGGATTTTGTAGTAGGATTACCTAGAACTCAAGCAAGATTTGATAGCATCTTTGTAGTAGTTGATAGATTCAGTAAGATGGCTCACTTTATTCCTTGCAAAACAACACATGATGCAACTCATATTGCCTATTTGTTTTTCAAAGAAGTTGTTAGAATACATGGTTTGCCTACTAGCATTGCTTCAAATAGGGATGTGATGTTTCTTGGTCATTTCTGGAAAACATTATGGAAGAGATTGGGTAATAATCTCTCTTTTGGTTCAGCTTATCATCCACAAAAGGATGGCCAAACTGAAGTTGTGAATAGGGCTCTTGGAAATATGCTTAGGTGTTTGACAAAGGAATATGGGCAGAGTTGGGATTAGCTCATTCATCAAGCAGAATATGCCTATAATGACAATGTTAACCACTCTACAGGTAAAAGTCCATTTGAAGTTATGGTATGCATCCAAGGGGTATATTGGAGTTAAGGGATATCACTAACTTGCAGCATAAGAGTGGGATAGCAGATGACATGGCTCACTCCATGAAGGAGGTTCATGAGCAAGTGAGACAAGCTCTCCAAGACACCTCTCAAAAAGTCAAGGCAAGAGTGGATGCTACAAAGAGAGATGTTTAGTTTGCCATAGGTGATTATGTGATGGTTCATTTGAATAAGGCAAGGCTACAAAAAGGAGTGCCAAGCAAGCTTCAGATGAGGAGGATAGGCCCTTGCAATATCTTGGCTAAGTATGGGTCTAATGCTTATAAAGTTGATTTGCCTACTAATGTTTCTTTATCCCTAATTTTTAATGTTGCAGATCTTATTGATTTCAAAGGGAAGCCACCTGAGGAGGTTCAAAGAGTTTCAGACATTTCCAATTCCCTTTCTGATCTATCTCTCCCTTCTCTTTCTTTTCCCCATGCTGAACAGGTTCTAGACTCCAGAGTTCTCAAAAAGACAAGGAATCATACCTACATGGAGCACCTCATTAAGTGGAAGGATCAGCCTACTTCAAAGGCCACTTCAATACCTGAAGCTAACTTTCTTAAAGTTGGCATTCCTTCTTCTTTGCTGCCTCAAGGAGTCACATGACTTCTTTGTTTTTGGGGGAGTATGGTGCAGGAGCACCTAGTTGAGTCAAAACTCCATTTTTGGGTTTTTCATGCTTATATGTTTGTAAAGTCTTGTGTTAGGTTTTTTTTGTTGTTTTAGGTTGTTTTGAGTCATTTGTAGTGGTTTTGATCTCATTTTGGGCTTGAGAGATCAAATCTTGCATTTCAGGCCTTGAGTTGACAATTTTTGGCCAAAATGTGAAAAATGGCCAAAAAGTCTCCTAATGGTTTCAAGAGCATTGAAACATGTTTTTTTAGTTTTTTTAATAATTTCTAAGTTTTTAAGTAAAGTTGATGAGGTTAGATTGTGAAAAATGCATCTTGGAGCAAGAAAAGTTGTCATTTGGCTTAAGAAAGTTGTCAAAAATGTCATTTTCTTGAAAAATGTAATTATTGAAGCCTTTTGTCTGTACAAGGGCATGGAAAACAACTAGAGAAACTATATAAGGCCCCCATTTTCCTTGGAAATGGTTGGTGACGGTATTTGCAAGAGTAACTTAATAGAAAACAAGTTTGTTTGGCTTTTATGACTGTTTTTTGTTCCTTCTGAAGGAAGTCCGTACTATAGCTATACAATCCATACTGTACCTTTTGGGAAGTTGATATGTTGTTGTATTAAGACTTCTCATGTACTTGTTTTGTTGATTTTTCATTTGCAAAGTGCTTATTCAAAAAGTTTTGTAAACTATGTATCTGTTGCCCTGCCAGGGGTTTGGAGTTGTAAGATGCATCAACTTGGTTGATCCAGGTTTGGGATCCCTCCTATGGATTCTACCAAGTCTATACATGTGTATATAATGTACATAGCTTCCTTTTTGTGCCAGAAGAATGGTTTGAAGATGCTATTGGGTGATTGCCAGGCAAGTGTTTGTCATTTGGCTAGTAACTTGATAAAAACTCATGGTTTGCACTCAAGAGTAATTGAGTGAGAAAATGAATGTGACAAGGACCTAGAGATTTGGCCATGAGATTTGAGTACCTTCTTGGATGGCCAATTTAACTAGTTCTTACTTCAATCTTTCTCTTTGTAACCAAACAGTGAGTTCACTATTTTTATGAATTTGTAAATGGCAAGAGAATGCCCATGGAATGCTTGTTGAGCATATTCCAAGCCTTGCATCCTGAAGGAAATTTAATAGGAGAAGGTATAAATGTTTGAAGATCTCTTAATGGTTTTTTCCCATTTCCAAATACTTCATTCTTGCAGGTCCCAAAGTGAAGACGTTGCTGACTGATAAAAGACAAAGAAAAGACTGTGAAAAGTGTAGTTTTACTAGTTTCTCATGTGCTTGCCAAGTGTTTGGTGTTTTGATTGTAGGAAAACATCAGGAGAAGGTTCCTTGAGTTTTGATAGAGGTCCTAATCCTTTGAGGAGGTGTGAAGAGAGGAGTTAGAAGTTTTTCCCAAAGTTGCTTGCTCAAAACCCTACCAAACCCTTAAAACATGCCACAAAATGTGGACAGTCCAAAAAGTGCAAAGACAGTGAACTAAACCTTTAAAATCCTTGAGTATAGACCTCCCTAACAACATTCCAAACAAGATTCATGGTGGAAATTCCCATCGTTGGGCTAGGTGAGGAAAACAAGGCCAATTAGGCCTCCACGAGCTAGTAGCCCTGTTGCATAACACACAAAATTGGCAGTTTTTGCAAAATTGCATGAACCCGGTTGGAAAATGAGTCTTGGGCTTATAAAAAAGTATGGAAACATTCCAATAATTCCTCCAAGTGCTCCTTAGGTCTCCTAAACCGTGTGCAGCCTCCTTTGGGGGTAGGTGAGTCTTGCTAATGAACTTGAGTAGGTAGAGGGTTAGACCTCAAACCAGATGTTGAGCACCCAAAGATGAGCAGTACCTTGTTTCCCTTGCATTTCCTTTTGAAATACTCCTAGATCATTCTAAAAACCTAAGGAAGGAAGCCCCAAGAACCAAACACAATATTTTGAAGATGGGAGGAACAAGCAATTTGAGTAGTTTTGGAGCATGGGAGTAAGCCATCACCATAAAGGGAGTTTGCTAGGCAAGTAGACCATGGAATCCTTGGCATTACAATAACAAAATAGGTTGATTAAACATACTCATCAGATCCTACAAGGTTTTGGCTAAGACATTGACCCTTTTGAGCAAGTCAGCCTTATGAGCACTTCCCTACCAAGCTCCCTATCACTAACCCTATCCCAAAAGATAACCCTTATCCTAACATTATTCTAAAGTATTATATGTACCCCTAAGCATAATTATAATTGTAATCTTAACCCTACCCCAAAACCTAATCCTAACTTTTTCCTAACTATGATACACCCCTAACTATAATCATAATCCTATCTATAACCCTATACCTAATCATAATCCTAACAATAACCCTAATACTAGGCCCTAACCCTAACTATAATACTAACCTTAAACCCTAACCCTAACCTTGAATGTATCTCTAAGCAAAAACCTAACCCTAATCCAAAACCTAAACCTAAGTCTAACCCTATCCATTAATCTATTTATCTAACTACTATGTAAGCGCTAATCATAATCTTAAATTGTGACTCTAACCATAATCCTATATTCTAACCCTAACCCTGCCCCAAAGGCTAAGGCTAATCTTAACACTATCCCTAACTACTATATACCCATAACCATAATCATAATCTTAATCATAACCTTACCCCAAAACCTAACCCTAATCCGAGCATTGTCCCTAACTATGATACACCCCTAACCTTAAAACCATAATCCTAACTATAACCCTAACCTAACCATAATCCTAACAATAACCCTAATCCTATGCCCTAACCCTCACAATAACCCTAATCACAATGCAAATCTTAACCATAACCCTAATGCTTAACCTAACCCTAACCATGATATAAATGCTAACCCTCACCATAATCTTAATAATAACCATAACCCTAAGCCTAATCATAATCCAAACCCTGACTCTAACCCCAACAATGTGTAAACCATAACCCTAACCATAATCCTAATTGTAACTCTAAACCCTAACACTAATCATAATTATAACCCTAACCCTAATCCTAACCATTACTCTAAACCTGAACACTAACAATAATCCTTATCCCTAATTGAAAACCTATCCCTATCTTTAACCCTCAACCTTGACCATAATCCTAATCCTAACCGTAACCTTAATATTTAGCCCTAACCCTAATCATAATCATAATCCTAACCCTAATGATAATGATGATGTAAATTCTAACCCAAACCATTACACTAAACCTAAAACCAACCCTAACTATGATGTTGACCTTGACCCTAAACCTTAACTCTAACCTTAACCCTTAACCTAACCCAAACCCTACTCATGATGTAAACCCTAACCATATCCATAATCCTAACTATGACCCTAACCATAACCCTCACCCCAATCATGATATAAACCACAACCCTAACCATAATCCTAACCATAACCCTAAACCAAGCCCTAATTGAAATCCTAACCATAGCCCTAATCCTAATGTTAACTTAACCCTAGCCCTCACCCCAACCATGAAATAAACCATAACTGTAATTGTAATCTTAACCATAACCCTAATCATAAACCTAAATGCTAACCCTAACAATAATCCCCCACCGTAAACTTAAAATCTAACCCTAACCCTAACCCCAACCTTCACCATAGGTAAATCCTAACCCTAACCATGATGTAAATACTAGCCCTAACCCAAGCCTTGACCCTAACCATGATGCAAATACTAACCCTAACCCTAAATAGTAATCCTAAATATTAACCCTAACCGTAATCCAAACAGTAATCCTAAATCCTAACCCTAACCATAATTCTAAACCTAAACCAAATCCTAACCTTGATGGGAACCCTGAACGTAGCCCTAACAATGATGTAAACCTTAACTCTAACCATAATACTAACCTTAACCCTAGCCCTATCTGTAACCATAATACTGACCATTAAATAATGTTTTAGACTATTATTAATTAAAGTCTTATATATATCTTACATTTTTGTAGCTTGCAACACATACATTTATTAAAAATAGTCTAAATGCATATATTTCTTATATCTCTACATAATAATATAATACTATTATAATATTATAATATAAATCAATTCAAGAAAAAGATACTATATAATTATATATTGCATTTATTTTATGTTTTCCATGTGGCATCATGCGGTTGCCACTAGCATATATACCTTAAATTTTAATTTAATCTATATAAAATACGTCGAGAGATATCCTTCTCGAGGCGCCTATTTGACTCTAGCATGTTAAATAGATTAAAAATAGGCGCCTCGAGAAGGATATCTCTCGGCATATTTTATATAGATTAAATTAAAATTTAAGTTATATATGCTAGTTTTTTTTGTTTTTTTTATTTTAATATTAGTTGTGTTGCTTGTAAATTGAAACTATTAGAGAAACATTACATTAGAAAATATATAATAATAATTAGTATAGATATCACAAATAAATATATTCAAAAGATGCTAGAGATATCAATCCCATCACATTATAAAAGAATAACCATATCAACTTTGAAGAACTATGAATAACTAAAATACAAGAGAAAACTTCTTTGAAGTCAAGACTCTTCAAAATCAAAATGAATCAATCTTTGAAGAAAGTTTTCTTTTGCATGTGAATTTTCTATGGCAATTTATTGACCCCTCTCCAACCTACATCATAATTGAACATCTATAAGAGTTCATTTTCATGTACTATTAACCATACTTCAAAGTCACTTGGTCATTAATGTTTAACAAATATTTTTTTTGTAAGAGGCAAACTCAAATTCAACTCCTAGTAAGGATTTGGCTATCAAAATCAAAACCAACTAGCAAATTTATGAAGACTCTTTCCTAATAAATTATTTTCTCATCAATTTTAATAAATATTTATTTCAAGGGAAAAACTCCTTGACTATGCTAGTCATAGTTGTGCCTAGTATTAATCAAATTTGGAGTGAACGTAAACCCTAATAACTATAATCTCCACCAACTCAATAAAATTGTGACATATTTACCTTGCAAGAATCTATTGATCTCATCAATGAAAGATATTTAACAACCTAAGACATTACATTGCATAGAATATGGTTATACCTGTACAACATAATATTATTCATATTTGTAATGTGAAATCCATTCCAATTTGTTTGGTATAAATTTTAATATTCACTTAATTATATAATAACTTATTGTTGACATCCGTTATTTATCTAGAGCATTAGAGTTACACGTATGGGTATAATGTAATGAGTAATCATCACTATTTAATATTTTTATTTTTATTTAATTTAAAAAATTATGAATGAAAGAAAAGAGAAAATGATTTTTAACCTTGATATTATAAATTTTCATACAATTCATATTCATTAACATTGATTATTATGTCCTTTCCAACCATTTAACTTTGTTATAAAATTTATTAGTGATGAGGTTTTCATATATACATCAGAATTCATCCTACCTAAGAAGAGGGTTGTGCTAGGTAATTGAGAGGGAGATCCTCAATTTTATAGCCTACAATTTTAGCTATTCTGTGCCACATATGAATTATGGTATTAATGAATTACAAGGAGATATTATTCAAATTTACTTTTTGAAATGAGACCTTTTCATAGTTAACCAACAAATTATTTATCCCATTAGCTACCAACTTTTATTTAGATGAAGATGTGATTTCTAGGTCACTTATATGTGTTCCCCTCATTCATAGAGCTGATTAATGTTTATCATTTTCTTTTGAATCTATTCATCTCACTTGTCAATGAGATTTATATTGGTTCAACCTCCCATATTTTTTTATAATAGTAATGAGCATGCACCTAGCAAGGCATTACATGATAGTATTAATATACACCTTGTGTGATTTTATTGGCTTGATATTTTGAAATTATTTTATCATTCTACCACCCTAAAAAGGTTAATGTGAAATAAAAAGTAATTTAAGGTAGGTAATTTTTTGTGAATGATTGTATTTTCGTGGTCAACACATGATTATCATTGCTAGTTTCATCAATGGTAGTGTTAATGGAATCAAGGAATTTTTAACAATAATATTAATAGTATTTTACAGAGCTTGTCAAAGGCTACATGATAGTTTGATATCAAAAAAATTGCAAGTCTAATGTATCATGATTTTTTAGGTTGGCCTTGACCCCAAGTTTGATTCATATTAGACACAAATATAACTAGCATAGTTGAAGTTGAGTTTGTTCATTAGAGTAAATTCAGATTATTACATATTCATGGCCAGATATTATTCATAAAGATCCTTCATTTTTTATTTGGTTGATTTTAGGTTTGATTGCCAAATAAAATTTAAAAAATAAAAATTGAATAAAGAAAATAACTATAGAATAACTTAGATGAAAAACTATTCAATAAATTGAATAATTCATGATTGCTATCTTACATAAATGTACTCAAAATATGTACATTAATTTATTATGCTAATAGATGTTTTATAGTGGACAACAAGACACATGACATTGTTATACACTTAAAAAATCAAGCTATATAATAAATATTAAATAAATAAAATAAAATATCTTAAGGAAATAAAAATAACTCTTCAAAATAGAACTAATCGAATATTGCTAACTAAAATTGTTGAGTTTAGAGATCACAAAAATAATTTTGTACAATTGGATGGTGGTATTTATATAGATAACTAGTTTTGTGTGGATCTAGACATGACATTTGGGTCTCCATAACATCTAGATTATAATCACTACTTAGCATGGCGATCAATTAGGTTGTTCATGAATGTATCCTAAAGGGTATGGTTAATACTTTGGAAACCATGATCAATTTTGGATCTTCAAGCAATAATGTAATTTCAAGTGCCTATTTGCGATTTAGTATGGATCCTAGTATTGATATCTTAACCCTACACAAATATCACAACCAAGATATTAAATTTGAACAAACTCAATCTAAAGGTTTATGAAAAATTTTAAGTGAAAAAGCGCAATTTAGAAGATTTTCCATACCAGACATATGAAGATAGTTTCATTTTCTATATATGATGTAGTTATTCAAGAACTATGAGATTGTAAGAATTTTTTTCTTTAGGCCAAGCTAATTACAGGTCTATATTATGTAGGTTTCATGATTTTGAATCTTCTTATGAATACATATAGGTAATAAAGAGATTTTTTTAGGATTATTGCACTAATAATAGCATATATAATTAATATCTGGTTCCATGTACACTTCTCAATAAAATGGTGCCACTAAAGGAAAGAAAAAATTACTAAAGTATATGCCAAATTATATGTTTAAATCATGGTTTATGATTCCACATTTTTGGACTGAAGTAGTCAATTATAAAAATTATATTCATAACTACACTCTACATAAGATAGTTTTACTCTAAAGGAGTTTTGGTCCAATATCAAGCTTGATTAATTCTTATTTAGTATATTTGGTAGTGAGGCTCGGGCACTCATATTAGCTAACTGACATAAAAAAATGGAGAACAAGAGTTATTAATTCATTTTTATTTGCTATTGTGAGGATGTGAAGGCTTATCTCCAATTTGATGATTGTTTCACATAGAATGATCCTCCATCTAATTTTGATTCTTCATTGCACTTACTTTCCCTTCTTCATCAGATGGAGATACCTTTGTACTTTAGAATACTTGAGATGATGGTCATATTCCTTCACCACCAATAGTACCTTCTCTGACTCATTTTTTTAAAGATGGGTTCATAGTTTTATTAAGGAGGATAGACCTTTAGTAAGCAATATTTTAAGTTCTTTCCACACTCGCTCACAAACTTCTAGTACTAGTATTTTTACATCACACATTATCTATTGATCCACAAATTTTCTCACATACTTCTTATATTTTAGAGTGGTATTGTGCTATGGTAAATAACTATTCTTCCTTTATGAAGAATCATACATGGGATTTAGTTTATTTTCCTAAGGGAAGGAGGATGGTTTGATCCACAAATAGTTCCAATTAGTAATTATAAGCTTATTTGTATCTCTGTTATTTTTGTATATTTTCATAGCTTGACTAATTTGCAATTATCTTCGATTTTGACCTTCTTTTTTAACCATTATTGGATGTATCACTAACCTTTCTTATAACCATTTTAATATTGAAATGTGTAAAGCTCTCATCATGCCTATAGTCAAGATAAAAAGTTCATAGTTCTTTTTTTCATAATATTTAATAGAATGGAAGAGAACACTTGACCCTTTCTTTAATTACCATAATAGATACGATATAAAAATAAAATAAATTGAATAAATATTAAATTTAATATTTAGTTTGATAATTGATGATAAAATGTTGCAAGAGATATTATAAAATAAGTTGTTAATGCTTCGGATTTTTTGATGGCTTATAAATAAGATTTCAATTTGTTAAAATTAATTATCAACCACTCTAGATCACCTACATAATTACAACCCTAATATTTAAGACTTATGTAATAAATATTGTATCTCATATATTATTTTTAAATAATTTATTTATATTTTAAAATTTTGATAATTTTATATTTAAAAATACATGAACTTTAAAATAATCTATTTTATCTATAGAATATATATTTGTACAATAAAAAAAATACCCACAAAACTTATATTAATTTTAAAATTCTATCATATAAATAAAATATTTATTAGTTATATTTAAAAAAATTAACTAAAACTTACTATCATAATTTTAAAAACATTCAAAAATTTAATATTAAAAAGAACCAAAATAAATTATTCAAAATTCATATATTTTTAAATACTTATTAATTATATTTAAAAAATTAACTAAAACTTACTATCATAATTTTAAAAACATTAAAAAATTTACTAAAAACAACCAAAAATTCATATTTATGCAAACTATAAATATATAATTTAAAGAATTATAAATAAAAATAAAAATATCAATTATTTATTATTATATTATAACAGCTATCAAATAATTATCACAAATCACAAATATACATTCTTTATTTAATATATGTTTAAAAAATTATATTATAATTTATGCTCTCATCGAATTTATGTACCTTTACAACCATGCAAGTTAAAAATTGAACGCAGAGAAAATAGAGTTGACTATTATGAAAAAGTATATCTTAATTTGAAATTGTAATTAAAGATATGTAAATCCTCTTACGTATTTATAACCCAATTCTCCATTGAATTTTACCACCCAAGACATGTGGGATTAAAACCCCCGCATCAAACTGTGGGAAACGCAAATATTAATAACGCTCACGGGCAGCAGAACGAGACAACGAATGTGTAAACGGAAACAGGGAATGCGAGAACGGGAAAGGAAAACGTTATTACGGAAACGGTAAATTTGAAGTTGAAGAGGGCCCCACATGGCCCGGCCACCTAAGCGCAGTCAGTGCTTAGAGTGTGTCGGTTAAGCCAGGCCATCGGGGTGACTTGTAAAAGTGCCACAAGTTGCCGAAAATAAACATAAACTCTTTCGGTGACTTGGCCAAAAGTCACAACTCGCCGATGATGTTAATTGATGTAGCATTTCGGTAAATTTGATGCCTTTCATAACTTACTGATGATGAGTTAATGCATAGAGCTCTCTATAAACTAAAACTACTTCTCATTGAGTTATGAGTTGATCATTTCAATCACTTTCGAAACTAACATAACTCACCAATTGATCATGTTATGGCAACTTTGAAGGCTAAGGCATTGATTTTTGTAACCATTTGTGCTCATTCACCATCAACTTGGGTTAGTGTAAGAAGTTTCTAACTTAATCTTTTCGGTTGCTCTACATTCTTGTCGATCTCTTTGTAAATTGACCCAACTTACCAATAATGCCAAGAGATTGAATGTATCGACCTCTTTAAAAACTTGGCCAACTTGACGATATATAAATTATGATAGCTGGCTCTTCCATTTGGTGATTGAACTTGTAAACTTATACAAACTTGTGGACAAGTGACGACCATCAACTTTGACTCAATGAAGTCTTTTTGAATGAAACCATTATGACAACCAATCTTGAATGTTCTTAGGAACATAGGTATTTGACTAGCCAAGTGATAAATTTAATTCAAAAGTTCAAATTTTGACTAGTTTAGAAATAGGGCTAATAGCTGGCTCTGACTGGGGACAAAGACCGTTAGGGATGCAGGATGAACCTAGAGGTTTTGCAGATGATTAGTGCCTTATCCATTGGGTAATAGAGACGAGGAGAAGAGATAAAGGAGAGACTAACTAGAGAGACTAGACACAAACCAAAAATGGGACAAACACAACCAAAACTTCTAACTAAATATGTACATGGTAGGCAAAGCCTAGCTCAAGCTGCTTGGAGATAGTCATACAAAGTCATTTACAGGTCGAGAGAAATAAGCACCTTTGTGAAAAAGTGGCATGCACCTTTGTAACACCTGTAAGCTCTGGTAAGTTGATTGAAATGACATGTGTGAGATGAGAAATATTTTTAAAGAAAGTACCAAACAACCATTTCTCATCATAGATCTCTAAGCTCTCTTGCATCATTTTGGTATTGCCTTGAACATTATTGGCAACTTTTGAAATCTTTTCAAGTGTACCAATATCCTCTATCTGAAAACCCCTTCGATAGTCTGGGTTAGAATAAATTAACTTGCGAATTGGACAACTTTCATATAGTTTATGATGTGAAGAAACTTGAGCTGGTACAAGTATTGAATCTTTTCCTTGAATGTCAACTTGAGAACCATTTGTAGAAATGCACTCACCCACAAATAAAGATTGAAAAACAGACCTTGGCCACAGAGGGAATCATTGTCAGAACCTTTCAAGCACCAACCTGGGATACAATCATCATTAGAGTTAACTTTAGTGAACACCTTCATTAGATCATCCATTACCTCATTCCTTGCTTTACTATTTGCACAATTCCCAAAGCTATCCTCTAATATAGGTGATTCTTCCTGATCTAAAGATTCAAAAAGTGGATTGTTGTGAACTTTGAATTATTCATAAGGCATAGATTGCACTTCCACCGAGGTTGATACACCTACATAGATTTCACTTTCAACTTTCTCAACAATATCCATATAGCCTTCTATATTCTCTTGACTCGGGGATTTTTCTCCATGACATTCTTCATGAAATTTGAAAACTTCATACTTAGGTTGCTTGTATGATAACCTTATGAGAAGATATAGCTTCATATTCATTAACACATGCATAATGTGATGGATCTTTTTCAAAACTTGGATAACAAGACATCTCATCAAGAATGTGTTCATCTTCAAGAAAATAATTCTCTCCCCCATCTTTTTGTTAGATCGTTTGCAATTGAAGAAAGGAAGGATGCACTTTGTTAGGATCAAGTTGCCTATTGCCATACAATCTTTTCAAAAATTGAACTTTCTTAGCATCATCAAGATCTTGATTTCTTTGAGAAACAAGTGAAAGAGAAATATCTTTTTCTTCATCATTGTTGTTGTTCACCACTGGTTCAAGTGAATGATCATGAGCAAGAAACAAGCTTACCCTTCCTTCTTTCTCTTCAATTACTTGCAAAGATTGGAGTAGAAAAGGATGAATTTTATCAGGATCAAGTTGCTTTCCACTATAGAAATTCTTCAAGAATTTGACTTGTTTAGGATCATCTAGAGTTTGATTCTGTTAAGCAACAGGTACAAGAGAAGAATCACTTTTCTCTTTGCTTGTTGTTGATTTGGGTAAATGATCACAAGCAAGAAAAATGATTTCCTTTCCATCCTTTTCTTTAATGTCTTGCAACACTTGACATAAGGACGGGTGAATCTTATCAAGAGTAAACTGCATGTCACCATAGAAGCTCTTCAAGAATTCAACTTGTATGGGCTTGTCAAGAACCAGTTTATTTTGATATAAATAGTCTTCATCATCACTTTCATTGTCACTTTCCATTTTTCTTGTGTACCAAACCATTGTTCTGACTTTGATCTTTCAGATAGAATCGCCAAACTTCCTTGTAAAAAAAATAATTCTGAGGAAAAAAACACACTGGTATTTCTCTCCCCAGCAGTGTCGCCAAAAATTTGTTGGGAAACGGATTTGTCACTACGATTGATTCTTTAAATCTAACCATATTCACCCGAAGAGCAGTGACAACCATTCTAATAGTTGGAGAAATTGTGGTGAAACCATAATCTTCCTCTGCATTTGAGAGGGGCAGCTCCCTCGTATGATGGGGGTTTTTGGGATTTTTGTGTACTTTTGACCTAAAAGTAAAAAAAGGGAGGAAAACACAAAACTAAAGAAAATAGATAACATAAACCCCAATGGCAGACAAATGAGTACACATTGAGTGTCACAACCCTCCTTTATCACTTTTGATTTGATACAATTTCTATTATATTTTTTTGGTTGAGCTATTGAAAATGATTGAATAAATATTATAAAAGAATAAATAATGGACCCACATACACACTTGGAGAATATAATTTAAATAGGCATTATTCATTTATTCTTTTTCCCATTCCCAATTATGGCACATGTTGTAGGAGAAATTAGAAGCTTCTAGAGGAATCTTCATTCTTTAATTCACTTGCATGTAACTCCCCCACTAGGATATTAATCAATTTTGCATGGGTCCAATATTGGAAAAAGAATCTCATTCTTAATTAATTTCTCTAGATAGTGGAATTAAGGGATTTTTCCTATATATTGTATGCAAGTTTTCAAAAGAGGGAGTTGGTTATTCTTTGAAGAAAGTTTTCTCAAATAGTTTGTTTTTAGTAGTCATATTTTCATTTGGAGAATAGTTAAGGTTGTTTTGAAGAAATTTTTCCAAGTTTGCAATGAAGGATCAAGGAAGGCCAGGCTTGAAGATTTGGAGAGGATTCAACATCAAAAGGCTTCTCCAGGTTCCCTCTTTGCATTTGTTAATTCCTTATGTAAATTTTTATATTTTCAAAGGAAATATCTCCTCTTAGATTCTTTAGTTGAATATAACTTTCTGAAGGAAATCATTTCTTAATTGTTAGATAGATTAATTAGAAAGGATAATCTATTTTTTTCCATTAAAGAAATGCATTGATGAAAGTTTCTTTTCTTTTTAAAATGCAAATGATGATTTCTCTTTTATTTGTTAATCTATTTAAAAGAAAGAAATCAGATTCTGCTTTTTCTGTTTTTTTTAAAATCTAGAGAAGATCTTGAATCAAAAAAAAGGAAGAAAATAAATCATGTTTTTCGACATCTCTATTTCTTTTTTAAAAAAAAACTCAAATTCTTTTATCTTTGTAAATAATTTCTTTCTCTATGCATATAATCATTTGTATTGAGAAATCTCTCTATGAGAAATAGTATATCAAATATGAATTCTTCTCATTATTGTTCTGTTATTTATTTATTCCAGAAATCTCTCTCTCTCTCTGAATATTAATTTCCTGAAAATCTCTTAAAGAAAGTTTTGTTTATCTCAACATAAGGGCAAAATTGTTGGATATGATCACTATGAAATCAACATTTAAATATTTACCTATCTCTGTGATAATTTAGTTATCTGTTATATTGCTGAAACAAATTTCTCTATTTCCTTTCATTCCTGTGATTAAATTCTTATTCTTATTTTTATAATAACATTTATATATATATTTATCCCTCTTATATTATTAAATAAACTGGAATGAAAACCATATATATATATATATATATTATTAAATTTATACAAAATGATATTACAAAGTGGTTTTGAAAATAATTTTTGCATAAAAATAAGAGAAAGTGGTTTTGAAATTTATTTTGAATAAATTATCGGGCCAACGCAGGGGGGGCGGAGTTATGACAACCGTCAGGGAGTGGTACCCTCCACTACCCCTACGGTCACTGTTACGACAATGGCCACAAAGGGAGTGGAGGGGACCACGGCTATCCCCTCATCACTGCGGGCCTACACCCGCAAGTTTGCAGTGGTGATGGGACCTGTGGCCCCCACTCCCACTTGGCTATAAAAGCCACTACATAAATTTAATTCTTGGTAATCGGATTTTGTTAATTTCTTTTTAATTTAAATCTTAGTTTAATAAAATTAAACTTAGGTAAATTTATAATTAAATTATCTTTAGTAAATTTACAATTAATTTATCTTTAGTAAATTTATAATTGTAAATTAAATTATATCAAATTTTATAATTAAAATCTTTCAATCTATTTAAGATTCATTGGGTCACTTAGTTGGCATTTTAGATTCATCAAAAACAATTAATTCATGATTTGAACCAAAATTGTCAAATGTCTAAACTAATTGCTATTTTTGAACCAGTGATTCTATAAGTGATTATTCTCATGGTAGAAGTAAAACATTGCTTAACCTTGCATGTAACTTACACTATCCTTGCTTCATGTGAATTACTTATAAATTAATTGCATTTATTGATGAGCGAGTTACATTTTCATCATCTTCATGCAAGTTACACCTTTTAATATGTGAGTTCATAATTGTCATTATCATGCAATTGTATTTCAATATTAAATAGTTTAGTTGTAGAAGGATAGTATTTTTATCAAGTGGTACATGAATGTCATTGAAGTAGTTATTTCAATTAATTAAACTTTGCAATGTCCAATTATGTACATCTATTTCATAATTGTTTCAAGCATGATGTTTTTCATAGCTTCTTAGTTAAAAAACTAAATAAAGGAAGTTGGAAAACCAAAACCTAGCAGCGTTCGGTATTTACGGTGCCTCTGGGTCACGCTTACAGGTAATGTCGTTGTGTTGAACTACTGCACTTAACGCCTAATAAAGTTGCATCAATGACGTCTGTGGCATCGTCCCTGTAAATCGTCGGTGAGTAATAAGGGACACTTGGAAGTTAAAATCCAAGGGGTGGGTAATCCCCCTTGGATCGATAATCTAATAAGATAATCCTTAAATGATTATACATCCGCTGAGTTAATCTGGTGATGAAATGCTTCTATAAAATTGATTTAATCTCAAAGAGTTGTTGATGATTGACAATTGGGTCAAGGGTGACGCTTATGATAGGTATTAGGATCTAGTCGTTTAGGCCACAAGCAATAGGCCATCTTGAGCCTTTTCTTAAGTGCTACCACCGTGGATAGCAACCGCAGAGAAACTATTTGGGACATTGACCCTAGAAAGGGTTGCATACCCACTAACCAGTTTACATCAAACCATAGAGTAGAAAACAGAATTACATACCTTACGCCTTGATCTCGTGTTGAAACGGGTATGTAGGCAGTCTAGGGACGAAGTTGTCCCTAGTACTCAAGCGTTTGTGGATGGGGTCTAGGTTTTGGTAAGAAGAAGGATTGAGAAGAATCCTAATTTGAAAGATAAGTATAATAAAAAGGAAAAATTAATTCAATGCATACTCGGAAGGAATCCCGTATGGATTCGCTTGACTTCTCGAGGCTTTAAGCCAAATTCTGAGGTGGAATTCAAGCTTGTATTATGTTATTTGGTTTCTCTTAAGGATGACGACCTCGGTGCACTCCTATTAGAGGAGTGTAGTACTTAGTGAGTGACTCAGGACCTGAATGGTCCCAATGAGTCTAAGTCTCTAGCCAGAGCACCTCCTATCCCAATTGGATAGATGCCTACCCCGTATGGGTAGATGCCTATCTCGTATTGGATAGATGAAACCTCCTGCTCCGTATGGACAGATGCCTAACTCATATGGTTAGATGCTCATCTCGGATGGATGAATGCCTAATCCTAATGGATGGATGCCTAGAGTATGCAATTGAATCAAACACAAACGATTAAAGTAAAAAAAAAAAAAAAAAAGTGGTCAAATTTTGTTGGGTTAAGTAAAGTGGGTTATTACATTCAGATTCCACAATTGATAACCATTAAAAGGGGGTTTAAGCATAAGATGGGTTTAAAATATGCACTGATGATGAAAGAAGCACAACAACTCTCAACATACAAAGATAAAGGCTATACTAGCACAAACAAGTCAAGATACCAGGAAATGACATGTTTCATCAAGTAAATTACATGGATTATTAAACCAAAAACCAATAGATTCCACTAATACACAAAGATATTATAACTAATTTAATATATGATTAATTAGTAACAATAAATCATGAATACATTCAACACATACGAACTCAATGCATTCTTCATTATTCTTTTGAAAATATACAAGTCCAAAAGCTTTGTGTATAAAATGTGAAAAACCAAAAGTTCTCAAAAAATTTCTCTACAAAATTCTCTAGAGTTTCCCTTTCATAAGAGTCCCTCTCTACAAATGAAATAATGTTGTATTTATAGGCTTGAGAGAATAACTACCTCATAACTAATTGACCTAACTACTTAGGATAACTACTTGGCTAATCCACCTAGGATAACATTTAAACAAATTTCTTACAATAACATTTATAAAATCATAAAAGAGAACATTCAAGTCATATTATATTCATATTAAACATCTATCACTTACAAAATGATTTTTACAAGCATAATTACATGTACACATTAAAATGAAAGTTAAAAGTATTTGAAAGTCATAAAATGGGGTATAAAATATCTTTCCCCCTAAGGATCATTTTCCACAATGATCTCATGTTTCAAAACAAGATAATAAACACTTTTTTCTTAACTATAAAAAATAGAAAGTAGATGACGGCATTGTCCTTGGCATAGTGGTCTCATTGGACCTTGCACTAAGTAATCTCTATGTTATGTAAGTGGAGCTTGCACACCTCGAGCACTTTGAGAGGCTCACTCATTGCCACTCTTGGATCCTATACCTGTGGTTGATTCTAATCAAATATGTGGTTAAATCCAATCATGTATTTCTTTAGATTTGAAACATGAAAGATATTATGCATCCTAGTTAGAGCCAGAGGTAGAGGGATTTATTAGGCAATTGGGTTAATCACTTCAAGAACTTTGAATGGCCTGACATATCTAGGAGCTAGTTTGGATGACTTTCCAAACTTTATAGCACTCTTCTACGGTTTAACCCTCAAAAGAAAATTTTCCCCAATTGATAATTATCTCAATGTATGATTTGCATCGATATAAATTTTCTACCTATCATTTGCTTTTGGCAATGTCTGTCTAATAAGCTTAATCTATTCCTCATTTTTTTATAAATTTTTTGGACCAAGGCTAATCCCATCTTCTAGCTTATCCTAGGTTATAGGAGTTTGGCACTTTCTTCTATACAATGCTTCAAATGGAGTCATCTTGATTGAAAAATGGAAGGATTTATTGTATGCAAATTCCACAAGCGAAAGATAGTCCTCCCACTTGTATTGTTGATCCATGCAATACATTTATAATAGATCTTCTAGGACTTGCTTCACCCTTTCTACTTAACCATCTGTGTCAACTTGATAGGCTTAACTAATGTTAAACTAAGTTTCAAGAGTTTCAAAAAAAAATTTCCAAAACCTTGATATCATACATATATGCATTTCTATCAAAGAGAATCTTCTCTGAAACTTGGTGCAATCTGAAAAACTTCTTGCACAAATTTGCATACTATAATGGTGCTCCATTTGTTAGGTTTCCTTGTATAAATTGTGCTAACTTGGTGAGTTTTTCCACTACTAATAGGATAGAATTATGTCTGTTTCAAAAAGACATAAGAAGACCTTGAACAAAATCCATAGTAATTACTTGACATTTCCAATTTGGAATGTCATAAGGATACAAAAGTCCTACAAGGTGATGATGTTCAACCTTAACTCTTTGACATTCAAAACAACTTTCTACAAACCTTGTGATAGGCTCATACTTTTTTCACTTTTTATAGCTACATAATAGAGTTTAGTTAATATTTTATGGCATAAATTCCACAAACTCTAGTTATAGTTTGAGTTATTATGCTATTGAGTCATCATATCAACACTCTTAATATATCTATTTTATAGATGTGAATATGATATGTATATATGCTATTAATTGTGTATGTGATCAATGTGGATGGATAATTGTTATAGTTTGAAATGTTGTGTTTTCTAACTTGATATGCAACATTCTACTCAAATCAGAGGAAATTATCCATGTAGTCAATAACTGTGGAAGTTCCTACTATTAAAGGCATAGTTTTCTTTGAATTAGTCAAAGGTGGTTCCAAGTGTTCCAAGCTATTGGAGGATGTGACTTATGAGGTGGACTTCTTCCTCAAAATTTCCAACTACTTGTTGGCATGTTGCTTAGTAGTATATTATATTGCTTTGAGAGGATATTTATGTCTAGGACCGGTTATGAATCTTAGTCCTAATATAACTCTTAGTCAATTTGTGCTTTCTGTATTTGTTCAATAAATATCTCCCCTATATCTGGGTATCAAGCATTAGTTAGTTTTGGATTGTGTCAAGGATTAGAGAGTATAGGAGAGTCCATTTGTATTCTGAAAAGGTTAACAATATTGTGATTACTATTACGTCTCATTTTTTTAAATACTACTTTGTAAGAAAGACATATGTTTGTCTGTAATGGATGAATGACAATACATCTTCTAAATTAGTTGTGTGACTCTGTGATCTTTTAATAAGTACTTAACTAAGGGGGCTCACTTGAGGTAGGGATACTCTTAGGTTAGTTAGTTTCATTTTATGCATATAGTTTAAGTAGATCTTTCTAGTTCATTTTATTGTCAAATTCACATAATAGCTATATAGTGTTTAGTTATTTATTGATTTCTTGTAGTAGTTATTATTTCAATTTGATTGGATAGTGTAAGTGATAGTTCATAGATGTTCTTTCTTTGTTTGCTCAAAATAGGATTACTTTATTATCATATTTTGCTTTCATTGCACGTATTCTTTCTTTGACATTTCATTTTCAATTGTAATAGTTTTTAGTAGTTGTTTTCATGCAATTTACTTTACTATGTAATATTTGTAGTTAATATAGGATAAAAACTTAGGATAATTTCATAATGCACATATTGCTTGATGTCCCATTTCAAGTTATACGACCTCTAGTTTGGCAAGTAAATGCAACCTCTAAACCATTAAGGATTACTTAGTGTGGATGACTATCCCTAAGTTGTGAGACTTGCAACCAACACTAAATCTCAATTGGGATTAGGAGGCTCAACATTTTTGGTGTCATTGTCGAGGATGGTGTCAAATTATGAAGTTAACTAAGTTACATTTCGTAGTTTTTTCTATTTTTTTGGGAAGAAAATTCATTGCTTTCAATTTGTAGGATCTTTAGATTTTGAAAAAAGCCCCAAAGTTATTACTAACCTTATGTAGTTACACTGGAACAAGGGTCATAATTATTGCATGTAGCTCGAAGGATGAACCATCATGAGAGATTCCTTCCTAATATTGACAACCAAACCATTCAATCAATCATGGCAAAAATACATCTATACCATTCACCACTAACTTCACCTACATCTCAAGCTGCCTTCAATTCCTCCCATAATTCCACATCGCATAACTCTCCACCTAAAGTTATCATGGGAGATGCTAAACACCAAGATAGGAATAAACAAGATAATGAAACACCAATGTTCCATTTTCCCATTGTCTAGCAAGAGCGGATTGGTGCTTTTAAGAGCATACCACCTTCAACACTTCCAAACTTTCATGAGCTTACTACTAAAGACCCAAACACTTTCCTTTTTGACTTTGATATCATATGTCATAGATATGACTACACTACCAATTCCCATAGGTTGAAATTATTTCCTTCTACTCTCAATTAGCCTTAAGATGGTTCATGAGTTCATGAAGAGATGTCATAGCTGATTGAGAGTTAATGAAGAAGAAATTCTTGAAGAAGTGCAAAGATTATTGCAGAGAAGGAGACATGGGAGGAGATGATATCTTTCGAATGAATCAAAAGGAAGATGATCCACTAGAGGATTATGTAGAACATTTCCAATTTTGTTTGTAGAAATCCAAGCACAACTAGTTAAGAGAAGATTCTCTTAATAGTATCTTTATTCAAGGAGTTGATGAAGACTACATTGACACATTCAACTTAATGGCAGGAGGAGATATCACCCAAGTCACTTAGGATGATACCTTCTGACTCACAAGACACTATTCAAGGTCATCAATGAAGAAAACTCGTAGCATAAGGGCATTGGCATTAAAATTGGTTGTAAGAGTTTCCTACATGGAGATTAGCAACCTTATCATAGACATGAAGTAGGATATCATCAAACACATGGCCACTCAAATGGATGCATTGGAAGCATAGATGAAAATCCTAATTTTAGAACTTTAGAAAATGAAGATGGCCAGGTTTTTTGCCTAAACCAATGAAAGTCATGGAACTAGAGACAAGGTATGTCACAAGATCCTCTTCCTTATAACAACTCTTATGGTAGTTTTAACAAAGGTGAGTAAGAGATAAATAATTTTTATTTTGCCCCTGATATTAAGCACAATTTGATGAGTATAAGACAACTGATCCAAAATGGTTACAAAGTGCTACAGGAGAAGGGTGAATGTGTCATTTTTGCTAATAATAGGAGCAAGAACATAGTTTCAGTAGTTCAGATGACAAAATCAAATATTCCTATTGAGGATAGATGATTGTATCATCTCAGTATGTTACTACACCTCCCAGGGAAAATCTACAACAATACATCATTATTCAGTCTTCAAGACTATCATTCAAGACCCCTCCAAGTTGTGATGGTTTGCCAATCATTGTAGAGCCTAGTAGTAGATGTGAAATCTACATTATAGGCAAGCAACATAAGCAACCCTTTCAATCAAGCAATTCAAGAAGGGTAAGAACACCATTGGAGCTCGTGCACTTATTTATCTAGTCTTATGCAAATCATTTCTATTGGTAAGAGATAATATTTTATGACCTTCATTGATGATTACAGTGGTAAGATGGGTCTATTTTTTGTAGCATAAGTTTGAAGCATTTCAAAAGTTTAAGGTGTTTAAGGCCCATAATGAAAAGGAGAGTGAACACTTCATCAAAGTCTTAAGGTCAAATAGAGGGGGAGAGTTTACCTCCAACTAGTTTATAAATTTTTGCAAGCAACACAACATCAAGGAGCTAACAACAAGGTATACTTATCAACAAAATGGAGTGGCTAAGAGGAAAAATAGGACCATTGTGGAGATGGAAAGAAAAATGTTGAAAGCTAAGGGACTCCCAAACGATTATTGGGATGAGGTTGTAACAATAATGGTATATTTGATAAATAGAAGTCGCACAAAGGTGACATGTGACAAGATTCCACAAGATGTGAGGACAAAACACAAGTGGACAATTGAACACTTGAGAGTGTTTGAGTGTGTGGCATATGGACTTATGCCTAAGGGGAAGAGGCGAAAGGTGGATGAGAAGGGTGAGAATTTTCATGGGCTATAGTGTAAAGTCCAAAGCATATAAGTTGTATAAACTAGTCACCAAGAAAATAATGATCAATAGAGATGTTGAGGTCATTAAGAATGGTCATAGGATGACTCAGTGGGTGCCTCTTTGGGTATCTCAGATAGTGTTTGTTGATGATGAAGAAGATAAGTATGAAGAATAGTAAGATAATGCTACAACAAAATGGAGCACAATAGTCAACTCCGAAGAGCTCTTGACACAGACATGCAACTAAATAAATTATCTTAGAATTCAATTGGAGAGAGCTCCAGATAGTTTCACTCCTGGTGCTAACAAGCAAAAAGGCAAGCAATACAAACAACCCCAAAATTGTCTCTAGAGAGTTCTAGACAACTCCAAACACAGTTTGCACAATATAGCAACAATAGTAGTGAGAGTTCATGCCCCACTCTCACCTTCCTAATGCCACGAAACACTAAGAGTCCAAGGGAGATCTACCAAAATGAAAGGTAGTTGGCCTTCTTGAATGGAATGTTTAAAGAGGAGGTTTAAGTGGAGCAGTCAAATGGTTATGAAGTTTTGGCTCTCAAAAGCAAGGTGTAAATGTTAAAGAAGGCTATTTATGGGTTGAAGCAAACACTATGAGTATGGTACAATAAGATTGACTCATATTTGTTGAGCAATGGTTTTAATAAAAGTGACCGTGAGCCCACTCTTTACATCAATACAAATAATGGTAAGATTTTAATTGTTGTTTTGTATGTAGATGATTTAGTTTTTATTGTAGGTGATAATTTCTTTATTGTTGACTTTAAAGAGGCCACAAAAATACGATTTGAGATGACAAATTTAAGTCTCTTGAGATATTTTCTGGCATAGAAGTAAAACAATTGCATAATGGTATATTTATCTTTCAAGTAAAGTATGTAGTAGAGATTTTGAAGAGATTTAGGACATGAAAGATAGTAAACTTGCACCAACACCAACAATCATAGGTCTTAAGTTGAGCAAAGAATATTGCAATAACAATGTAGATTTGACCATGCATAAAAGTTTAGTTGGAAGTTTAATATATTTGACATAACATAATGCACGTAAAAGTCTGATTTCTAGATTTATATAGACTCCAAAGGACACCCATTGAAGAATCTTGAGGTATTTGAATGGCACCGAGGGATAAGGTATTTTGTTTATTGCTGTAGGTAATTTTTAAGAGATTTTAATTACATTAGCACTTTTTAAGAATTTCATGAACGAAATCGATTGCAGAGACTGGATTGGGTGGGAGTGTTTCTATAAAGGGAGATGTTTGCAGTTATGGAATTCTGATATTAGAGATGGTTACAAGGAAGAGGCCAAGTGACGACATGTTTGTAGGTGACATGACCTTTCAAGAGTGGGTAACAATTATGAATCCTTCATGTCCGGAGAGGAGTATTCGTTATTCTCCATACTCAAAAAGATGAGACCAATTCGCATTTTATAACAATTATGAAAATTTTCATGTCCAGAGAGGATAAATTGTGAACAGAATTTTGAAGATGATCCCCTTTTTAGTTTGTTTGAATAATTTGGAACAGCTTTAAGTGGATCTTCAGCTGCTGCTTCATATCATTCAAACTTTTAGACCTATATTCAGATACAGTATAGTTGCTTATACTCTTTAATTGAGCATTTATGATATAAAAAAGTACACCTAACATCTTTGATCTATAGTTATTATTGTTGGATAAATGTTGTATATTTTCTATGTTTAATACTATCAGATAAATGGAACTTTTACAAATGTGAAATTTTTTTTTACTGTGTTGAATTTTTTATTTGAAAAGTTTTTCCAAATGAAATTATGTGTATCATCTTTTCTTTCAAATTTTGTACAAATATTACCTAGATATTATCGTTGAAATTTCTGTGATAGTATTAAAGAGATGTGTAAATCAGCCGTCTTACACAAATATGCATGTCACTGTGCCACTAATTTAGCATTATCAATCACATTCAAATTGAATTTAAGATAAGCCTGCTATGAAGATGCCTAATTTATGTGTCATTCATTGGGAATTTATTCAGCTTCACTGTATCACTTGACTTCATTGTTACAGCATTTACAGGGTTCAAAACTTTATCTATCTATGTTTTTGTCTTTTTTAAAATTTGTAAAAGAGCACTGGTCAATCTAGAGAATGTCAGTCAATTTTGAGCTACAAATAAATCTTAGTGTATGTAATTTGAACCATCCCACAATAAACCAGCAGAAACGCTGAGCAAATCCGTAAGAGCCGCTATCAAGACAAACAAACAACAGCAACAATACCACAGAAAAGACAATACAATTAACAACATATATTCAGCTACAGACTTTGCATATCTCCTGCAATCAGGAGATTCTCTTAGATTTGAGATTTAAGCTATGGATTTCGTTACTGTGAAGGCCTTGAAGGATGTATGAAGCAGAAGAAGAGAGACTAAAGAAAAGAAAAAGTCCAATCCAAATCTTTAAACACACCCTTGAATGAAAGTATGGAGGATTCAAGGGTGAGTTTAAAAATCTGCACTGAACTTTTTATCCTAAAAAAATTCTTCAATCTCTCTTCTTTGCTTCACACATCCTTGTTTGCTTCTCACATCTTCCAAAATATCCTTTCCCTCTGCAGCTATAACAGCAAAGTAGAAACGCTACACAAGTTTGGCTTCCTTGTCTATTTCTTCTACTTTATACATCCATGCAAAAATTCCATTCCCTTCTTCCAGGAAACTACGAGGAAAGTATTATTTATTATTCAAAGCTTTATTAAAAGTTTCTCAACGTTTCCTTTCTTTTTTGTGCGTGTTAGCTTTAGAAAGTAAAAACTTCCGTGATAACTTCTATTTTATACGTTTAGTTTTAGTTTTTTAAATGTTTTTTTCTAATATTTTTAATTATGTCTTGTTTTCTTTCTTTCTTTCTCTTTTTCAATTACATAGAGATGGGAAAAAATTCTGTAATAAAAATAACAAAAAGGAAACTAAAATAAAATAAATTATATTTTTTTATCAATTTTATAATAGTAATGTTTTTTTAATTTTAAAAATAAAAAAATTAATTTATATTATATTTTATAAATATAATTTTTAAATAACAAATAGATGTTATTTTTTTATTAATTTGATAAAATCAATTCTTTTTAATTACATCGAGAGGCGTTCTATACAATGTCAGCACATCCGTGAAACAAAAAAGAATTAATTGGAATTTGGGACAATTACAGAACTGCTTGGCATGGTGGGGTTAAGTGTAACGGCTCGCAAGACGTGATAAAACATTTGATTTGAACTTTTGCAAGTGGTGGGGTGTTTGAGCTTCTTTCATTAAATATATATCCTTCCATTCATTCCATTTCACAGTTTCATCTCAACCCTTGTTCAAGCGGGAGGTACATACCGTTTTAAGCTGAAACTCTCATCTTTATCATTTGTTGCTCCATTTTCTGCTGCAATGCTTGATTTCTTTTCTTCACAAAAATCCCAATCTAAATAAACCATGGATCCCCATTTCCAAACAAGAATGCAGTCCGAGGAAAGAATCTAGATGAGATCACTACCTATGTCCAAGATTGCAACTATGTCACGATGCTTATTTTTAGGCTACAAATTAGTATTACTACTGAATATAGTAAATTGATCAAACAGCCTCATGTCGTTTTTAGTTTTGAAGTTTTTGCTATATCCTATTCTTTCTTTCTATTTGGTATTGTGAGATAATACGACATAATGTTCTATTATTCCTTGATTTATTTTTCCACTTTCCAATTATTAGTTTGGATTTGGAATAGTTCAAGCACATTGATGTTGTGGAAGAAAATCATTTTGTGCATATTTTTGTGAATCATTTCATACTAGAGTTTAAAACTTCCTTGTTGCTTCCACGATTGTCTCCATGGTTGCAACTGAAGATCTTGACAGAAATTTTTATTTCTCTATGCTTTTATAAATGTCGATGCTCTGTTTTAAAACTTCATGCTTGTGAATTCCATTTGTTTGAAAGCTTCAAAGTTATTTTAACAGATCTAGTGCATCCATGTTTGCTAGGGTAGTGGCGGCCACAATAGCACTATCACCATTTGAATTTGTGTTAAATATCCAAATGCATTTCAAAGTCTATTTTGTGCATATTCCATCACCACGACATTCATGAGAGTCTTTCTTTGCAGAAAAATAGTTCTCATGTCGTTTTATGCTTCCACATTTCGCATGCATTTCTATGAGTCAATTGACAATGTCATTCGTTTTTTTGATTCAATTTCTTCGCGCTTCAGAGCAAGAAATGATCAAAGGATCATTATTTGTTAAATTTCAATGAATGTGTGGTGGAGTAAATGAATCAATACAAGGCATTCAGACAAAGAAAAATATTTATTTAGATTACGCTATGATTGCTCCCACGAATCAACTCTCCACTATGGTTACTGATGCGCACACATAACACACAGAGAACACCTATAACCGTCACTCTATGGTATGATATTTTTATTTGTTCCTGGCTCCAATTTTAACATTTGAAAGGTCAGTTAAGGTTTGAGAGTTTCGATTTGTGATCTAAGGGAATTTCATTTTGTTTTCTTTGTTAAGCCATAAGTTTGTTCACATGGTAAGAATTTGAATTTAAATTTTTTATCATTGATGCATATTGTCAATTTAACATTGTGTTTTTGGTATGCATCAGCGAAATTAAAAATAACTAGAAGGCGAGCGAGCATCGGATCTAGAAAATGCCTTTGAAGTCATGGCACTTTTTGCTTGCCTGAGAATTAAATGCTCTGCCAATATAGGAAGGAGTTATTTAAAGATTCTCATTACAAAAAAGAGGAGAATGGGGAAAATTTGTTACCACTATATCGGACAATAAGAATGCTGAATTATGGGCCACTCGTGTTACTGTTGCTAAGAACCATCGCGTCTTTTATTATATCATAGATAGACACTTTGGCTTTGACGATGGGGAGGTGAATGATGATGTTATGTAGAGCAATGACAACTAAGAAAACTTCAAGATTTTGGTTGTCCACTTGTAATGGCTTACGACTTTCTAAAGGGAGAAACTATCATGGTACAAATGCATCAATAATGAATGTAGAATTGGTACCAAATTAAATAGATCTCATCTAACAGGCATTCCCACCCTATCAAGGTCTTTAAGTCGATACAGTAATATTTACTGTTTTCTATTCAAGTGAACATTCTAGACTCTATCGACCATGTCTTCTATATACTCTGTTGGAAGTAGAGTATTTTTCATGGGGTTTCCATACTCACCGTGGGGAGGGTGCCAATGAGTCATTGAAGTCTAGCTTATTGCTTATTTTATTTAATTTTATTTGGGCCATCATTTTATTCACTATGCTCTTGTATTTTGTAAGGATATCTTCTTTTTGTCGCATTCTATTAAATAGCTCACATGCCATGCATATGTTTCTCGTCTTGCATGCACCGTTAAGGCAAGAGAGGACATTAGTATCATTATTTGTATCTCTATGTTCTAGAGTCTTTTCAATAATCCATTTCTTGCATATCATGCAAATCTGTTTAACTATTGTATTTATAGCATCCATAGAATCTTATTAAGTGATTGATCTTAAACCCACAATCTTAGTTGAAATCATTTCTTTAGCAGTTAGCAAATGATTCTTATTATCCTTAAGGGATGTTGCATCTTTCACATAGTGTTGGCTTTCTATCCTTTTAACTTTGAAGGTTGATCAAACAGGTTAATCACCTTGATAAAAGCATTTTCTCTATTAGATTATAGTTTTCTATACGTTTATTTTTCTCTCAAATTCTTTGAAGTTCAATGTCATTGTATTCTTCATAAATTGTGTCATATCATTCCTCTTGAAATTGATTTATGCAAATTGAGATAGTAGATTATTGTTTTCCATATGTTAATATCTCTTTGTCTAAATATCTCTTTGTTTTCCCTATGTTCATTTATCAATTGATTGTGCTATAAATATAATGTTAATTCTTAGGTTGTATAAAAGCTAAATATCCTTAATGTCTAGACTGTGACCATTCACCTATTTGAATTCTACAGACTAAAGGATATATATTAAAGCTCATCAAAGCCTTCATGATTAGGCCTAAATTGATTAGTAATATCATTTCTCGAATGTCACTTTTGACACTTTTGAATGTGTGAATCATTGAATCCTTTAGAACTAAATCAAATTGATGGTTTAACTAGGGTTAGAGAACAATATATTATCGTAATCTTTGAATCTATATAGAGAATGAATAAAAATATGATCTTTTATTATGTTGAAGGTCAACAAATCATTAAAATAATTTATCAATATAATGTACTATTATTTAATTAGTAAATCATAAATTATGATGGTTCTATTTGATGAAGATTACCCCTAACCCTAAAATAAAATGAAACCAAACCCTAACGTTAATACACATATAATTTGATAACACCTCTAACCTTCAAATATTATCTACTCTAAGATTTAGAGTATTTGGCTTTCCAAAATTTAACTCTAACTCTAACACTAAACCAAAAGAGACCCTAACCTCAAACCATATTGAACTCTAATACTAAACCAAATTAAATCCAAACTAACTAAATCATAAACCAAATTTAACTCTAATAATAACACTAAATTAAAATAAACCCTAACATTAAATCATATTGAACCCTAACACTAAACCAAATTAAAGCTAACCCTAAACCAAATCAACATCTACAACTAACACTAAAATAAAATAAATTGTAACCATATAGAAAATTCAACCTTAATAATAAACTGAATTGAATGCTAACCATAAACTTGATTGAACCTTAGACCGAATTGAACTATTACCCTAACTCTAAACAAAATTAAACCCTAACACTAAACCCAATCCTTCCCCTAACCATTATGTAAACCTTAACCATAACCATGATGTAAATACTCACCATAATAATGATCTTAACCCTAAACACGAACCCTAAGAATAATCCTAATCTTAACTATAAACATAATCCCAATCATAATTGTAATAATCTTAATCGTAATATAACCATAATTATACCAAACGATATCTTAAATCAAAAACCTGATCTTGACATAAACCTAACCAAAATCCTTAGTCTAGCCCTAAACCCTAACCAAAAACCAAAACCAAAAACTTAACCCTAGCCATAACCCAAAACCTCAACCGAACCCTAACTATGATGTTAAATATAACCCTAACCTTAACCATGATATAAATCCAAATCCTAATTACATCCATGGCCATAATAGTAAACCCTAACCTTAACATGATCCTAACCCTAACCCTAAACTTTAACCCTGACCATAATTCAAGCCCTAAACCAAATTGTAACACAAACCCTAAACCCACCACTACTCCTAACCATGTTGTAAACCCTATCCATAATATTTTTTTTATACATAGGAGGTATCCCCACGACCTAGCCCAATGTCCAGTAGCCAATATCTTGTGTACCTATGCAAGCTAGGGCAAGACTAATCCCCCCACGAGTGAGATTCTAACCCTAATCCTAACCATGATATAAACCATAATCCTAACCATAATCCTTACCATAACCATAAACCCTAACTCTAATCACAATCATAGCCATTGTGAGATTTTTCCAAGATCAAGAGCTCAATGAAATGTACAAAATAGAGAGACAAAATATAGGACAAGAATAAATTGTATTCTCATCAATATCAATAGATAAATGATCATAAATGATCAATAGTTGTTACATACAATGAATATGACCTTGGATATGTGAGCACACAAACATTTCATCTGGCTCAATAAGAAACAAGGGTTGGTAGGAAATAGGTGTGGTAGGTAGGAGAAACAAAAAAATATTCCACATGAGGTGGATCACCCACCGAAGGTGGAATTATCACTCCACAATAAGTGGATATGATAGAGTAGTAACAAGATCAACACCATAAAAGGTGTAAATTCTCCTACACACATCCCAATGTGGCCCAAACACCCAAGTGTCTCATACCCAAACTACTATGAAATGTATTTCCTATGTAAACTTAAGTAAGGTGTAATAATATCCATGATGAATAATTATTTAAACCAACAGCCATAATACTAATCCTAACTGTAAATTCTAACCAAAATGATAACCCTAATTATGATGTAAATGATTAACCTAACAGTGCATTCAATCATGATGTAAATGCTCACCATAATACTAATCCTAATCCTAAACCATAACCATAACCACGATGCAAAACCCTAACCATAACCATGATGTAGACCTTAACCCTAGCCATAATCCATAGCCATAACCCTAACCATGATGTAAACCTTAACCATAATCTTATAACTCTAACCATTAATCTTAACACTAACCCTAATAATAATCATAAACTTAAATATAATCATAATCCCAATCATAACCCTAATTATCTTAATCGTAATATAATCATAATTATCATTCTAACCCTTACACTAACCCTAGCTCTAATCCTAAGATAAAACCTATGATAACTATTATTCTATATCTAATAGTATATCTAACTAAAATCTTAAACCCAACCCTAAGCCTAACCTAATAATGACCCTAAACCAAATTGTATATGCTCTCGAAACCTAAGCTTGAGCATTATCTTTACCAAAATCCTTAGCTTAGCCCTAAACCCTAACCCTAACCCAAAACCAAAACCTTGACCCTAGCCATAATCGAAAACCTCAACCTAACCCTAACCATGATGGTAAACCTAATGCTAACCTTAACCATGACATAAATCCTAACCCTAGTCATTATCCTAGCCATAATCCTAACCATAACCATAAACCCTAAACCTAACCATGATTCTAACCCTAATCCCAACCATGATATAAACCATAACACTAACCATAATTCTTGTCATAGCCATAAATCCTAACTCTAATCATAATCATAACCCTTACCTCAATTCTAACCCTAACTGTTGACCTTAGAAATAATCCTTAGCACTAATCGTAACCATAACCCTAGCACTAACCCTAATAACTCACAACCAATCCCTAATACTATGCCTAACCCTAAACCCTAACTGAAATTATGGTTAGGGATATAATTATAATAATTATAAATATAATAGAATTATTATATATTAATATAACTATATTTAATAATGTAATACTATAATCATATAGTAATGTTTTCCATGTTGCGTCGCAACTGCTACTAGCTTATATATATTAAATATTTCTCGATCTGCCTATTTTTAATCAATTTTATACCCTAAAATTAAATAAGCACCTCGAAAAAGATATCTCTCACCGTATTATATATATAATATTAATATATATAAGTTAGTTTTAAAAAAAATGTAAATCTTATTACATATTAGGAAGGCAATGTTTTAAAAAATTAAAAAAAATTTAAAAAATCTATAAAAAAAACTCATTGTAAATCCAATGTTGTTTTATGTTTTAAAAACAAATATTTGTCTGAGTAGGAAAAGAAACCATGACAATATCATCTTGTTTTCTTTCTTTTATTTTTTTAATTACACTAAGATGAAAAACCTTTGTAATAAAAACAAAAACAAAACTAAAATAAAATGGATTCTATTTTTTTAATTTTTTTTTAAAGTAATTTTTTTAATTTAAAAATTTTTTAAAAATCTATTTTATTTTATAAAGGAAATATTTTTAAATAACAAAAAGAAAAACTAAAAAAAATAGATATTATTTTTGTTATTCATTTGATAAAAACAATTTTTAAAAATTTTAAAAATAAAAAAATAGAAATCTTATTATATTTTATAAGACAATGTTTTTTTGTTTTAAAACCAGAAATAGAAAATCTATCAATAGAAAAAACTCATTGTAAACCAAATGTTGTTTCTTTTTAAAAACATATATTTGTACAAACACTCTGTTTAAAAAAAAATAGAAATATTATCAAAGATGTAATAAGCAAAATTGTATTTAAATTGTGTAGGAAAAGAAATCATGACAATATCATCTATTCCTGATCTAGAAGAGTTTGAGGAGTGGAAGAAGAAGGCATTAGCAATCTGAAGAAATTCATAGGTGTGTTATGAACAGAATCTTAAAAAATTGAATACAGTGAGTTTTTTTTGTTATTCATCTACCTCTAGCCACAATGGGTTGTCATCTATGGACTTAGGGTGATTGGAAGGTTATGTTTTTTCCTTACATTGTAGTTCTATTTCCTCAATAATAATAAAATTGTAATGTTTTTCTAATCTAAGTTTGATATGGGTTCAACATTTAATTTAGGTGGTTCGAGAAAGTTCTATTACTGTGATATTCATTTGGATGATTGTGAAATGGTAGATGAGTTTGATGGAACATTTTATTTGATCTTAATTCTTAGAGTGATTATGACTTTTTTCAAGACACAATTTCCTTTTGTTTATGCTTGCTTGTCCTTGAATTAAAGTTCAATAAATTCTATAAGATGACTTAAATAAATTAATGGAGATGGCAAATTTTGGAGTGAATGGGAGAAACAATGAAACCCTAGTCATATGAGTTTGAAAATCCCGATCTTTCTCTTTGTAGCGATGGCTAAAGATAAGGAGCAGGTCCTCATGCCTGCCCCAAATGAATCTCAAACACATTTGAACCCACATGTTGCTACAATGAAAAATAAGGCAATAGAAAAAGAAACAATGGAGATGTCAGAGCCTGCTACCCAGAAAATTGTTGATCATCAAAATGACAAAACCCTCTAATCTCCTATCGTCGAGGTCCAAAAAAATTGTCCTATCTCATCCAATGGCTAACAAGACATGTCACTTCTGAACAATGTGATAGACAATCTATCTTCCTAGTCTATAGAGACGCCTAGAGGTAAGATCATATCTTTTGAGCTCCTGGGTGATATTGTGGAAGTAATTGATGATTTTAAAGCAAGATCTGTCATTCTTTTTTTCCTTAAAGGCATACCTTCTAAGAAAGATTTCTTTAAATGCACATGGACAAACTGGGAACCAAAGGGATGGTTGATAGATTTGAATTTACACACTGATTTGTTTACCTTAACAAGCCTAATGCATGTTTCTACTATTATAGACCACCCTTTCCACAAACCTCATCAACCTCAAGGTTTTGTTAGTGGTGTCATTCCTTCCAAGCCTCCCATAGTTAATATTACGAATAACTCCTCGCCTTCCTAGAAACATCTTCATACCCCTTCTTTTCCTTCTCATCCTTTGCCTTATCCTAACCCAATTGTTCCTTCACTGCCCTCATCCCCATCAGGTAGTGCTTCCTTCAAAGAAGTTTTATTATCTTCAAACCACCTTCATAAAAAAGAAAGGAATAGATACTTCCTTCCCTTCCAACCCACAACCTCATATGGTTCACCCTCAGCCTTCCCAACCCATAAGTTCTCCTTTCGCTAACCTTGTGTCTTTTTCTTCCTAACCCAATAGCCCCCAGAGATCCCCCCATCAAGCCCTTTGAGGGTGCATTTGTTATCTTCTTATAGAGAGACTTCCCATTAATTTAGTTACCTTGACTCAAAAGCATTGTTGTCACCAAATCAATTTAACACTCTCCTCACGGATGAGGAATTCATTGCCTCCCAATGAACTGTCGAATACAGTCAAGGAATGTGAAGGGATTAACAATCCCATCTCATAAGTATCATATTAAACAATCTATTTTAGACAACTATATAGATGTCCTCATGCCTCAATAAGTTAAAGTCGGTCATACTCATCTTGATGCATCCCTAGTTGTCATTTGGAAAAATGCCAAGTTTTTTCATACCTATCACCAAGAGGATAGTGGGGGGGGGGGTTATTCGGGGCTTAGTACTTTGGCTTGCAAAGAGTATTGTTGCTTCTAAAATAGATCCCAACAATTGTTGTGTTTGGGTTACCACCCTATTTCAAGACACTCTCTATCTATGTTCAATTTATGCTCTTAACTTTTTAGGCCAAAGAGTTACCTTATAGGAATGGTTACTAGCTAACTCATCGGTTGTTGAATGGATTTTTGGGGAGATTTTAATATGGTGGAATACCCAATGATCATAGCTGGGATAGCCACACTTTTACTCTACAATCTGAGTTTGAATCTTAGACCTTTACTCGTAATTCCTTGGGAGTGTACGATCCTATTATGGAAAATTTTGTTAATTTTTTAGGTCAAGAATGTTAATTGAAATTGATTGATTGTTCAAAAACTAACAAATCATTTCTTATTTATACCACACATGCACCTCTTCACCCAAGGGATACATCTCTCTCAACTAGGTTGGCCAAGGTAGTTTATTTATTTATTTTATTTTATTGGAGAGAAAAATATATCCCGTTGCTATAAAGATCAACACTCCCTCTTAGCTAGGGAGGTATTTTTCCAGTAGTCCTCATCATGGAGTCTCTCGACATGATGTCCACAATGGCTACACCCAATGGTGGAAAAATCGTATCTCAGTCTCAAAGATGTACAAGATTTCATCACGGAGTCTCTCAACGTGATTTTGTCATGAAGTCTCTCGATCATGACATCCACAATGGCTACTCTCATTTGTGGAAAAGAGTTCATCATGGAGTCACTCGGCGTGATGTCCACCATGGCTACTCCCATGTGTGGAAGGGAAAAAGTGTACAAGTGCCCATCACGGAGTCACTCAACATGATGTTGTCATGGAGTCTCTCAACATGGCGTCCACCATGGCTACTCCCAAAGAGTGGATAAACACAAGTACAGGAGAATCATCACAAAGTCTCTCAACATGATGTCCACAATGCCTACTCCCATTAGTGGAAAGAAACACGTTGCCATGGATTTACTCAACATGATGTCCACCATGGCTACTCCAAGAGGGTGGAAAGAACCACACCTCCATGTTAGAGATGGACAAGGGATTTCACCTCAAATTTCTCCACCTCAGAAAAAAATGCATTAACAAGGGCTTTCACCTCAAATTTCTCCGTCTCAAAGAAAAATGCATTAACAAGGGCTTTCACCTCATGTTTCTCCATCTTAGGTAAACATACGCTATAATAAATCTGCATGATGATGTGACTCCTTTGAAGCTCCAAGTACTTGCATCAACCTCTTGACCTCTCATCCAAGGTTGCCTCTGTTGGTATCATATTTGTAGTGGCCTTGTATTCCATGATAGTTGCAGTTGATGCAAGGACCTTCACAAAACTCGATTCCTTTTCATTGGCCTTGTGCTCAGAACCAACATCAGAAGCTAATACATCATTATTGTCAGTTGCATTTGAATCAACTACATTCACAATTTCTCCTTTATTTAAATTAGAAATAGTCTTCAAATCCATTCCTGATAGGATACTATTCTGTCGATTTAAATTTTCATCCTTTGCAACTATGACTTTTGCACTTTTTTTGTTATGCTTGTCATTGTCTACAAGGGCACCAGATGTGACAATGATATCTATAGGACCCGACACCGATGGGTTGCCAATTATCGCACCAAAGGAAGGGGTCCAAAGAAGATCACTCATGAATTAATGAGCCTCAACATAGATAGTCACGTTCACTAGCAAAATCACCAATGTTTACCAACAACAAAGAAGCCAACATGATGTCAAAAAGAATAGATTGTTGGCAACAACAATGATGAAAAACTGAGAGGGGGGGGTGAATCAATTTTCATTGAATTATCAAACTTAACCACAAATACTAATCTGATTAACTGTAGCAACAATAAAGATAAGCAAATTGATAACACAATGTACACAACACCAAAATTTTGATGTGGAAAACTCAGTTAAGGGAAAAATCATGGTGGGAACCTACCCACAATAAGATGATACTTTGCAGTAGTATGTGTAAATATTACAATGGGGAATGTACCTACATTTAGGCTCACTGCTCAAAATACACTAACCTGGAAGGCTACAACCCTCAGGGAAGTCTCAATGACTTACAACAAGATTCAGACTACAATCTGGAAGGAATGAACTATAATAATAACATTTTCTAATGCCTGATGACGGATCTAGTTAAGCACATATTTCTGCTCTGCAACCCTCCAAAAACTTTCTCAATCACAATACCAAAGAATGTATTCTCTTGTTCACACCTTTTCCAATCTCTGATAATGCAGACACACCACTAACTCCCAAATTACATCTTTATCACCTATTTATACAATTGATCAACCTTGAAAACAAGGTTGGCTAAACCCTCAACTCATAATTACAAAATTACATTACACAATACAAAGATTGACCACCAGACCAATATAATGATATACATGACATAACATGGACCTAAACCAAATCTCCAAACACGCAAAACCACCGAAAATCTCTCCAAGATCAACCGCAACACACTACACCACCAAGAATACCGCATAATATGAAGAATATTACCAGATCATGAAAATTGCCAAACTCACACAACAATCAATGCGGATCATCAAAACAAATAGGACATAATTAGGAAACACCAACAAGAACATTAGTATCATTAGTAACGGCTACACCAACACCACTTATCAAAATTTCATCGATCAACATCTGAACCTCAAGAACACTCAAACAACAACAATCGTCATGAAGAAAGATAACTTGCGAAGCACCAAATCATGAACCATCTAAATTGAAGATACACATGAACATCCCAAATCATCTTCCAAAATATCAGCTCAAGATCTGATCACACCGGAATATACCAAAGGAAATACCAAACTTTGCAAAGTACTTATAAAAAAACCAAACTGCAAACTGACTCATATGACATGATCAATTAAGCTTCCTGGATTATTGAAACCAATATAGAAAGATGTAATGACACTAAGAATACTCCATATAGCAAACCATGATCCCAATAAATCAATCTATAATAGTGGTTGCAATAGTCCAACAACATATCCTAGTAGCAACAATATCCAACATAGATAAATCGAGCAATATCATAGAGTGTAAAATCAATAACAACTTGAAATGAAAAAGAATAAGATAATACTTTAATAGGATACACGACCACCATCAATAGATCTATGTGTATGCGAGCCTCCAATAACTTTCGCGGGTTTAGGCTAAATAAGAAAGCTAATAGAGAATCTGCCACAAAGCACTATCACCTCTTGTATAGATCTCCAATAGATCACATTGAAGGACGATCATCAAACCATATAATTTCAAGATATCATGTGTCAATTATAGTGCATATGAGCCACAACAAGTCGACTCCAGAAGATTGCAGAGTTGAAGCCCATTGCCAACAACGATAAGGAAGTGGAGCCGATCCAATGAATATGACCTATAGCCAAATTAGATTCTCTAGAGCTCGTACACAAATCACCAAACCATTCCTATGATGCACTGGTCGAAGTACTTCGGGCTCAACGAAATGACCGAATCTGCAAAGACTCAAAAACACGACAAATAAAATAACAACAGGAAATGTTCAATGCCAATGCCTCTATCAGAAATTATTACTTCGTAGAAGAGTTTTACGGAACTCGTCACATTAAATTTTACATGAGAAATTATGGACAAGAAAAATCTTTTCCTGATCTAGTGGCACGTTCTATGACCTTTCACGTAGTCATTAATATTTTTTTGCACAAAATCGATTTTTTCTCTGATACCATGTTGATTTTTTAGGTCAGGAATGTGAATTGAAATTTATTGATTATTCAAAGACTTACAAATCATTTCTTATTTATATCACACATGTGCCTCTTCACCTAAGGGATGCATCTCTCTCAACTAGGTTGGCCAAGGTAGTTTATTTATTTATCTAATTTAACTTGAGAGAAAAATATCTCCCACCGCTATAAACATCAATAAAATGGACTTCCATAGACCAAATTGGTACACTTGGAGCAATTATCGTAAAGGATTTTTGCAAAAGATGGGCCACTTTGACAGGTTTTATATTTGGCCCTAATTTGCATATATCATGTATTTTCCTTTAGGACACCTTATTCAACTCGATTTAGCTACTACTCTTTCTAACCATTTGCCCATTTTTATCATTGTCTATCTCATCAAAGACTCAATCCTACCTAATGATCTCCCTTACAAATTGAATGTTTCCCATCTGCAAAATAAGGACTTCATTGATGGGTTGCTTGATGTCTAGAAGGCTGAACCTAAACCTTAAAATGATAGATAGATTAGTTGGTGGGAAAGAGCTATTTCTCACAATACCCTCTTTCTTCATGACTATGAGAGGAGAGTTGCAGCTAAGCATAGAATATTAGAAAAATCTCTTAAAGGTTAGCTTATTCAAGGAAGAAAATCCCTTGACAACAACCCACTAAATATTTCTCTACAACAGATAGTTGCAAGTATTGAAGATCAACTTCACAAATTGGATGCTCACAAGGGTAAAGGAGCTCAATTGAGGGTTGGTTTACAATGGTTGAAATATGGGGATAAGTGCACCGAGTTCTTCTTCCAATTGCTTCAATATAAACATAAAAATGAGCAAATTTTAGCCATTAATGATGATGATGACTAGATCTGCATACCAACCAAGACCTGATAATGAATACCTTCTATGATCATTATGGATAACTCTTTACTGATGATTCAATCAATGACCCCTTAATTCCTATCTTGGAGGATAGCTTAGCTAATTGTGCATCCCATGTAGAATTCAATAAGACTACAACAGATTTATTGACCACTATCTTTCCTAATGAGATTGAGGATGCTATGTACAATTTGGCTTTGGAGAAGAGCCCTAGATTGGATGGTCTTCTTGTCAAGTTCTACCATAAACTTTGGCCCCATATTAGGGATTAGTTCTATAATGTTTACCTTGAGGGTATTAAAACATGGTCTCTAGGTGCTATTATTAATTAGGGTCTCATCAAACTTATTCCAAAAGGGAAGCATGAAGATACTGTGAATGGATAGTGCCTCATAACCTTACTAAACATGTCTTACAAGATTATAGAAAAATATTTAGCCAAAAGGATCAAATCAATTGCCCAAGAGATTGTTCAACTAGAACAAACTGCCTTCCTTGGGCACAAATTTATTTTGGACAATTTGGTGCTAGCATGGGAGTCCTCAGAATGGGCATAACAAACTACACAAGATGCTTTGATTCTCAAATTGGACTTTAATGAGGCTTGTGATCATATAAGGTGTCCATTCATCCTTAAAATGCATCAATGGTTGGGATTGGGACCCAATTTTTGTGCCCATATTCAAATGTTTTTCATGGATGCTAATGATAGATTGGCCATCAATGAGGCTCTTTCTCCACAATTCTCTCTTCAAAAGTCCATCTATCAAGATTTATCTTAAGCATTATTCCTTTATGTTCTCACAATTGATGCTCTTAGTTACCTCTTGCATCATGCTCAATCAAATAATATCATCCTCAGAATTTCTTTACCAGGCAACACATCTGCCCTCAACTCACACTTCGCAGACGATAGCATGATTTTCATTCAAAATTTTACTAATGATATTAATGATCTTTTGTATATCCTTGATTTGTTTTGTATGGTTTTGGGATCCAAACATTCTATGTGTAAAACTAAATTTTGGATGACATGACCCAACTTACATCTGCCTTGGATTCCAAAGGAGTGGTAAGAAATTAAACATGAAACTATTACTAGATACCTTGACATCTCTTTTGGAATTGGAGTCTGAAAGACATGTGGAGATGGTTTTTAAATAAGTTCAAATCCAAATTTTTGCCTTGGGAAAAACATTTTATATCTATGGTTGGATGAATACAAGTGGCCAATAGAATTCTTTTGGCCAATCATGTTTATATTTCTTCTTGTTGTTGCCCTCTAAATATTGTTACAAACAACTCATAGAACTCATTTGTGGTTTTATTTGGTCCAAATGGGAGAATAAAAAGGGTATTCCAGTCACTTCATGGTCTTACTGTATTCTCCCAAAAGAAACGGGCATATTAGGAATCATTGATCCTTATATTCAAGGATTTTGTCTTCCACCCAAATAGATTGGAAGAGATTTGGAAGAAAACACACTTTGGAAACTTTTAGTTCAGTATCGCATTCAAATGGCTATAGTTGGTAAGTCTTGAAACTCTGTTCAATGGAGTGATAATATCATTTTAGCCCCATACTTTAAACTCCATGGATCAACCCCTCTCAGCCATGGTCTCAGCTTTGTATCCTCTTCAATTTGGTGGAATCGTCTAATCAAAGAAAATAATAGCCTGCTTGCTACGATTCCAAGGTTTAAAGCTAAAAGTCTATTTAAGAAAGGCATTCAAACATTTAGAGATTCATGGGACTCTAATTATTTTCATGGAATTCATGGAAACAACTCAAAGTGCGCTTAAATTTAAATTATAGATATAAGGTTATAGTGATGGAAATTATTAATATTGTGCCTCCAAACCTAGCTATTCTTATCTCTTCAAATTTCCATTCTTGCTTTCTCAAAGACTGGTGGTGGCCAAATGGCTACAACCTCATATCATTTCCTCTCAAAGTCCTCTATAAGAAACTTGTGCCTGGCATTCCCTTTTCTTGCAAGCTTATTTCTTTTTGGAAATGCAATTTCAAATGAACTAGTTGGAACCATCTTAGCCTCCAAATTTGAAAATCAAAAGCTAACTCTCAATCCCAAATCACTACTTGGAAGCTTCTTCATGGGAAATTCCCTATTGTATCTTGCCCTTAGTTCCTCAACCTACCCCCTTCTTTCCCCTTCTGTGGTGTTTTTTAATCCTTCAAACATTTCTTTTGGCTTTTCTCTCATGTCAAACTATTATGGAATGAGCTTTTTGCCTCCCTTCCTACTCTTTTCTACTTGGTGTTATAAAGATGCTCTTCTTGGATATTTAGGTTCTCACAACGCAATATCCACCTCATGTCATCTCACCATAATAAAATACATTTGGAAATTTAGATGTGCAACTGCTCTTTCACATTATTTTTCTCCCTTGAAGATTGAAATTTAGGCCGTTTCTTGTAGCCTTTTAATGCAAGTGACACTCATAGTTACATCCTCCAGATATCAAGTCAACAATGATTCTTTCAAGGTGCAGGTGGAGAATCTTCTTACTTAGCTCAAGAAAAAGGTTTCATTTTCAAGTAGATATTTGTGAAAGTGTGCTACTAGAACTATTCAATGTTGATGGAAATTTGGGGAAAGGTGTTTGATTCTAGCTACTATCTTCAATTGTGCTTCCTCATTTGCCAGGTTGAGCATTTCTAGTTGTATCTATTTAGAGGATAACAATTTTTTATTTATTTTTCTTTGTAAATTGCTAAAGAGTTGTTATAAACTCTTGATTTTAGTTTTAGACTCTATGATGGGGGTTCTGGACTCCTATTGTAGAAGTATTAGATTTGTTGTTGTTGTTTTCTTAGCTCCTTTGTAATGTATCTTTGTTTCTTGTTCTAATAAAATAATATTAATGGGGATGGTTAAAAATATCAATAGTGACGCTCAGGACGATGCAAAAGAGCCTTATAGGATTTTGTCTGGTGAACAATTCAAAAGCCCATTACTAGCTTTGGTCTCCCCAAAATAAAACTCTAATGGCAAAATTATTCATCAAATTTTGGGGTTGTAGAAAATTCAAATGGTACAATAATAAAATGATGCCTTTAATGTTGTGTTACGCCTACAAAAACAAGAAGAATGGTTTTCAAATTTTATATTAAATTATGTGTATATTGTTTGACCAAATGAAATGTTTATATTCTTAGATTAAGATATTATCTCATTTTAATTGTTAAATTTTTTGCTTCAAATTAATTACAATAAAAATCTTTATTATTGTATATTATGAAATAGGAAGACTAAAATATTAAAAAACCAAACAAGATTCAACCACATAAACCCTCATTGTACAAATTTTAAATCCACCATACACCAATGAAGAACCTAAAATATGCAAACAAGAAATATGAAATTATACCTTCACATGCTTAGTAGGGTTTGATCTCCATTGTTCTCCTATCTTCATTGATCTTGCTTGATATGTTGGTTACTCTCACATTTGTATGTGTGCACAATAGCTTAATAAAGAAAGGATTGTGGTTGTGTAGATGCTTGAGTAATTGATTGCTATGAAGATTTGCATGAACGTTAGGATTCATTTAGATTAGGATTGATAAGGATAAAAGGATCCTCTTATATATAAAATGCCCTAGAAATGGAGGGTTACAGTTAAGATTAAGGGTGGAGGGATAAATGGTCGGCTCTGATTGGAGGGTAGGCATTTTAAATAGGAAAATATTGGGGAGATGGTTAAAGGTAAATTAAGAGATGAATGACACTTGTCATGAAGGGAAAAAGCTAATGAATTACTTTAAATAAATAAAGATTTATTTTATTAATAGAAAAAGTAGGGTTGATTAAATAAATAAAATATTTATTTAATTTAGGGAAAGGATAATTTAAATAAATAAAAATATTTATTTAAATGCAAAAAGGCTAGAAGAGGATTTATGTATTAATAAAATAAATAAAAATCTATTAGTAGAAGGCTTAGGACAAAAGAATTCAATAAATAAAATATTTATTTAATCAGGCTAGGAAAATTTTAGGTGTATACAATTATTATTTATGAATATTATATACTTCCAAATTTGATATCTCTCGATGTGTTTTACATAGATTTTTTAAAATATAGGTATGCTAGTTTTATTATAATTTATATAATTATATAAATATTTTAATAATTTTAATATTATTAAAATTAAATAAATGGAATAAATTTTATTTATATATATATATGCAATTTGTAAATATCTTGTTTTCTCATGTTATTGTTAATACAATTTCGGTTTTGATTTTTACTTTCTACAAAACGAAATCTACATATTAGACTTAGAATCTATATGACCTAAAACTTTGAGTAGGCATAGAATTTGATGGCCACCCCTACTTATCATATGATTTTTTTATGACAGTTTGATCATTTCAATGCCTTTCATTTGACATTTTAAAGAAAAAATTAATTGTCAAAAAGATTTAATTTATGAACAATTTTATATAAATTCTATTATGTTTGAACATTTTTACTAGTAATAATAATATTCATACTTTTATAAAACTGAAAGTTATGAGAGAAGAAAGTGCTAGAAACAACTATACTTCCATATACTACTATCTGCTACACCTACTAACTTATCTCCCATATCCATGATAAAAGAGCATTTTATTTTATATTCTCCCTAGTTCCATATGCTATACATAAAAACATAAAAATAAATATATCAAGAGCCCATAGACCACAAAATCGAGCTTGTCTATCATAAAATAACAAAAAAAGACATACACTTGTTCTCTGCTTCTTTCGTCGCCTCTGCATCCTTCTTCGAAACTTCTACCATCTCATCCTCTAGCTCCCGCATCCTCCGAGTCATTGTTTCTCTCACCACCACTGAGCATTCTAGTCTGCAATCAAGGTGGGCCTCAAAAGTCACCACCTCTTCAACATCCATGAACATCATTTGGAATCCATTTTTCCCCATGGCCCAAACCCCAATCATTGTTTGGGGTCTCCTCCCCATTCTCTTGCAAACCAATATACATTCACCTTTGTAAACCCTCTTCCTTCAAATACCCCCTCCACCAAGCATCATCAAACCTGGGTAGAATACCAGTAACCCATAGGAGAAGGGGAATGTTCTAGCCTTGCTAACACCCATATATGCTAACATTGCCACAAACATCATCGAGATATTTGAATTAACCCTATAGATATGATATGTGTATACATTGAAAATGTAATTATGATAAAATATTGTGAAACCATAAAAGATCCATCCACAAGCAAACCCTAGTTCTAGAATAAAGCATTCACCATACACCAATGAAGAGACCTAAAAACATGCAAATCAACAAATAAGACAATAATACCATTCACATTCCAAGTAGGGTTTTATCTTCATTGTTTCGTATCTCCATTGATCTTGTTTGATATATTTGCTCTCAAATTTTGTATTATGCACAAGAGCTCAACAAAGAATGGATTGTGGTTGTAGTTGCTTGATCCCAAAAAGGATTGATTACAAATTGTTGGATTAGTTAGGATGCTTAGATAGGATCATGAAAGGATGAGAGTATCCTCTTATATAGAGAACACCTTAGAAAATAGAGGGATAGAATTAAGAGGTGAAAGAATAAATGGTTGGCTAGGATTCAATGGTAGGTAGGGAAAATAATAAAATAATAAGAGGGTAGTTAGAGGAAAATTAAGAGATAAATGACAAGTGTCATAGAGGTAAAAAGATAATGAATTAATTAAATAAATGAAGATTCATTTAATTAATAGAGGAAGTGGGACCAATTAAATAAATAAAATATCTATTTAATTTAGGGAAAATGTAACTTAAACAAACAAAAAAATTATTTAAATAGGGAAAGGCTAGAAGAGGATAAATGACTTAATTAATTAATAAAAGGCTTAGGATAAAATAATTAATTAAATAAATATTATTTAACTATGCTAGGACAATTTTAGGTGTCAACAATATTCTTTTAGAAAATCTTCTCCAAGCACTCTTTTAGTGGCATGCAGAATAAAAGGATGCCTCGTCACCATAACAACAAGCATTTGTTTATTTGTGACTTCCCCAAGGAAAGTCATATGGCACTTAGTTGCCTCTAAAAGAATGGGCATGTGCATACTTAGCTTCTACTAGTTATCGTAGCTAGACAAAGACAAATCTAGGTTACAAAGCTAATGACTTTTGTGGCCCATCTGGCTATCATATAGATATTTGTCCATCATTTGAAGTTATGATAGTGCCTAAAGTGGAAATCATCTACTAAATCGTTTACATTAACTACACCTCATATGCTAACCAATGTCTCATGTGTGGATTAGTGATATTGATGTATGATTAGAATGCTCAATTAAATCTTTCATCCTCTCCATAGGTTGTCATGTTCTCAATCTTGTGAATCCCCACACCTGTCCTTCCTAGCTCACAATTTTCCATCATTAAATTGTTAGGAAAACATTTTCCTTACACTTTTTTATTTCCTTAATGAGGAGATGTCCTTTCCCTATACTATTTTTAAGTTTTCCCACTCTGAGCCAATGACACAACCCCTTCTTCAACTGACATACTTCACATATGTCAAGTCACTTATGTGAATCCCCCTGATGTACTTGTCCTCTCAGCATCACCTTCTTTGCCAACTTTTCTACCAACTCATTTCCTTCTCTATTTATGTGGCTAAACTTGAACTCCTCTAGACTATCTAACATTACTTTGATTGGTCTGATCATCTAATTCAACACACAATTTGGGGTCTCATTCTTTCAAATAGCATTGACAGTAATTAAAGAATCCCCTTCCAAGTGGATTCGATTTGCTTCCAATTATAAACCCATTTATAGTCCTCTCATGGCCACATGAAATTCTACAATATTAATTGTTGTTCAACCAATATTCTTTGTCACCTCTTTCAGGATTTGGCCTTTGTCATCTCACACCATAACCCAATACCACTTGAACCTAGGTTGCCCAAGGATGCCTCATAAAAATGGATTTTTATCCACCCTAGTTCTAGAGAACACCACAATGTTGTAGCTCTAGTTTCACTAAACTCAACCCTACCACCGGTTCCAAAGATTGGTGGAAATATAAGACCTACAAATATGAAATTCATTTTGTCATCACAGTTCATGTAACCATTTTTCTTAGTGTCTTCGATATGACTGCTTCATTTGCCAATTTAATGATCTACCTCTCAATTTTCCGACATAGTCGCTGTAATGTGGTGAAAAAATTAGGGTTTTCACCACAAGGAGGATGGAAACCACTAATTTTTGCTTGGGACTAATTACATTAGGGAAAGATAAGAATTTGATGGATCTAAACCAAATAGATTTAGATGTTGATCACATTATAGGGGTGTATGTAAGCCTATTCTTTACCTTAAGTTGAATCGATTTGTTGAAGATGTTGACATTAGTGCAAATGGGTTAGAATTTATGTAATTATGTGCAAATAGTGAGCTACAATCATCATATAGAACCACGAACTTAGATCTGAAGATTGTAAGAGGATTTGGACCTATTCCTAGAAGGAGCTCTTGATTTGTCAGGACCAAGATGGGGGATTTATTTGCTTATGTGAATAAAGCTTATTCTGAAGATCGCATCTTCATACCTATTCCTACACACACTAGAGAAGGGAAATAGGTTGGGAATAGGGGTTTTCCTAAGTCAAAGCCCGGTTTAAGAATCAACCTTGAATGAAATATTGTAAATACTTGAAATAAATAAATGGAAAGATATACCTCAGATTTGCAATGACTAATAATGATGCTTTGTTTCTTGAATGTAATCACATATGTTGTATGAAATGGAATGAACATGACAAAACCCTAACACACACACATGCTTGCATATAAATGTTGTAATTTTCTCCACAATGGCAGAATGAAGAATAGACAACCTTGAAGACCTCTAAAAATCCTTGATGATGAATACTTCAATGTTTGATCACTTGATAATGTTTTTTTAGTATTGGAATGATTTGATTAATAAGTTTATATATGAGGATCTAGGTCAATTTATTGATTAGGCTAACTTCCAATAGTCATATAGAGCCACCAAACTCATTTCCCATTGGAGACATAGCTCACACTTCTCCCCTAAAAAATGGGCCCTATTGAAGAGGACCAAGGCACTAGCACCCTACTCCTCCTCAATCATGGACTAAAATTAGGGTCTAGGGGGGACAACATATCCCCAAATGATCATTTGGTAGGTGTATGTGGTGCAGGGGTACTTAGAATTTTTTGTTGAGTTTGTTTCCAGGATGTTGGAATCATGTTTTTAGTTTTGTAATAAGGCCAAGAGGCCATAGAGTGTGTGCTCAAATCATTGTAAGGGCCCTAAGTGTCTTTGTTTGGCCAATGTAAGCATGTGAGCTCTTAAGGGTGCTAGGTAGAGCACGTAATAGTATAAGTTATTTTTGGGTTAATGTAGGTTGGTTGATGTTGTTTTGAAGTTGTTAAGGTCATATGAGTCATGTGGAAGTGACCAAGTTTGGGTTTGAGCAAAGTTGCTCACCTATGCAACAAATTGTAAAAGTTATAAAAGTTGCTCACAATAACTTTGCAACATTTTTCATACACCAACGGTTAGTTGCTTGTCATAGTTGGTTGTGAGCATTTGTAACTACTCCAAGGCTAGTATAAGGCTTGGAAAGGCTGATGAAAAATAGTTAGTTGAAGGTGGTTGAAGATTTGAAGAGAATAAACAATTTTGGTTTCCCATTTGTGTGGTTCTACCAAGTTTTTGCTATTCTTTGCAAGTTTGTATGACTTGTACAGACCAAGCATCCCAAAAAAGGGACATGAATTATTAGACTGGTGTCTTACCTTAATTTTTTTTTTGATTTGGAGTCTTGAATTGTTTTAGTTTGTGAATAAACTTCATTTTGTTGCAGGCGGGTCCAAGAGCCCTAAAAACAAGGGTTTTGAGAGCAAAATGGCTCCAACCTAACATTCTAAGGTGGATGTCCTCTCTGACACCTTGTGGAATGTTAGGTTGTAATGTATTCTATGTTTTCTTTTTGGCTTTGAGACAGGGGAAGTCAAAACAAATATTTGTCACCATACCCTAAGCTTGGCATGTTGAGTTGGCAAGCGTTAGGAATCATGCATAACAGGCTCTAATTGGGTGAGTTTAGTGGGTGAAGGAGAGGTATGATTGGTTTGGAATTCCATATGGAAGAACTGACCCCAAACTATCATCAATTCACTCAGGTAATCAGATCAGTGAAGGATTTTTTATCAATCCCTATTTTTAAGGCCTGGAAAGGGGCAATTAGGCCTAGTTAATCGGTAAGGGTTAGATATGTTAGTGACCAAACCCACCTCTGGTTTTGAGATATTTTATGTAAAATCCAAAGGGTTTCTAGAATGACAAAGAGTTCATAGGGTTAACCGGTGAATGCAGAATACCTCGCTGACAGGACTACTAGAATCAGTTAGGCTTAAAAGTGCAGTTTGTTTGTAAAACACCAAACCGGTAAAGTGTCAAAAGCTCCTTTGTAAGGAATAGGATTGGGAATCCACCCAAAATCATCCATCCTAATGTGTGTAGTGTGGGGAATGAATATCCTATGGTAGAGGGGTTGAACTCTCAGGTTGAGTGTGAAAGAGAGTGGGAAAACAAGGTCTCTGAAGCAAGAAAATGGAACTCACAAAACAACAAGAGCTTATCCTAGCCTAAGGACCTTGGGAAGGTTAGAGAGGGTAAGTCTTGCAGAACCTTGGAGGGTGTGAGGTGTAGAATCATTGGATGGTTCTTGTGTAGCTTGGAGGAGATACCTAGACAAGGTAGCACAAACCGGTGAGAGACAATCCACTCTACATCAAATTGGTGTCAGAGCCAATTGATTGAACAAAGTGGTGTATGTCAGACCCACATGTAGAGTCAGAAGTCAATAGCATGCCACCAAAGGCAATGAGCCAAGAGGCCATCAGGAAGTTGGTTCAAGATATGTTTAGTGAAGCCCGGGAGAAAGAAACCAAGAAAGGCAAGGGAAAAGTTATTGAATGGGGTGATGAAACTGATTCTGAAGATGCAGATGTGATAGAAGTCATAACAAAAAAGGAGTTGCACAAAGATCAACAAATCTTGTTGGATGCCCTCAAGTCACTCAAAAAAAGACAACATAGAAGGTATACCTATCTATAGTGGAAACCTAAATGGAGAAGAGCTATTGAATTGGATAGAAGCCTTGAACAATCATTTTGAATACAAGAAAGTTGCAGAAGAAAAGAGGGTCAATTTGGCCAAGTCAAGATTGAAGGGATCAACCCTAGTGTGGTGGAACATGATGCAAGAAGAAAGAGAACAAACCAGGAGAAAGAAGATCATCTCTTGGGAGAGAATGAAGATTAGGATTAAAACTCAAGTCTTACATGTAGATTATGAGGTGCAGATGCACAAGAAGTTGCAAAATTTGAAACAAAGAGAAATGGATGTGAGTACTTATACAAAGGAGTTCAACAAACTTACCCTAAGAGATAGGAAGCAAGAGGAAGAAGTGGAGAAGGTTGCAAGGTACTTAAATGGCCTTAGATAAAGCATTCAAGATGAGATCAACATGATAGAACCTGACACGGTCCATAAATGCTTTTAGTTAGCCTTGAGAGCAGAAGATAAGATCAAAAGGAAAGGTGAACATAATCAAAGGGGCAGAATACCTCGCTGATAGGACTACTAGAATCGGTTAGGCTTAAAAGTGTAGTTTGTTTGTAAAACACCAAACCAGTAAAGTGTCAAAAGCTCCTACGTAAGGAATACGATTGGGAATCCACCCAAAGTCATCCATCATAATGTGTGTAGTGTGGGGAATGAATATCCTATGGTAGAGGGGTTGAACTCTCAGGTTGAGTGTGAAAGAGAGTGGGAAAACAAGGTCTCTAAAGAAAGAAAATGGAACTCACAAAACAATAAGAGCTTATCTAGCCTAAGGACCTTGGGAAGGTTAGAGAGGGTAAGTCTTGGAGACCCTTGGAGGGTGTGACATGTAGAATCATTGGATGGTTTTTGTGTAGCTTGGAGGAGATGCCTAGACAAGGTAGCACAAACCGGTGAGAGACAATCCACTCTACATCAGATTGGTATCAGAGCTAGTTGATTGAACAAAGTGGTGTATGTCAGACCCAGAGGTAGAGTCAAAAGCCAAAAACATGCCACCAAAGGCAATGAGACAAGAGGCCATCAGGAAGTTGGTTCAAGATATGCTTAGTGAAGCTCGAGAGCAAGAAACCAAGAAAGGCAAGGGAAAAGTTATTGAATGGGGTGATGAAACTAATGATGAAGATGCAAATGTGATAAGAGTCATAACAAAAAAGGAGTTGCACAAAGATCAACAAATCCTCTTGGATGCCCTCAAGTCACTCAATAAAGACAACATAGAAGGTATACCTATCTACAGTGGAAGCCTAAATGAAGAAGAGCTATTGAATTGGATAGAAGCCTTGAACAATCATTTTGAATACAAGAAAGTTGCAAAAGAAAAGAGGGTCAATTTGGCCAAGTCAAGATTGAAGGGATCAACCCTAGTGTGGTGGAACATGATGCAAGAAGAAAGAGAAAAAACCATGAGAAAGAAAATCATCTCTTGGGAGAGAATGAAGATTAGGATTAAAACTCAATTCTTACAGGTATATTATGAGGTGCAGATGCACAAGAAGTTGCAAAATTTGAAACAAAGAGAAATGGATGTGAATACTTATACAAAGGAGTTCAACAAACTTACCCTAAGAGATAGGAAGCAAGAGGAAGAAGTGGAGAAGGTTGCAAGGTACTTAAATAGCCTTAGACAAAGCATTCAAGATGAGATCAACATGATAGAACCTGACACAGTCCATAAATGCTTTCAGTTATCCTTGAGAGCAGAAGAAGATAAGATCAAAAGGAAAGGTGAACATAATCAAAGGGGCAGAGGTGGCAGAGGTTACAAAGGAAGAGGCACCTTTGGAAGGGGCTATAATCCCAGCAAGAATGATGAAGACAATCAATCAGAGAACGATGGTGATAATCCTAACAAAGGAGGACAATTTAGAGGCAACTCTAGAGGGAGAAATAACTATAGAGGTAGATTTGGCAATTCAGGAAGAGAAACCACAATCTTCACTGGAAAATGCTACCATTTTCATCAAGTGGGGCATACCATGAGCCGGTGTCCTAAAAAGACTTCAAGCTCTCACATTGGAGATAGGAGAACTCAGTTCGTGCAAGAAGAGGATTGTCAAAGTGTTACCTCACCAATCAGCAAGGTAGGACTAGTCCTAGATGGAGAGAACCTGATGCTAAGAAGGACCTTGTTGAAGGTCCCACAGTCCAAAGAACCTACACAAAGGAAGATACTTTTCAAAACCACGTGAAGATCTCATGGTAATATTTGTAAAGTTATAATAGATTCAGGGTCTACTAAGATCATCGTAGCGGTTGAGATGGTAGACAAACTAAAATTGAAAAGGTTACCACATACCACCCCTATAAGATATCTTGGTTGAATAAAGGTCAGCATGTGTTTGTGGATGGTCAAGCTTGGGTAGATTTTAAAATAGGAGATTACAAGGATAGTGTGTTATGTGACATGTTACCCATGGATGCATGTCACTTACTATTAGGATGCCCTTGGTAGTGTGATATCAAATCCATACATGATGGGGAGAAGAATTCCTATGTTATCACCAAGGAGGGTAGAAAGTTTCAAATGGATCCCTTGATTGATCAGGGTGAAGAAAGACATGATGGATCAATTGTTATGTTTCTTGGTGGGAAAGAGTTCTTGAAATTGTTGAAGCATGAAGGGAACCAGGGATGTGCTCTTATAGTGAAACCCAAAGAAGAGACAAAGACTGAAACCAAACCGGTGATACCTCAAGAAGTGCAGACCTTACTAGACCGGTACAAAGACATAGTTGTCAATGAGATTCTGGATGCCTTACCCCTATGAGAGATGTTAACCATCAGATCGACCTCATACCTAGTTCAACTTTGACAAACAAAGCTTCTTACAAAATGAAACCTACTCAAAATGATGAAATAGCAAAGCAAGTGCAAGATTTGCTAGATAAGGGGTTGATAAAGAAGAGTTTAAGTCCATGTGCAGTGCCTACTATTTTGGAACCTAAGAAAGATGGTAAGTGGAGGATGTGCACTAATTCAAGGGCCATAAACAAAATCACAATTAGATATCAGTTTCCAATACCGAGGATTGAGGATCTAATGGACTACTTAGGTGGATCTTGCTACTTTTCTAGGGTGGATTTGAAATCAGGCTATCATCAAATTAAGATCAGACCTGGTGATCAATGGAAGATGGACTTTAAAACAAATGAGAGGCTATATCAATGGTTGGTGATGCCCTTTAAGATCACAAATGCACCTAGCACCTTCATGAGACTCATGAATGAGGTTCTTGTAGAGTTCATTGGTAAGTTTGTCATTGTTTATCTTGATGACATTCTAATTTTTAGCACATCAAAGGCGAAGCATATCAAACATCTAAATCAAGTTTTGAGGAAGCTACATCAAGAAAATTTCATGATCAACTTGGATAAATTTGAGTTTTCTAAAAATGAATTGGTATATCTTGGTATTGTAGTTTCTCAAGATTGCTTAAAAAATGGATCCATCAAAAGTGGAAGCAATAGTGAATTGGCCTACTCCCAAGTCAATAGGATATGTAAGAAGTTTCCAAGGTTTAGCTTCTTTTTATAGGAAATTCATTAGAGGTTTTAGCCATGTGTGTGCACCTATCTTGAACACCATCAAAGGTGGGATAAAATGTTAGTTTAAGTGGACTAGTGCAACAGACAAGGGGTTTGAGTTGTTAAAACAAAAGGTAGTAGAACTTCCTTACCTTAGGCCCCCTGATTTTAATCATCTCTTCACTGTGGAGTGTGATGCCAGCAAGTTGGCTATAGGGGCTATTTTGAGCCAAGAAGGTCACCCGGTTGCATTTTTCTCTGAGAAGCTCAATGAAGCAAAACAAAAGTATTCTACTTATGATCTAGAATTGTATTCCATGGTGAAAGCACTCAAGAAGTGGCGGCATTATTTGTTACCTAAAGAGTTCATAGTCTACACTGATAATCATGCACTTAGTTTTTTGAATGGGCAAAAGAAATTGAATCAAATATGCCTCAAGTGGGTTGAGTATTTGCAGGCCTACACCTTTTCTATCAAACACAAGAAAGGAGTCACTAATAAGGTAGTGGATGACTTAAGTAGAAGGGTTCTAACCATTCAAGAAGTACAACTACAAAGTGTGGGGTTAAATGACCTCAAAGATCTCTACCAAGGTGACAAAGATTTTGGTGAAGCATATGATGTTTGTTCAAAGTTTGCTAATGCTTGTCATGTTGCCTATTCTGATTTTATGTTGCAAAAAGGCTTATTGTTTAAAGGACACCTACTTTTCATACCACAGTTCTTTATGAGGGACAATATCATCAAGGAGAAGCATCAACGCAATCTAAGTTGACATTTTGGTCTTGACAAGGCCTTAGAGCAGGTTGGCAAGTTCTACCATTGGCCTAGACTACTCTCAGATGTTAGAATATTTGTGGAGAAATGTGCTAGTTGTCAAAGGGATAAGGGTACTTCCAGCAATGCAAGTTTATATCAGCCTCTAGCCATACCAACAAGGCCATGGGAGTGTGTGAGTATGGACTTTGTTCTTGGTTTACCTAGAACTCCAAGAGGACATGACAGTGTCTATGTCATAGTGGATAGATTCAAAAAGATGACATACTTTGTGCCTTGAAAATGCACTAATGATGCCTCCTACATAGCAGGGTTGTTCTTCAAAGAGATTGTAAGGATCCATGGTTTACCACTTAGTATTGTGAGTGATAGAGATACAAAATTTGTGAGCCATTTTTGGCAAACCTTATGGAAGAAACTTGTTACTAACCTTTATTTTTCATATGAAAACCATCCATAGTCTGATGGTCAGACTGAAGTAGTAAAAAGGTCCTTGGGTAATTTACTAAGATGTCTCACCAAACAACATAGCCAAGTTTGGGATCTAGTATTGGGACAAGCAAAGTATGCCTACAATGACTTTGTCAATAGAAGCATAGGTCGGAGTCCATTTGAGATTGTATATGGATGTCATCTAAGGGGTATCTTAGAACTCAAAGATCTCAGTTCTATGGACAATAGGAGTGCTCAAGGTGAAAACTTTGCAGAGAATATGAAGCAGATCCATGAACAAGTCAAGAAAACATTGCAGCAGAACAATGAGAAATACAAGACGCAAGCAAACAAAACAAGAAGATAAGTACACTACAAAGTTGGTGATCTGGTTATGACCTATCTGAGAAAGGAAAGGCTTCCTAAGGGACATCCTAGCAAACTATGTATGAAGAAGATTGGACCTCTTAAAGTTGTAAATAAGTATGGCAATAATGCCTATGAGGTAGAAATACCACCAAAATTGGGTATATCGCCAATCTTTAATGTATGTGATTTGTTCCAATATAAAGGAACTTAGTCAGCTACAAACCAATGAGAGACTACTGCTACTGAAGAAGTAGATTGGATACAAGACCTACCTCCAAGACAACCGATGACATTGGACTGCATTTTGGACTCCAAGATTGTCAAGAGGACTAGGAAAGGAGTCTATAGAGACTAATTCATTACATGGATAGGTCTCCCTGACTCTAAAGCTACATGGATGTCTGAAGGAGATATACTACAACATGAAACCACTGTTAAATCCCTATCCACTCAAGGGACTTGAGTTTTTTCCTACCTCGGGAGTATGGTGCAGGGGCACTTAGCAATTTTTGTTGAGTTTTTTTCCAAGATGTTGGAATCATGTTTTTAGTTTTTTAATAAGGCCAATAGGCCATAGAGTGTGTGCTCAAATGATGGTAAGGGCCCTAAGAGTCTTTGTTTGGCCAATGTTGGCATGCGATCTCTTAAGGGTGTCGGGTAGAGCACTTAATAGGATAAGTTGTTTTTTGGTTAATGTATGTTGGTTGATGTTGGTTTGAAGTTTTTAAGATCATATGAGTCATGTGAAAGTGACCAAGTTTGGGTTTGAGCAAAGTTTCTCACCTATGCAACAAATTGCAAAAGTTGCAAAAGTTGCTCACAACAACTTTGCAACATTTTTCATACACCAAAGGTTAGTTGGTTGTCACAGTTGGTTGTGAGCTTTTGTAACTACTCCAAGGCCATTATAAGGCTTGGAAAGGACAATGAAAAATAGTTAGTTGAAGGTTGTTGAAGATCTTAAGAGAATAAACAATTTTGTTTTCCCATTTTTGTGGTTCTACTGAGTTTTTGTTGTTCTTTGCAAGTTTGTACGATCAGTACGGATCGAGCATCTCAAGAAAAGGACATGGATTATTAGTCTAGTGTCTTAGCTTCATTTTTATTTTGATTTGGAGTCTTGAAGTGTTGTAGTTTTTTAATAAACTTCATTTTGTTGCAAGTGGTTCCAAGAGCCTTAAAAACCAGGGTTTTGAGAGCAAAATGGCTCCAACCTAACGTTCCAAGGTGGATTTCCTCTCTGAAACCTTGTGGAATGTTAGGTTGCAATGTATTCTATGTTTTCTTTTTGGCTTTGAGACAAGGGAAGTCAAAATAAAGATTTGCCACCATACCCTATGTTTGGCACGTTGAGTTGGCAAGCGTTAGGAATCATGGATAACAAACCCTAATTGGGTGAGTCCGGTGGGTGAAGGAGAATTATTATTGGTTTAGAATTCCATATGGAAGCAATGACCCCAAACTATCATCAATTCACTCAGGAAATCAGGCCAGTGAAGGAGTTTTGATCAATCCTTATTTTTAAGGCCTGGAAAGGGGCAATTAGGCCTAGTTAACCGGTAAGGGTTACATATGTAAGTGACCAAACCCACCTCCGCTTTTGAGATATTGTATGTAAAATCCAAAAGGGTGTCTAGAATGACAAATATTTTATAGGGTTGTTCAAGAATTTTAACCGATGAATGCAGAATACCTCGCTGACAAGGCTACTAGAACCGGTTAAACTTAAAAGTGTTGTTTGTTTGTAAACCACCAAACCAGTAAAGTGTCAAAATATCCTGAGTAAGAATTAGGATTTGGAATCCACCCAAATTCATCCATCCTAATGTGTGTAGTGTGTGGAATGAATATCTTGTGGTAGAGAGGTTGAACTCTCAAGTTGAGTGTGAAAGAGAGTGGGAAAACAAGGTCTCTGAAGCAAGAAAATGGAACTCACAAAACAACAAGAGCTTATCCTAGCCTAAGGACCTTGGGAAGGTTAGAGAGGGTAATTCTTGTAGACCCTTGGAGGGTGTGAGGTGTAGAATCATTGGATGGTTCTTGTGTAGCTTGGAGGAGATACCTAGACAAGGTAGCACAAACCGGTGAGAGACAATGCACTCTACATCAGTGTGTGGCTCCAAAACTAGAGTTAAGGAATTGAATGGAACTATATAGGAGATTATGGAGGAAATGTGATAAAGTAGGGATGCAAACTTAAGGTGTAAATTTTCCCAATGACAATTTACGATGCTACATTCAACCCCCACTTAAATGGGAGTATGAACCTATGCAAATACTTGCGGTTAAGTAGATGAGATAGATGAAAGAGATGGAAAAAAGGAGCACAATCACAAGGAGTATAAGACATCACTAGTTTTGAGGAACTAAGCCCCCAATCTTAGGATCTTAACTCACTCAAACGCATGCAAGGGTACACTAGACAAAAAGGAAAAACAAAGGCAAACAAAGACAAAAGGAAAAAGACACACAACTCAAAAGCTAAAGACAAAAAACAAGACCTCAAGTCAACTAGCTAAAGAGACCTCGATATCAAAATGTCTCAAAAAATAATAATTCTTGAAAAATTCCATCTTAAGAACACAAGTGATCACATAAAAGAGCAAAGCATGTATCATCCATGAACTATAAATAGAAAAGTTGTGAGCTCATGAGAAGAAAGATAAGAGCATGGATACACACACTAGATGTGTTTTTCTAGGTGATCCATGATAAGAAGAATGAGAGAGGACATGGATACACACTCTAGATGTGTTTTTCTTGGTCATCCATGTTGGGAAGGAGAGTAGGAATAGGCTAGCCATTTTTTCTAGTTCCAATCATTCTTGTGTGTGTGTGTGTACAAGTGATGTCTAGTTTCAAGTATATATCACCTTATATAAGAGATTATTTCTCCAATTTCAAGTGTACATTAACTTGTTTAAGACATAATGCAAATGAAAATGCCAAGGGGTGAGTCTAGCTCCAAGAATATCTCATATAAGAGTTTTTTTTCTCTAGTTTCAAGAATGTCTAACTCTGATTAAGAAAGATACATGCCTAGTTTTGAGGACATCACATGTAAGAGTTTGTTTTCTATGGTTTCAAGAATGTGCACCTTGTCTAAGATATATATCAAATGTTGTTTCTGGTTTCAAGTGTGAAGCATCTCATATAAGAGTTTTTTTCTTTGATTTCGATTTTGAACACCTCGTTTAAGACATGCAAAAATGATGTGTAAAAAATATGATACAATATGGTACAAAGAGGGTGATATGGGTGCCCCCCTTAATATGTCAACATAACTCTATGTTGATGTCTTAAAGAAGCAATAAACAAGGATACTTTCCTTCAACACCAAGGATATATCCTTTTAGACAACAATTTCATAAATCCAAGCTAAAGAGGGAATACTCTTATAAGGATACGATAGTTGAAAAAGAGATATCTTGCAACAAGTGTAAAGAGGATCCTCAAAGGAGAAGAGATATTTGCTCAAAAGACACCTACCTCCAAGAAGAGTTTCTTGAACAAGCATAGCATCTTCTACCAAAAGAAGGGAAGGATAACAAGAATGCCTACCTTCCCCCTATTGCTAGGTGAAAGGGATTATTGATAAAGGATGACACACTTTTGACCCAATGTGAGAGGGTAATTTTATAATATATATACATTTCCAAGTGAAAAAGAGGTTGTAACCAAATACATACACCTCTTACATAAGAGAGAATCCTTGAGAAAACAACAACTTCATCCAAGGAATGACATCAGCTTATAAACGACCACCACTCAACAAAGGTAAATTGGATCCTTAGAAAGGATGAGAGAGAGAGAGAGAGAGAGAGAGAGAGAGATCATTGCCTCCCAAGATTAAGGAAAATCAGAAGAATTACACAACCTCTAAGGAGTGATTGGACATAAGAAAATGCACAATATACTCATATGAATAAATATCCAATTTGTAAGAAAAGACATTAATATATGTAAAATGTAACTCTAAAGAAGAGGTAATCTTGAGATAGACAGAGAAAGAGAGAGAGATCAAAAACTCCCCCAAGGAGAGACATATCATTCCATACAAGAAAGGATATCAAAACATGAAAAATGCATCCCCTAAAGGGAATAATGATACTTTTAAGAGAAACTAAATAGGGTAGAGGCAAGGATGAACCATGTTGTTGCCCCAAGATGTTTGATATTTTGAAAATTATCACAGTCTTATGATATAAAAAGTCCCCAATCAAGTTAACTACAAGTGTCATAGGGTGAGAAGAGTGTTGAGGCACTACTTTCTCACTAAGGAAAAAAGCAATATCAATTGAAATATTTATTTGATCCTTAACAAATTGTTCTTGAAAAAATTCCTTAAATGCTTTACATTTTCCAAGAGAGTGACAATAACTATGCTGAAAGAGACAATACTCATCACCTTCTTTATGTTTTTTGTTAAATTTTACAAAAGGAAAGACAACATTCTTATCATACTTTAATTTCCAAAATATTTAAGTTGCTAACGTTTCTTAATCATCAATAGGATTAAGCCTTGTCTCTTGTGATGTAGGACAAAGATTGTTAGAAGAAGGATTGTCATCTATGATTTTAACTATGCCTCTATTAATGAGTCCTTGCATTCTATTTTGAAAATCAAGACAATCATTGGTAGTGTGATTGTTAGTTTCGTGATATGAGCAAAAATGAGTTTTTGAGGAAGAAGCACCTTTAGATGAGAAATAGGTTTGTTGTCTTGCAATATGATCTTTGAAGTCTTGAATCCTGAGGAGATCATCCATAGGAAACTTATGGTAATGTCCTAGGCCTTTTGTGCTCGCTTTTGTAGGAAGGTTTATAGGAACTCTAATTCCTTGTTCAAATTTTCCAAGTCCTCATCCTCTAAAACCTTGTTTTGATATTATATTAAAGCTGCTCCTATAAGAATCTCTTAATTGAAAATAAGGAACATTATAATCAATTTCTTTGACGTCTGTAATGTAAGTATGTTTAGAAGGAACAAAGGGATAAGTAGATGAAGAAGGAACATCTTGTGGAGGAATATTTTCCTTTCTATCATCATGCATGTCATCTTTGGTAGATTGGGAAGGAAGATCCTTATCATCTAAGGCCTCATATTTGCTTGATGTTATATCGGGAGATGGATCATGAATAAAATGCATAACATCTTCTTCTTTACAAATGTGTCGATGACTAAGATAGGCTCTAGGAGAATAAGGAGGATCTAGAGAGATTGAAACACAAATATTTTAATCTTGCACGCCTTGAACTAGGGTATGTGTATGAGAAGAAGATGGTGCCATGTCGGTCTTCAATGCTTGCTCTCCTTTAGAGAGATCATTGAGAGGAGTGTTAGTGTGTTCTTCATTCACATTCGATACCCTAGGAGAGGTAAAAGTATTAGGTTTTTCATTAATACCTCTAGCACTGTGATCTATATATGAAATGCATTTTCTTAAAAATGTCATAATAAAACATCAATCACTATAAATGAAAGCTTTGAGATCTAATTGATAAAAAGGGAAGAAAATTAGAAATTTAAAAAATGTAATATGCCAAAGTGCTATGAATGAAAAGAAGCAATCTAAAATGAAAGAAGTCATTACCCAACACATGATTATGATAAAAATAAGTAAAAATAAAAGTAATCATATGTGAAATAGCAAATAAATCAGATCTATTAAGTGCCATTACTAGTTTAAAATCAATTAGATTTGAAATCATAGATGCACTAAAAGATGCAAATACACGTCAATAATGAGCGCAAACATGGTTATATGACACATAAATGCGGGGACTAATCACAAATGTGATTCCAATGAAAACCTACAAAACAGAAGAACAAACATAGACACATTGATATAATGCACAAATGTGACTTTGGCCTAAAATCATCACTGATCCAATCTGCAACTTGTCAAAAATTCTTAAAAATGCAAAGTATTGTCAAGAACAAGGGACTAGGGTCCCACTGGGCATGCCAAAATATATATTGTGAAATTAGAAGTCTAAAAAATTGTAAAACCAAACAAGATTCAACCACATAAACCCTAGTTCTACAATTAAAAACCACCATACACCGATGAAAAACCTAAAACATGGAAACAACAAATATAAAATTATACCTTCACATGCTTAGTAGGGTTGATCTCCATTGTTCTCATATCTTCATTGATCTTGTTTGATATGTTGGTTGCTCTCAGATTTGTATGTGTGCATAATAGCTCAATAAAGAACAAATTGTGGTTGTGTAGATGCTTGAGTAATTAACTGCTATGAAGATTTGCATGAGCGTTAGGATTCATTTGGGTTAGAATTGATAAGGATAAAAGGGTCTTCTTATATAGAGAATACCCTAGAAATGGAGGGCTAGGATTAAGAGGTGGAGGGATAAATGGTCAACTTGGATTAGAGGGTAAGTATAGAAAATAGGAAAATATTAGGGAGGTGGTTAAAGGTAAATTAAGAGACGAATGCCACTTTTTATGGAGGGAAAAAGCTAATAAATTAATTAATTAAATAAATATTTATTTAATTAATATAAGAAGTGGGGACAATTAAATAAATAAAATATTTATTTAATTTAGGGAAAGGATAATTCAAATAAATAAAAATATTTATTTAAATGGAGAAAGGCTAGAAGAAGATTTATGAATTAAATAAATAAAAATAGAAGGCTTAGGATAAAAGAACTAAATAAATAAAATATTTATTTAACTAGGCTAGGACAATATTAGGTGTCTACAATTATTATTTATGAATATTATATACATCCAAATTTGATATCTCTCGGTGTACTTTACAAAGTTTTTTTTAAATGTAGGTATGTTGGTTTTTATTATAAGTTATAATTTAAAATATATATATTTTAATTACTTTATTATTATTAAAATTAATTAAATGGAATAATTTTTATATATATACATACATTGTTTATATGCAATTGGTAAATATCTTGTTGTTCTTATGTTATTGTCATTACAGTTTCAGTTTTGATTTTTACTTTCTACAAAACAAAATATGTACATTAAACTTTAAAAAATCTATATGATCTAAAACTTTGAGAAGGCGTGGAATTTGATGGCCACCCCTACTTGTCATATGATTTTTTTATGATGGTTTGGTCATTCAATGCCTTTCATTTGACATTTTAAGGAAAATATTAATTGTCAAAAATTATTTAATGTATGAACAATTTTATATAAATTCTATTATGTTTGAACATCTTTACCAATTTAACCAATAATACATATTAAATATGAAAAATATCTTTATTTTTAATAAAATAATCTAGTTATTATTTTAAAGTATATTATTAAATTTTGATAGATAAATAGTTGCAAAGGGGCAACACATATTATATTAATAATAATAAAGTTTATACATTGATAAAACCAAAAGGTCCGAGAGAAGAAAGTGCCAGAAATAGCTATACTTACATATGCTACTATCTACTACACCTGCTAACTAACTTATCGTCCATATCCATGAAAAAAAGGGTGTTTTATTCTACATTCTCTCTAGTTCTATATGCTAGACATAAAAACATAGAAATAGATATATCAAGAGCCCATAGACCACAAAATTGGGCTTGTCTATCATAGAATAACAAAAAAAGGTGTTCACTCATCCTCTAGTTATTTCACTGCCTCCATATCCTCCTCTACAACCTCCACTATCTCATCCTCCAACTCTCGCATCCTCTAAGCCACCATTGGTCTCACCACCACCGGGCATTCCAATTCGAAGCCAAGGTGGGCCTCAAAAAATGCCACCTCTTCAGCATCCCAAGCATCATTTGAAATCCATTCTTCCCCATGGCCTAAACCCCAATCATTGTCTAGGGTCTCCTCCCCATTCTCTTGTAGACCAATATCCATGTGCCCTTTCAAAAACTCTTCCTCCATATACCTGCTTCACCAAGCATCATCAAACCCAGGTGGTAACCCGCAAGAGAAATGCAATGTTTTGGTCTTTCTTGCTCCAATTGGCCACCAACATCTAGGGATTCAAGGTTTGGACAATGACATACTTTTTTGCCTCCGCACCTCTGCCCTATGACATGTAGTAATGCTCTGGAAAAGGTAGGTGAATATTGCCATCCACATTGTCTAAGGCTGCATTAATCTCCCCAAGAAAAGAATGCCTAAATATCATTTAATAGACCTTTGTGTTGGCCTTGCTAACACCCATAGACACTGACATTGCCACAAAAATCACCAAGATATCTGAATAAACCCTATAGCAATGATATGCTTTCAGAAACTCTTCTCCAAGCACTCTTTTAGTGGTATGCAAAATAAGAGGACACCTTGTCACTATAACAACAAGCATCTGTTTGTCTCTCAATTCCCCAAGGAAAGGCATCTAGCACTTATTTGCCTCCAAAAGAATGGGCATGTCCATACTTAGCTTCTACTAGTTATCACAACCAGATAGAGACAAATATAGGTTACAAAGCTAATGACTTTGGTGGCTCATCTAGCTATCATATGAATATCCATCCATCACTTGGAGTTATGATAACCACCAAAGTGGCAACTGTTGGATATCATTAGCATATGATGAACTAGCATGTTGATATGATAATAATGTATGTTGTCATTGATGTCAATAAGTTCAATTGAACCGATATGAAGAGGTATGAGGAGATGCAGTGAACCGGTGTCAAGGTTTCACTTAGTATCACTATCGGTTAATAGTCTTAGCTCTAGGGTTATCAGTTTGTTGATCCAGCATGTACAATGAAATCGATGATACTTTGTGATGAGTTAGCTAAGAGATGTGAATGAGATCGAGGTGCCATGTCAGCTTTGTGCACGTGAAGGATTTTCTTGAGGATCTTGCAAGAGAAGATCGACCGCATTCGAAGTCTACCTCAGGAATGATCATTCTTCTTAGTGGTATGAGAAGAGAGCGTGATGGGTTACTGATTCCCATATACAGTGATGAATGAACGATGCAGATTGTCTTCTGATCTGTTTTGAAATTGTAATGCTCTATGCAATGTGTTTGGACAGTTAGGGTTTGACCGCCTGTGTTGTAAACCTAAGATGCTTAGGGTTTAGGGTTTATGCTACCGACCTAACTATTGTCTATAAGGTCGATGATGTTTGCTATTGTAAATTTGTTGGAAAATGTTGTGTGTGTGTGTGTATCTGAGTGATGAGATACTTGATACTTGCTAGACCAGTAAGAGGGAAACTACAGAGTGTGATTACAGAGTAGAGGCTATGAAAAGGATCTACCTTAGCATGTAGTGTTGTTATCAGATCAGTGTTTTACTTGTTGTCTTCTAATCATTTCAGCAGTTGGAAAATCCGTTTACCGGGTAGCTTTAACAGGCTTATTGTAAAACATGTAGCCAGGTGACTCAAGATCATTGAGTTCTTCAAATCCTCTAGCAAGGTAACCTTTAACAGGGTTTCAACCTTTAATAGGGTATATAGCCATCCCTTAACTGGGTGATCTCTAACAGGATTGATTCCTAACAAAACCTAATTGTAAAGTCTTTAACCGGACTAGGTCCCTAACAGGGCGAGCTTCAAAAGAGTTCAAAAAAAAACTTGCGGGTATTCATCCCCACCGTGGTTTTTCCCATTTGGGTTTCCACATGAAAAATTTGTGTGTTATGTGCTATGCATTTTTCATGTGATGTTTCTGAATTATTTGGTTGTGAGATTATGCATGCAAAGTTAATAGGTTATGATATTACTAGTATACCACATGTATATGTTTATGGGTGAAGTTGATGTCGAGTATCGATCGTATCTGAAGGGTTTAGACTTATCAGCTTATGGTGTCTGGTGTATTACTGTGTTTAACCGGTTTTGTCATGGTTAAAGATCAGTAATGGAGATAACCAGTTGGTTTTGCTTTAACTAGATAAGTTGTTGTGAAAGTTTAGTTTTTTGTCTGTACTGATTCACCCCCCCCCCCTCTCAATACCGATTGGGTATTTGTTGTTTATCATTACTCATCAATTGGTATCAAAGCATTTCCAGGTCCTCGGTGATATAAGCTTAACCGCTTGAGGTAAAAGATCTTGTTGTAATAATGAAGAGGGAAGGTCCTAAGTTCAATAGAGATAACTTTAAGATATGGAAGGATAGAATGAAGATTTACATAAAGAGTATGGGTGCTCAACATTGGAGCTATGTTGAGAATGCCTATGTGGATCCCACTGGCACTCTGACTGATGATCAGAAGAGAGAAATCCAGGAAAATGGGCAAGTCATGGAAGCTCTTATCAGTAGCCTGTTAGAGATTGAGTTTATTGATGTACAAGACAAGGACACACCTAAGGAGGTATGGGATGCACTGGAAAATATCTATGGTGGTGATGATCATGTAAAGAAAGCTAAGGAAGAAAGCCTTAGAGGTAAATTTGAGGATATGAGGATGGTTGAAGGTGAAACCATTCAGCAGTATGGCATTAGGATTAAGACTGTGGTTGGAGATATCAAAAGCGCTAGTGGAACTATTGATGATACCACTGTTGTTAGTAAAGTCCTTAGATCATTGTTACCAATTTATGCAATCAGAGTTGTTGCTATCCAAGAACTGAGGTCTATTGATAAAACCAAGGTATCCTTAGATTATATTATTGCAAAGTTAACTGCATATGAGTTGAATAGCTATGATGGTGATGTTCAGAAGACTGAGTCAGCCTTTAAAGCATCTACGGTACCATCCAGAAAAGGAAAAGAAACTAGTACCAATTATGAATACAGGCAATGCAGAGATATGGATGATGAAGATTCTGATGGAATTCGAAGCTCTTCTTGCCAAAAGACTTTCGAAGGGATCTGGGAAGTATAGAAGTAAACTTCCTTTGAAATGTTTTTCCTGTAACAAGATAGGACATATAGTTGTTAATTGTCCTAACAATGACACTAAAGATAAACCAGAGAGATTAAGAAAGTACAAAGGTGGAAATAGAATAAATTGTCTATTTGTTGTGGATGAAGGTGTCAGTGATGAAGAATCAGAGGATGAAGAAAATGAAGACATAGTGTTTGTAGCAGTAAAGGAAGAAGTGTCTAACAAGAAAGCTCTTGTCTCTCGCATTGACAACTCCAATGAGTGGATAGTTGATAGTGGTTGTTTGCATCACATGACTGGCGACTGAAGAAAGTTTATGTCTCTGGAGGAATATGATGGAGATGTTGTCAGATTTGGCAACGATGCACCATGCTTGGTGAAAGGTAAAGGATCCATCTCACAGAATGGAAAGAGCAGTGCAGATTATCTCTACTAGGTAGAAGGTCTTAAGCATAACCTGTTGAGTGTTGCTCAATTGAATGACAAAGGACTAGTTCTGGAATTCAAAGGTGGAGTTTGCAGTATAATTGGGAAGAATGGTGAACTTATTGCCACCAGTAAGAAGATAAGAGGTAACCTATTTCAGTTGAATGCCAAGATAAGTGGGTGTCTAATGGCTAAGTTTGATGACAGTTGGATATTGCATAAAAGACTTTGTCATATGAACTTTGACAATATTGTTAAAGCTAGTAAGATCAAGGCGGTAAGAGGATTACCGTTGCTGAACAAACCTGAGAATTCTTTGTGCAGAGAATGTCAACTTGGGTAGATGTCTTCCTCAACTTTTAAAGGTAAGTCTTTCTCAGCAGAACATTTACTTGATCTTGTGCATACTGATTTATGTGGTCCTATAAAAACTAGAAGTATTTAGGGAGAGGTATTTTATGATTCTCACTGATGACTACTCAAGAATGATGTGGGTCACATTCTTGAAAGACAAGTCTGAAGCTTTTGGAAAGTTCAAATCTTTTAGAGCATTAGTAGAGAAAGAAAGTGGTAAAAAGATAAAATGTCTGAGAACTAATCAAGGAGGAGAATTCACTTCTGACGAATTTACTGTGAAGATAATGGTATCAAGAGGAGTTGTCTACCCCAAGGATACCACAACAGAATGGAATGGCAGAAAGAAATAACAGGACTGTAGTTGAAGCGGCTAGAACAATATTGATCCAAGGAAAGGTTTCTCACACTTTTTGGAGAGAAGCAGTGAGCACTGCAGTCTATACTATGAACCGAGTATTCATCAAGAAAGGAAAAGATAAAACCCCTTATGAATATTGGACCAGGAAAACTCCCACTATAAGTTACTTTAAAGTGTTTGGCAGTAAGTGTTATATCAAGAGAGGTGAGCAGTTGATAAAATTTTATGCAAAATGTGATGAAGGAATATTTATGGGATATTCCACAAAGAGCAAAGCTCTCAAGTGCTACAATAACAAAACTCAGAAAATTGTTGAAAGCATCAATGTCAGGGTTGATGAATCCCCTGAGGAACCTGAGGAAACATGCAGCGAAGAAGTAGAAGATGAACCAGGTATAGCTTTCTGGGAACCAGTTAAGAAAGAAACTTGTAAAGATCTTAGTGTTCATGTACCGGTAGAAGCTGTAGTAAGAGAAGAAGAAGAGGTTAGTGAAGAAGAAGAAGAAAAGCTAGCAGATCAGGCTAGAGTCATTCCCCGATATGTAAAGCTGCATCATGATCCAAAGCAAATCATTGGAGATAAAGATGTTGGGATACTCACAAGAAGAAAAGTGAAGGAGAACTCTTGCATGATTTCTAAATTCAAACCCAAGACTTCCAAAGAAGCTCTTACAGATGAAGACTAGATTAAAGCAATGGAAGATGAGCTAGACCAAATAAAAAAGAATAAAACTTGGTCTTTGGTGCCCAGACCCAAACATAAAAATGTCATAGGTACCAAATGGGTCTTCAGGAATAAGTTGAATGAAGAAGGCTTAGTTGTAAGAAACAAGGCCAGGCTTGTATGCAAGGGATATACTCAGGAGGAGGGAGAAGACTATGGAGAAACCTTTGCTCCTGTAGCTAGACTAGAAGGTGTTCGAATGCTACTTGCATTTGCAGTATTTAAGGGATTTAAGGTTTATCAGATGGATGTGAGGTCTTCTTTTCTGAATGGAATCCTAGAAGAAGAAGTGTATATAGAGAAACCAGAAGGGTTTGCCTTATCAGAAGACAATGACATGGTGTGTAGATTACACAAAGCCCTGTATGGACTGAACCAAGCACCTAGGGCATGGTATGAAAGACTACACTCTCATCTTGTGAAGATTGGATTTCAAAGAACAAGTGAAGATAGCAACATCTACTTGAAATCAGAAGGTGGTCAGATTCTAATCTGTGAAGTGATTGTGGATGACATAATCTTTGGAGGAGATGACAAGATGAGTCATGCGTTTGCAGATGAAATGAAGAAATAATTTGAGATGTCTTTAATAGGAGAAATAAAATTCTTCATTGGTTTACAGATTCAACAAATGAAGGAGGGTATCGTTATTACCCAGTCCAAGTATGTCAAAGAGGTATTGAAGACTTTCAGCATGGAGGAAAGCAAACTGGTTAGTACACCAATGGTGACTGGCTGTAAACTGACTAAGGAAGATGATTCAACACAAGTGAATGAGAAGGAGTATTGGTCAATGATTAGTAAGCTGCACTATGTGGTGCACATTAGACCAGATATTTCTCATGCAATAGGCATAGTAGCTCGTTTTCAGAAAAGTCCAAGAGAATCCCACTTGGTAGTAGTTAAAAGGATTTTTAGATATCTAAAAGGAACGGTTGACTATGGATTGTGGTATCCATATAATGGTGACTATAATCTCAAGGTATATACCGATGTTGATTGGGCAAGTAATGTGGACGACTGCAAGAGCACAATCGATGGAGCGTTCTTTCTCAGTGGAAGATTAGTATCCTGGACAAGTAAGAAGCAGAGTTTTACTTCTTAATCTAGAAACTGAAGCAGAATATGTGGTAGCCTTTATGAACTGCACTCAAGCAATTTGGATAAAGCATGTATTGGAAGGTTTCAAGGTACCTGTACTTGAACCGGTAAACATATTTTGTGATAACACAAGTGCAATAAATATTTCCAAGAATCTGGTATTGTATGCTAGAACTAAGCACATTGAGCTTAAATATCACTTCTTGAGAGAGAAAGTTCAAAATAAGGAGGTTGTACTACAACATGTTTCTAGTAAGGAGCAGCTAGCAGGTATATTCACTAAGCCCTTACCGAGGACTACATTTACCTATTTGAGAGGTGAATTAGGGGTTCTGCCCCTTCAAGAAGTCAACTAAAGTTGTGTGCTCCACATTAGTCAAGTACTATAGTGTCAAGTCTTTCAAGATTGATGTGTTGAAGGATGCTACTCCTTAGGGGGAGCAACATAGTAGATTTTGGAAGCTTATGCCTCCACTTTGGCATTGTTGTCAAAGGGGGAGAAGATATATGATGAATGGGGAAAAGATATCAGATGATGCAGATACACTTGTTTATAATGTTTTCAATCGCAATACTACACTAAGTATTGCCATCAATGCCAAAGGGGGAGATTGTTGGATATCATTAGCATATGATGAACCGGCATGTTGATATGATAATAATGTATGTTGTCATTGATGTCAATAAGTTCAATTGAACCGGTATGAAGAGGTATGAGGAGATGCAGTGAACCGGTGTCAAGGTTTCACTTAGTATGACTACCGGTTAATAGTCTCAACTCTAGGGTTATCAGTTTGTTGATCCAGCATGTGTGATGCAATTGATGATACTCTGTGATGAGTTAGCTAAGAGATGTGAATGAGATCGAGGTGCCACGTCAGCTTTGTGCATGTGAAAGATTTTCTTGAGGATCTTGCATGAGAAGATCGACCGCGTTCGAAGTCTACCTCGGGAATGATCATTCTTCTTAGTGGTATGAGAAGAGAGCATGATGGGTTACTAATTCCCATATACGGTGATGAATGAACGATGCAAATTGTCTTGTGATCTGTTTTGAAATTGTAATGCTCTACGCAATGTGTTTGGATGGTCAGGGTTGGACCGCTTGTGTTGTAAACCTAAGATGCTTAGGGTTTAGGGTTTATGCTATTGACCTAACTATTTTCTATAACATTGATGATGTTTGTTATTGTAAATTTGTTGGCAAATGTCATGTGTGTGTGTATCTGAGTGATGAGATACTTGATACTTGCCAGACCAGTAAGAGGGAAACTGTAGAGTGTGATTGCAGAGTAGAGGATATGAAAAGGATCTGCCTTAGCATGTAGTGTTGTTATTAGATCAGTGTTTTACCTATTGTCTTCTAATCATTTCAATAGTTGGAAAATCCATTTACCGGGTAGCTTTAACAGGCTTATTGTAAAATTTGTAACCAGGTGACTCAAGATCATTGAGTTCTTCAAATCCTCTAGCAAGGTAACCTTTAACAGGGTTTCAATCTTTAATAGGGTATATAGCCATCCCTTAACCGGGTGATCTCTAACAGGATCGGTTCCTAACAGAACCTTATTGTAAAGTCTTTAACCGGACTAGGCTCCTAACAGGGCGAGCTTCAAAAGAGTTCAAAAACAAACTTGTGTGTATTCATCCCCACCGTGGTTTTTCCCATTTGGGTTTCCACATGAAAAATCTATGTGTTATGTGTTATGTGTTATGTGTTATGCATTTTTCATGTGATGTTTCTGAATTATATGGTCGTGAGATTATGCATGCAGAGTTAATAGGTTATGATATTACTAGTATACCACATGTATATGTTTATGGGTGAAGTTGATGTCGAGTATTGATCATATTTGAAGGGTTCAGACTTGTCAGTTTATGTTGTCTGGTGTCTTACTGTGTTTAATTGGTTTTGCCATGGTTAAAGATCAGTAATGGAGATAACCAGTTGGTATTGCTTTAACTAGATAAGTTGTTGTGAAAGTTTAGTTTTCTGTCTGTACTGATTCACCCCCCCTCTCAGTACCAGTTGGGGTATCTGTTGTTCATCATTACTCATCAGCAATGTGTGCCAAATATTTTGCATTAACTACACCTCATATGTCAACCGATGTCTCATGTGTGGATTACACATATCAATGTATGATTAGAAGGCTCACATTAAATCTTGCATCCTCTCCATAGGTTGTCATATTCTCAATCTTGAAAATGCACATGCCTCTCCTTCCTAGCTCGCAATTGTCCATCATTAAATTGTTAGGAAATTAGTTTCCTTACTGTTTTGTAGTTTCTTAATGAGGATATATCCTTTTCCTACCCTAGTTTTTCATGTTTCCCACTCTGAGCAAATGAAATGACCCCTCATTCGACTAACATGCTTCACATCCATCAAGTCACTTTTGCAAATCCCCTCTAATGTACTTGTCCTCTCAACACCACCTCCTTTGCCAACTTGTCCACCAGCTCATTTCCTTCTTTGTAAATGTGGCTAACCTTGAACTCCTCTAGACTATCTAGCATAACTTTGATTGGACGAAACATCTGATTCTACACCAAATTTGGGGTCTCATTCTTCTTAATAGCATTGATAGTAATTAAATAATCCCCTTCCAAGTGGATTCAATTTTCTCCCAATTCTAAACCCATTTGTAGTCCTCTCATGGCTGCTTGAAATTCTACAATATTATTTGTTGTTCAACTAATTTTCTTTATCACCTCTTTTAGGATTTAGCCTTTGTCATCCTGTACCACACACCCAATTCCACTTGAACCTAGGTTGCCCAAGTACGCCTCATCAAAATTGATTTTTATCCACCCTAAATCCGGAGCACACTATAACATTACAGCTCTAGGATCACTAACCTCGACCCTACTATCAGTTCCAAAGATTGGAAGAATGATAATACCTACAAATTTCAACTTCATTTTTTCATACCAATTGGTGTAAACATTTTTCTTGAGTGTCTTGGATCTGACTACTTCATTTTTCGGTTCAATGATCTACCTCTCAATTTTATGACATAGTTGCTCCGAATCCATTTCCTTGTCTTGAAAAATTCTTCAGTTACTCTCTTTCCAAACCTCCTAAATTAGTGAAGATGGAAAAATACTCTAAATGTCTCCAATTACCGATTTTCTACTCTTGATTGGCCACATTCTAAACCATTCATCAATTCCCAAAGGCATAAGGTTGCTCTATTTTATTCTTCTTATAAACTATCACAAGTATTTGGTAAACTATTGGCATGTCCTAAAAGAATGTTGTCTGCCAATTCTTTACCATTACCGATAATCATTGATAACCAACTATTAAACTGATTTATCAAGTCTGCACATTAAGTGTTCATTTACCATGTATTAACTAAATATAAACATAACATCACATAAGAACATTAACCATATGAACACCATGTTTTTCACATGGAAACCCAAATAGAGAAAAACCACAGTGGGAATTGATACCCACAAAAATTGTGCACTCTTTTAGAATGTGCCCTATTAGGAGCCTAGCCCAGTTAGGAGCTTACAATGATGCCTAGTTAGGAGCTTACAATGATGCCTTGTTAGGAGCAAACCCTGTTAGGAGATACTCGATTAAGGGATTTAGATGATGAGCCCTGTTAGGAGCTTTGACATGTTAGGATCAACCTCGCAAGAGGAGTTAACACTCAGATTTGGAGCTACCCAATTAAGGGATTTACAATGTAAGGCATGTTAGGACCTACCCGGTTAAGGGATTTTAGCTGTTGTAACTATTAAGGAACAACAGTGAATGATTTGGGTATAGCACTTAACTACTTGCTTGATCAGATCCAATTTCTTCTCTAAGTCTGGAACACTTTGGCAGATCTCTCACACTCTGGTTCAGCTTCACACTCTTCTCAAAACCACCAACACAACAAACATCAATTGTACTAACCTAAATAACCTTTACAACTTAGATGGTTACAAAAACCTAGGACTTACAACATAGATCATCACAAATCTTTACAACTCATTACAGATCATCATTTATCATCATATGGAACATTAAAATCAATTACAAATCAATTACAGATGTTGAATGATCACCACACCTCAATCTGATACACTTTCAAACCCTTAGCTCATTCCGCTAAGCACTTTGTACATTCTCAAGAAATTCACTCTTGATCGTGCCAAAACACCATTCAAACACTTCACGCGGTTCTAGCCACATCATCACCAACATTTGAACTTAGTAGATCACCGCCAAACCAAAAATCATTACCAGTTAAGAGAATTGTTTACTAGTCCTTAAACCCTAGCAAAAATACAAGAGAAATCATAAACATGACTTCCAGTAACCAAAACATGATGCGATTCTAGTTAGATACATATTACAATGACACAAACTCACATTCCAAACCGCAACGCTTCAATCATCACCAATCGCTAGATCTAATCAAAACATTTCCTCATTTACCGGTTAAGGTCCTAATTCCTATTTCACTGCCCTCAATACCGATAAGGCATTTCCAGTAGATCAAAAAGACTAAGATGACAAAATACAACATAGTAAACATTAGTTGCCATCAATGACAACACAAATAGCTGATCAAAGTCATCCAATCATGCAATCTCAATCTCTTCATCACAATGTCATCACAAACAATCCTTTACCAGTCCAGTCATCATTCTTCATCTGCATCAGTATGCCAATCATGCCAACATTCTCCCCTTTTGGCATTAATGGAAACACCAACATATTCAACTAAAATCATGTTTCTTAGTTTTGGAACTTCTCTGTTGCACTTCACTCTTCTGCCAATTCTCCACTTCTCCGCTTGGAACTGAATCTTCATTTCTTCTTCCCCTTTCTATTACACATCTTCTCCTCTTTAGGCTAATATATTTATTCTCCCCAATTATATTTCTTATTCTCCCCCTTTGACAACAATTCCAAAGGTGCATATGCATCACCAGTCATCAAATTTATTGTTTTTGTCTTCAACATCTCTGCAAATCTCATCTAAGTTGCTCCCCCTGCAGAGTAGCCACCATTTCATCAATCCATAATGAAAAGATTTCAATAATCATACTGGATTGATGCATCTCCTACATCCTAGTTTTTCTTGTATAGGGATCTGACCCTTAATTTACCTAGATGAGGTACTCAAAGGTAGTCTTCAGCAATGGTTTAGTGAAAATGTCTACTAGCTGCTCTTTGCTTATCACATACTCCATTCTGACTAGTTTTTCCTGTACTCACTCCCTCAGAAAGTGATATTTCAATTCTATGTGCTTTGTCCTTGCATGTAACACATGATTTTTTTAAATATTAATTGCACTTGTATTGTCACAATAAATAGTTATCGGTTCAGACATATCAAGTTTAAAACCTTCTAACACATGTCTCATCCAGATTGCTTGCGTTCAATTCATTGATGTTGCAACATACTCTGCCTTTGTTGTTGATTGTGAAACTCAAGTTTTCTTCTTACTTGTCCAAGCAACCAATCCACATCCAAGAAGAAAAGCTCCACTGATAGTGCTTTTCTGGTTATCAACATTGCCTACCCAATCTGCATCAGTAAACACTTCCAAAGAAAAATCATTTTTATAAGGATACCATAAACCATAATCTATTGTGCCTTACAGATATCGTAATATCCTTTTCACTACTACCAAGTGAGTCTCCTTGTGATCCTTCTGAAATCTAGCAACCAAACCAACAACATGTGCAATATCAAGCCTACTATGAACAACATAATGCAACTTACCAATCATGGAATTGTATTATTTTTCATCAATAGAGGGTGAATCACTCTTTTTAGACAATTTACAACCTATCACCATCGGAGTACCAACCGGTTTACAATCCTCCATGCCAAATGTTTTCAACACTTCCTTTACATACTTACTTTGACATATAAATATTCCACCATCCAATTGTTGGACCTGCAACCCAATGAAAAACTTAATCTCACCAATAAGAGACATCTCAAATTATTTCTTCATCTCCTCAGCAAAAGCCATACATGATTCATCATCACCTCCAAAAATTATATCATCTACAAATACTTCAGCTATCAACATTTTGTCTCCTTCGGTATTAAGATATATGTTACTATCCTCACTGGTACTCTGGAATCCTATCTTGATCAGGTGTGCATGCAATCTTTCATACCATGCTCTCGGTGTCTGCTTCAATCCATACAGTGCCTTATTTAACTTGGAAACCATATCTTTAGTCTCAAACAAAGCAAATCCATCTGGTTGTTCTATGTACACTTCTTCCTCAAGAATGCCATTAAGAAAAGCATATTTAACATCCATCTAGTAGACCTTAAAGCCTTTAAATGCAGCTTAATCAAGTAACATTCTTACTCCTTCCAATCTTTCCACCAGTGCAAAGGTTTCTCCATAATCTTCTCCTTCTTGTGAATAGCCTTTGCATACCAACCTTGCTTTATTCCTCATGTCAACCTTGCCTTCTTCATTCAACTTGTTTCTAAAGACCCATTTAGTACCTATCACATTTTTGTCTTTCGGTATGGGAACAAGTGTCCATGTCTTGTTCTTCTCTAACTAATCCAATTCCTCATTCATAGCATTAATCCAATCACCATCCTTCAATGCCTCTCTTACTGTTTTAGGCTCAATAGTTGAAATCAGATAGGAGTTTTCTCTAATTTTCCTTCTTATTTGTACACCAGCATTTTTATCACCAATAATTTGTTCTTATGAATGATTCAATCTGACATATCTTGGTATTACTAGTTCCAGTGATGTGTCTTATGCTTCATGTTCTTCATCTCTATCTTCATTTACCGGTTGAGCACTTATTTCTGCATCTTCTCATCATTCTTTTACACTTCTGGTTCAATATACACAAGTTTTTCTTCATCTTTCTCAAGTTCATATCTACTAGTCTCATCAAATTTCTCAGAGAGTTCATTTACCTTCACATTTGCAATCTCAATGATCTTTTTTGTTCTCTTGTTATAACATTTGAAAGCCTTACTCTTTGTAGAGTAACCAAGAAAAATACCTTCATCACACTTTGCATCAAACTTTCCAGTGAAATAATCACGTTTAATGAAACATTTACTCCCAAAAATTTTAAAGTAACTTACATTAGGAGTCTTGTCATGCCATAATTAATAAGGTATTTTGTTGTCATGCCAAATAGGGAAAACCCACAGTGGGAATTGGTACCCACAAAATATGTGCACTCTTTCAGAATGCGCCCTATTAGGAGCCTAGCCCAGTTAGGAGCTTACAATGATGCCTTGTTAGGAGTCACCTGGCTAAGGGATTTAGATGATGAGCCCTGTTAGGAGCTTTGACCTGTTAGGATCAAACTCGCAAGAGGATTTGACACTCAGATGTTGAGCTACCCGATTAATGGATTTACAATGTAAGGCCTGTTAAGACCTACCCGGTTAAGGGATTTTAGCTGGTGCAACTATTAAGGAACAACAGTGAATGATCCGGGTATGACACTTAACTACTTTCTTGATCAGATCCAATTTTTGCTCCAAATCTGTAACACTTTGGCAAATCTCTCACACTGTACCGACCTAAATAACCTTTGCAACTTAGTCGGTTACAAAACCCTAAGACTTACAACATAAATAATCACATATCTTTACAACTCATTACAGATCATTATTGATCATCATATGGATCATTACAATCAATTACAAATCAATTATAACCATTGAATGATCACCGCACCTTGATTTGATACACTTTCAAACCCTTAGCTCATTCTGCCAAGCACTTTGTACATTCCCAAGAAATTCGCTCTTGATCGTGCCAAAACACCATTCAAACACTTCACGTGGTTCCAGCCACGTCATCACCAACATTTGAACTTGTGTAGATCACTGCCAAACCAAAAAACATTATTGGTTAAGAGAATTCTTTACTGGTCCTTAAACCCTTCTTAAACCCTAGCAAAATACAACAGAAATCATAAACATAACTTCCAATAACCAAAACATGATGTGGTTCCTGTCAGATACATTTTACAATGATAAAAACTCACATTCCAAACTGCAACTCTTCAATCATCACCAATCGCCAAATCTAATCAAAACATTTCCTCGTTTACCGGTTAAGGTCCTAATTCCCAATTCACTGCCCTCAATATCGGTTTAAGGCATTTTCGGTAGACCAAAAAGACTAAGATGGCAAAATACAACATAGTAAACATCAATTGCCATTAATGACAAAACAAATAACCGATCAAAGTCATCCAATCATGCAATCTCAATCTCTTCATCCCAATGTCATCACAATCAGTCCTTTACCGGTTCAGTCATCATTCTTCATCTACATCAGTTATGCCAATCATGCCAACAAACAAAATGTCCATATGCTTCCCACATGACAATTCATCAACCCCGAACACATATTCATTCAGAAATATTAATCTACAAGATCCGTGAACTAAATTACCACACACTAGAGTTGTTATACACTATTCATACCAAAAACCATGATTACCGGATCTTCTAGTTTGCACGAAACTCATCACCGAAGGCCACAATCTAGGAATTAGGCATATTACATGACCACAAACCTTCTCTGAAATTCGCATAGAAAAATACACTACCAAAATAATCCACCAATAAAAATTGTACACTATCGGATACATTGTTTTACTTATTGGACCTCACCGGACTCAAACAATCTTCATTCACTCTTCCAAAATGATGAAAATATGAAGCGCATATACCAAATCTGATATAAGTTGCCATCAATGACAACATCTGAACATACTTGCATTGTCTCTTGCCAACATGGTCCACCTATACATTTCTTCAATGGTAACTTGTATCTATCTCTTTGAAGACATATTTTTTAAGTACCTAAACAAAAGCAAATATATTATATATATGTAAAACATCATTTTCTAAAATAATTATATTACGAACTTGACTATATTTTGAAAAATGCATGCACTTAATTTTTTTAAATAATAAAATACAATTGTAGACAAATTTTATTGATAAACAAAAAGAATTAGAACATAATTGTATGAACTACAAAGTGTATATCTTAAGCTTTACCTATGAGCAAGTAGATGATTGAAGCCACAATACAATGCAGATGCACTTGTTTCTTGGAAAGAAATGAAAACACTATGTAAAAATGCAGATGCAGATGCATATGCATTTGTTTCTTGGAAAGAAACAAAAATCCTTGTGTGAAATGGAGATGCACCTATTTCTAAAATAATATATATCAGATAATTAATAATTTGAAGTGTCACATATACGTTTTTAGAAGAAAAAAAATAGCATTTAGACTGTCAAATTCCAAAATAAGCTTGTAATCATCTACAAACACTGAGATATACAAAGTTTCTGAGTCAACAAGACACACAAACAACAACTTCGCCTATCAGAAAGCAATACCAAAAAAAACGACAATACAACTAAAATCACTTCAACATAAAACCAAAAAAAAAAAAATACTAACGATCCCATTTTCATATAAAAATCATAAACCTCAATAATAAAAGAATTACCAATGAAAGACCTTTGAGATGAGTATCAACCAACCCTGCCCCACCAATGTAAGCGATCAACAAGTCAGCCGAGGAAAGCAATAGAGTAAAGCAAGCAAAGGTCTCTTAATTGTTCAGCCCATTTGACATTTATTAAATAATAAAAATTAAAAAATAAATTAACAAATCTAAAATAAAGAAATAATTTAACAAATCTAATATAAAGAAATTGTTTATTTATTTATTTAACTAAATATATTGACTGCGGATGACGGCGGTGGGCCCAAAAAGCGGATAAGTTTTGTTGACAATTTAATGGTGATTGCTGTACAGCTCATGGATTGCGGGGTATGGAATGAAATGGTGTGGACATGGTGAATGGAGCATGCCATTCTGTCAACTGGATAGCCAGTGCCCTTTACGCCTACCATTTTTAGAAACAAAAAGAATCATCATTGCCCCACTTGTGGAAAGCGATAAAAAGTGATGAACGGATTTGATCCTCTGAATTTTCAATCATTGATTTGGAGAAAGAGGGCATTCATGCCTACTGCGTAAATATTTTTATAATTATAATAGTAATATTCATAGAAGAAGATGACTCTCTGCACATGCATTCTACTACTTTATTTCCCACTTACGGCGGTGGGCCCAAAAAGCGGATAAGTTATGTTGACAATTTAATGGTGATTGCTGTACAGCTCATGGATTGCAGGGTATGGAATGAAATGGTGTGGACATGGTGAATGGAGCATGCCATTCTGTCAACTGGATAGCCAGTGCCCTTTACGGCTACCATTTTTAGAAACAAAAAGAATCATCATTCCCCCACTTGTGGAAAGCGATAAAAAGTGATGAATGGATTTGATCCTCTGAATTTTCAATCATTGATTTGGAGAAAGAGGGCATTCATGCCTACTGCGTAAATATTTTTATAATTATAATAGTAATATTCATAGAAGAAGATGACTCTCTGCACATGCATTCTACTCCTTCTTTATTTCCCACTTACACAACCACCTACCTCCAAGCTCCATATAGTTGATAGATGTTCAAACATAAATTTATTTATTTTTTACAATATAAGACGTTTTGATAGATGTTCCCTGTAATTTATTTATCGCCTGTGTTTGGTGCTGCTCTTTTACTGGTTTGCTCTAGTTAGGTCTACAATGGCTCCTCTTATGTTGTTATCTTTCATGCTTTCCATCTTCTCAATCTCTGGTCTTCCTCACTCTCCCGATAATCTCTCTCACGAACAACAGCAACATTTACTCTTACAATTCAAATCTGCCATTTCGAACAACAACAAAACTTCACTGGCAGATTGGACTCCCCATCTCCCCCTCTGTAATTGGACAGGTATTACTTGTGATCCATCTTCTCACTCTATCCTCGCTCTTAATGTATCCTACATGAATTTAGATGGCACCATTTCCCCTGTTCTTGGGAATCTCTCCTCTCTTCAATCTCTGGATCTCTCCACCAATGCTCTCACTGGTCACATTCCACCTCAACTTGGTCAGCTTCGCCATCTGCAGACACTCTGGTTGGATGAGAATAAGCTACAAGGAATCATTCCTCCCTCTCTCTCCGATTGCCGCAGTTTGATTTCACTGGCACTCTCCCGTAACCAATTGCATGGCAGAATTCCGCCTGAGCTTAGTCTTCTCCCAAGTTTGAATTACCTTGACTTGTCAGTAAACAATCTCACCGGTACCTTATCCCCCTCTTTAGGAAATCTGTCCACCTTAGTTGCATTTGGTGTGGCAGACAATGATCTCACAGGTACCATTCCTGTTGAGTTGGGATCCCTGTCTCAACTACAGGTACTCTCCCTTTATAGAAATCAATTGTCAGGCCCCATTCCCAGCTCATTGGGAAATCTGTCTGTCTTGATTAATTTAGCATTGGCAAGTAACCATCTCCAAGGTCCTATTCCCCCTGAAGTGGGCATGCTCACTCAGCTACAGGTTATTGATCTTTTTGATAACCACTTATCAGGCAACATTCTCTCCTCCTTAACAAATCTGTCAAAGCTGAATGAATTGCTTTTATTTGAAAACCGGCTGAGCGGTCATATTCCGTGGGAAATTGGTACAAAGCTCACCAAGTTGCAAATCCTTAGTTTATGGGGAAATCAGCTTAATGGAAACATACCAAACTCCATTGGAAATTGCTCCAGTCTCACGGCACTCGGTTTAAATGACAACATGCTCAGTGGAATGGTGCCAAAGGAGCTTGGTAAGTTGAGTCTCCTTACCCGGCTTTACTTGCAAATGAATCAACTTGTTAGTACCAGCAAAAACACATTGGATTTTTTCACTGCTCTCACAAATTGCTCCCACTTGGAAAATATAGGACTGTCATACAATCGTATTACTGGTATATTGCCTCCATCCATCGGTCAACTGTCTTCCAGTCTTATTGATTTGGATTTAAAATACAACATGATAAGTGGAACCATACCTCAACAAATTGCCAATCTGACAAATTTGAACTCCTTAGACTTGAGCAATAACCTTTTCAGTGGCAGTATTCCATTTGTAATCAAAAGATTCCACAAGTTGGAAAGATTGTATTTAGGTGGGAACAAATTACAAGGAACCATTCCAGGTGAAATAGGTCAAATGCAACATCTGGGACTCTTGAATCTTAGTCACAACCAGTTATCTGGAAAAATACCAGATTCTCTTTGTAACTCCCAGCAGCTACGATATCTCTATTTTCAGCACAACAATTTATCAGGGGAGATCCCTGCTAGTTTAAAGCAATGCCAGAAGTTGGAGCTCCTTGACTTATCTTACAATAAATTAGGGGGAAGGATACCCCGTGACGTCATTGCCAGCCTTAAAAACCTACAATTCTATCTTAATCTTTCATGGAATTCTTTGCAAGGGTTCTTGCCCAAGGAGATGAGTAAAATTGTAATGGCTCAAGCCATAGACATATCTGGAAATCAACTCACTGGGGTGATTCCAAATGCTCTTGGAGACTGCACAAATTTAGAGCGTCTAAATCTGTCCCACAATGCCTTTGAAGGTCCAATACCAAAGTCGCTCTCCAAATTACAAAATCTCCAAGAAATGGATGTTTCTTTCAATAATTTGTCAGGCCGAATTCCAGAAGGAGGGTTGTTTCCAAATAGAACTGTCATAACATTGTTTATGGGAAACCTTGGCCTATGTGGCCCAAAAAACTATTCTTTGCCTCCATGCCCAAATCAAACCCAGAAGACACGATCACTGCTCAGAAAAATAGTCTTATCAGTTGTTGGAACCATTGCATTTGTATTATTCATTTTCATTATAGGAATGCTATGGAGGCAGAAACTTTCAAGACAACCATTCCGTCTCTCAAACTTTATTTTTCGAAGGCTCAGCTATCCGAAATTTTCTTATGAAGATCTTGTCCTTGCAACATCTGGATTTGATGAGGCAAACTTGATTGGAGTGGGTAACTTTGGATCAGTATACAGAGGCATTTTGAGGGATGGGAAGACAGTTGCCATTAAGGCTCTTAATTTACAGAATGAAGAAGCTCAGAAGAGCTTTAATATAGAATGCAAATTGTTAGGGAGAATTCGGCACCGTAACCTCGTCAAAATCATAAGTGCATTTTACTATCCTGGCTTCCAAGGTTTGGTTCTTCAATTTGCATCTAATGGGAGCTTGGAAAAGCATTTGCACCTTGACAGAGATGATCAGGGCTTTTGTGAATTGGGATTCAACGAATGCTTAAACATTGCTATAGATGTAGCCCATGGAATGGAATATTTACATCATGATTGTCCTTTACAAATTGTGCACTGTGATTTGAAACCTAGCAATGTGCTCCTGGATGACAACATGACAGCTCTGGTGACTGATTTTGGTATATCCCGTTTGACTAGTACTCCAAGTTCCACAGATTCACTGACTACAACAACATTTGCACTTAGAGGATCAATTGGTTATATTGCTCCAGGTAATTTTTAAAAGAATTTCATTACATTAGCTTTAGCATTTCTCTTAATATCTTTTTAAGAATTTCATGAACAAAATCGATTGCAGAGTATGGATTGGGTGGGAGTGTTTCTATAAAGGGGGATGTTTACAGTTATGGAATTCTGATATTAGAGATGGTTACAAGGAAGAGGCCAAGTGATGACATGTTTGTGGGAGACATGACCTTGCAGAAGTGGGTGAGATTGTCTTTTCCAAATAGACTGGCAGATATTGTTGATAACAGGTTGCTGAGTGATGTGAATGCAAACATGGAAGAGAATGGATTTCTTCTTTCTTTCATTTATTTTGCATTGCTTTGCGCCAATGAATCACCAAGAGAACGACCCTCCATGAGAGATGTAGCCATGGCCTTGGAGAACCTCAGGACATCTTTCACAGGAAATGCAGCTTCTTCCAATTTAGCATCTAGCATATCAGACCTCCTACATGATACCAATCCCACTGCATTATCGGCATCTGACAGTAGTTCTACATTTTAGATGTTTTGAGTTCCATTTAAATACTTTTAGTGCTTTCTATTAGCTATTTAAAGTCTATCGTTTCTCACAAGCTTGTCTACTTTTATGCAAAATCCTCAGGTTAAATTGTAATTATTTAAACAAGAAAGATGTTCCAAATCATGTGCATGCACTACAACTTAAGAAAGTATATATATTGTTGAAATGGTTAAAATCTATAATATGTTATCTATGGCGCTTGCTCTGATTATATGCAAAGTTTTAATATTTTTATTCTCTTTTGCTTCACGATATTCATTATTCTCCAAGTTCAAAAAGATTGGAACAATCTGCATGCTATAACAACTATGGAATATTCTTGTCCAGCGAGGAGTATTCATTATTCTCTAAACTCGAAAAGATTAGACCAATCTGTTTTATCTCCTCTGTTGAAACGCGATTGCCACAAGTCATTTGTAAACTTCGGAGGCTCTCATCTCGTGCGACCCAGCGGCACAATACCTGGTTAGTTCTGAGTTTTTGTTGCTCTTCGAATCGTAATTTACTACCTCTCCACTTCTATTATCATTCGCATATTTTACATGGAGATTTTGTTATTAAAATTTTATGTGTTTCGTCTGCTCAACCCAGAAACATGGGTATTGGAAATTTTTAAGCCCTATGTCAAGTGCATGTGGCTCATCTCTTCCTTATATAGCTTTTTGATTGTTGGGTGGTGATGCACCCGTGTCTTGTTCTGTCAGCAATACCTCTTTTACCTTGTTTTTATCCTTTCCCTAGCCCAGATCTCGATCTGAGTTTTCTTCTTTCTTTTAGCTAAAACCATTGGATGTTTGCATATGTTGAAACTATTTGATGCCTTGTCAATATCCTCTACTCGCAAACATATGTCTGGTTGTGTCGTTTTGGTCGATACCTCAAGCTGCTGATTTCGAAAATTTGATATTGTTCTCCTATTGTATCATCTGCCTTACACCCAAGCTGGCTGTTTAAGCTTATCTCATTTGGGGTGTATTCGTCCATGATCCCCTCACACCAACTCCTGAAATGACCTTTCTAATATAGATTTTCAACTAATGCTTCTGAGATGATGAGAGTTTAGGGAGTTGCTTTTTCAATTGTTAAGAACATGTGCCATGGCCTGATACACATACTTATATTGAATAATATATCCTAACACAGATTTTAAAAACTGGGTAGCTGGGTTCATTGCTTACTTGTTCAGAGCTCGAAACCAGAGCTTCTGGAATCTCTGATGTTGCTGATGTTGTTGTTGTACTTGTAAATCCTCTGCCCTTTCTTATTGCGCTTGCCTTTGCTCTATTATTCTGTTGATATTCCGTTGCTCTCCCATGTCATTGAACTAAATTGACAAAACAGAGATGACCGTTATGCCAACCTTTCAAACCACAAGAAAATCACGTTAACTTAAAAATTTGAAAAAACAAAAGGAGGTTAGTTGTCCTTTGCGTAGTCCTATAAAAAGAGTCTAAATAGCTGATTTTGATCTTTGAGGGAAAGGAAGTAAAATTTTCTGCAGTTCCAAACTCATCAAAGGTTTTCACATTCCTATAATGTTTGAAAGCAAAAGCTTCTGTTCAATTTCAAACTCACCGGAGCATACAACATTTACTAATGTTTGGAAGGCAAAAGGCTTGTGCAATTCAGGGTATGCAACATCCATATGATGTTTCAAAGGCAAACTAGACGATTCTATTACTGCGTGCTGGACATTAACTTCAAAGAAAGCTAACATCCAATGGTCAATCTCAAGGTTTGTTTGCTCAATTTCATGACCAATCATTGAAAATAGTTTCGAGGAATCAAGATGACAAAATGAGTTCCCTGAAGCTTGCAGTCAGTATCAACTTTGCAATGGCAATGCCTTATATTTCAAATGTGTCAAGCATTTATGACAAGTAAAACAGTGATATATCTTATAAGCTATTTTAAAGCATTTCAAGATGTATGAACGTATGATCAATTTGCATAGAAATTTAGTTTCAATATAACCAACTTATTTTTCTATTGCTTTGCACAGAAGCATGTAACTACTTAAAAACCTGTGCTTGTAGAAAAGCTCATTTGATCTCTACCTATCTTCCCTTGGTTAGAGGAATACAGGCAATGATACCCATCTTACCTTGCTTAGAAGAATAGTCTTATGCTATTCAGTGCCCATCATGTATTATGTTTCGCCTTCCTATTTTGTGTCCCTGTGTATTCCTCGGGCTATAGTTGAGTACCTGTTGTGACCATTTCACACATCGCCCCATTTGAAATGGGGACCCCCTCTTTTTTGCTCGTTTTTCGCTTGCTTTTCGCTTCGCTTTTAGGGTTTTGTTAGTCAGTCAGTTGTCTGGATTTAGGGTCAAGCCTTAGGGTTTTAATTGCCGTCTTTTCAGGCCAGAATCCAGTCAGTTTTGAGAGCTTTTTGAGCTTCCTTTTGTAGGATGCAATTTTGAATGAAATGAATCCGCCAGAATGGTCTATTTTCAATTGGAATTTTTGAGTGCAGAGCTTAAATTTGTCTAAGTGTTGAAGATGAAGTGTGAATTTTTGTCCAATTGAGTAATTTTGACCAAATTTTGACTTTTTTGATTTTTGATCCCGGGCATGGGGAATGATTTGTTTTCGCCTTGTGAAGAGATTAAATGTGCAAAATCATGTTATTTTGGCCTGTAGGAGCAAAATCGCTCCTATCCCTCAGTGAAGGACCGGAGCTTGTTTTCAAATATCTTACCGTCCCTGCAGAGTCAAGATGAATTTCGAATTGCAAGTGATGAAGAATGGCGTGATCTTTCCGTTGAATATAAATTGAAGAATTTCACGAACACGGAAGTACCTCCAGGAGTCAAAATCGCTCCTGTCCCTCAGGAAAGGACCAGAGCTACAAATCAAATATTGCTTTGTCCTTGCAGGATTTTGACGACTTAACAATTTGAAGATGTCCAAGGAGATATGTTTTATCAAATGAATATAACTTGAAGTGCCGACATGAAGGAGAGTGGTCCAGAATGCCAAAATCGCTCCTGTCCCTCAGGAAGGGACCAGGGCGAAGTACATTATAGCTCTCGTCCCTCTCCCAGGGACCAGAGCGATATTCTTCATAGGGCATGTTCTGGACGAAAATCAAGCAAGTTATAAGTTTGAAGGCAAGAAACAGGGTGAAATGAACTCATTGAAGATAAATTGAAGATTACCAAATGTCAACAAAAGACCTAAATGCCTAAGTTCGCTCCTGTCCCTCTCCAAGGGACCAGAGGTATTTTTTGTCTAAGACAAATTTCTTGCTAAGTTACAATCAAACCCAAGGCATGGATGAATGGAATGGAATGTTACGAATCCGTTGAAGATAATTTTAGAGGTTAGCAATGTGATGTGGAGCCTACAAGAGCAAGATCGCTCCTGTCCCTCTCCAAGGGACCAGGGCGATATAATGGTTATATTGTCGTTCCTCCAAGTTCAGGACACTCTAAGGCGAAGAACAAGGTGGTGAGGACATTTTAAGACATCTCCATCAAGCACAAAGTTACAAAGGTCGCCAAGTTAAAGAATTTGCATCAAGACACCTAATTCGCTCTTGTTCCTCAGGAAGGGACCAGAGCGAAATTTGCATAAAGGCATAGATTTCGAAAGATTAACAAGCACCAAGTGATTAAGGAAGATCAAGGGATCACATTTTACCCAATGAGGACAATTGCAAGTTGGAGAACGCAAGCATGAACCCAAAAACTTGAAGTTCGCTCCTGTCCCTCAGGAAGGGACCAGAGCGATGTTTATTATATTGGCCAAATCCCTCGAAAATCACGTAAGGTCAAGATTTTGCAAGGTCGTATGAGGTCCAAGGCATGATTAGAAGGTGATATACAAAGACTTCAAACGTTAAAAGATCCTCAAATTGAACACAGAAGCTATATCGCTCCTGTCCCTCTCCAAGGGACCAGGGCGACTTGCTTGGGATTCTTCATTTTCCTTCAAGTTCATGCCAAGTCAGGGTTTTTCGGGATCACACAAGGTATAAGGTGTCTTTTGAAGATGATATGCAAGAGTTTTGAACGTCAAAGTGTTACCAATTTGTGCAAGGAACTCATATCGCTCCTGTTCTTTGGACAAGGACCAAGGCGATTTCATTAAAACACTCATGATCCTTTAAATGCATGTCAAGGCAAGTGCACGTGAGATCAAGGACGTCCTTCAAGGGGCAATGAATGAAGAATCAAGGTTGAAAGATCACACATTTTGGCTAGAGCTTCCAGATCGCTCCTGTCCCTCTCCAAGGGACAAGGGCGATAATCTTTCTAAAGTCTAAATGCCTTGTAAAAATCAAGTGGAACAAGCATGGAATGAACAAACAATGTTATTATTCGCCCTACAATGAAGATTAGAGATTAAAGATGCCAGGTCAAGGAGAAATTATGAGGATCGCTCCTGTCCCTCTCCAAGGGACCAGGGCGATAATGGTCCAAAGGCATTTGTTCACACAAGCAAGTCAATCAAACTCGAAGGATCCAGCGAACATGCCAAATTCAACGTAAGGATGGAGACTTTGGACGTTGAAATTGCAAGAATCAAGACCCAGTTGATGGATCGCTCTTGTCCCTCAGCCAGGGACCAGGGCGATGAGGTTTGTTTATCTCATTTTCAAATTTTGGCGCTAAACGTACATTTTTTGATTTATTTTGAATGCTAAAATCGATAATTTTGAAAATTTAATTAAAAATTGGCATTTAAATATTGCACTTGATATTAATTAATTATTTTTTGCCTTGTAAAAAATCAAAGTTTATTAATTAAAAATGATGGCAAATTAATTAATTATTATAGAGCGCTTGGTATTTTATTGTTTTATGAAGGTCGGCCTTGTTATTTATTTAAAAATCGTTTAAAATTGCCTTTTTTTTTTTTACCAAGTCGGCCTTGGGGTGAATAAGAGGTAAGCGCTATAAAGGGGAGGTGAAAATCATTATTTTCACATTATCATTTTCATCTCATATGCGATCAAAGGAAGAAGTGCGAATTGATATCCAAGGTGGAGCGAATTTCATTCCAAGCAAGGTGGTGCGAACTTGAGGTTTCCATTTGTGCGAACTTGTCAAATCCATTGGAGATCACGTCAAAAAACTTGAAGGGTGGCGAACTTGATAAGGGGAACGTTGCTTTGAAGATCACATCGAGGACATATCAAAAGGTGGTGAAATTGATATTTTAAAGGAGAGATTGCATTGAAGACTATTTATACGTCAATTTTGCCTAGGCGAATCCTTTTTATTTTGCATTCTAGAGTTAGCTCTCTATTGAGGTATGGCGATTTTTGCTTTATTGCTTTAATTTTGAACGTTAATCGTCATAGTCTAAATTTTGAATTTTGAATTTTGAATTTTGAATTCCTAGCTCAATCATTTTATTTTAGGAAATGATAACTCAAAGACTTGTCATGAAGTTTCCTAAAATTTACTCTCTAATCTATGTTATGCATTGCAATATCTAGCTTCTTATTATGAAATGTTGTGTAGGTATGGCAACTCCGAAGGCGGGAGCATTCACCAGTCGTTCAGCTCTCATGAAAGAAGATCAGAAAACCGAAGAAGTGGATACCAAGATCGTGTCGAAGTGGAGCAACATTGGAGATACAAACTTGGGCAACTTCAGCACGAAGAAGTTTCGAGAGGTCCCTTACATTGGCAAGCCATCACCTGTCGCTCGGAGAATAATCGAGAGTGGCATCATTAAGGCGGCCGGCTTTCCTCCAGCTGTTCAGTGCCATGAGTTGATGATCGAGTGTGCTCGTCACTATGATCCACAGTCCAGAACGATCGTGTCCAATGAGGGAAACACTTTGGCGTACCTTTTAGAGGAAGCTATAAGTGAAGCTTTCCATCTTCCAGAGCACAGGGACATGATATACAAGAGCATAGAAGGAGCCAGATCAATGTACAAAGATGATCCAGATGCTTGTCTAAGCATTATCAATAAGAACTGGTTACTCAAGAGCCGTCCCCGTCTGAGTAAGGTACCAAACACACCACACAGGATTGATTTCTAGGAGGAGTACAGAGATTTAATTACCATGCTCAACCGAGTTACAGGAGCCCCTCACGCCTTCTATTTTGAGAAGTGGATATTTTACTTCATCCAGGTGATCGTTCAGGGAAAGGGTACGATACATTGGGCTAGAATGATTAGCCATTGCTTAGACATACAGTTGAGGAGACTCAAGGCTACTAAGTCCTTCCACATGAGTTCATATGTCATCTATGCCTTGATCAGGAGTGTTGAATACGCAGGACTACCTCACAGAGGAGTGATTGGAAGAGGACCCGGCGAGGTCAGAGCTTGTGATTCCTATGCCTACTTGCATCATCCGCCAGGGAGCAACTATAAGTTGGTTAATGATACTTTCACGATGAACATCACCAGGACGTTGCAAGGTGGAATTCACAACAGATTATCTCAGGATGCACAGGAATTCATAAGGAGGTACGGTGCTTGGTTCATTCAGTTTCCCAAGTTCACTTATATTAGAGTGCATGGATGTCCTTTACCTCCATACATGTTGCCGAGATATCCGACAGACAGAATTGTGTTACTTGAAGTAACAAGACAGTTGGCAGCATATGCGAAGGCATTCAGACACAGACATCAGAATGGAGTTCCAGTACCCATTATTTTGGGCAATTCAGTTGAGGTATGTCCTAATGCTTTAGCCATGGATGACGCAGAGAAGGAGTTAGCCTTGTATTCTTTTTCATCGTTTGCTTTGAGAGAAAGCTTTGATCCACATGGACATTTAGAGGAGACAGTCGGCAGGAAGTTTAGGCATGAATACCAAATAGAAGATTTTATGATGAATCTCTTAGATGATCTTGAAGTGAAACAGAAAATGCATTCTAGATTGCCTTTGGATTTCATCAGGAAATGCAGGATTTATAGAGTGGCCGACCAAGCTCAGGACAGTGGCAGACATATCCAGTCTTCCTATGATCGAGAAAGCAAAACAATAAGGTTAGATTGGAATGAGCCCGAGGTCATGGATCTAGATACTTTGATGGCACCAGTCTTGTCTTGTACTCACAGATGGGTTGACATACAACATTAGAAGTTGAGAGAACAAGGCATAGCTATGACTTTCACTTTGGAAGAGAAACCAGCTGAAGGTGGAGCTAGTGTGAGTGAAGGCAATCCTAATCCTAGAAATTCAGGTGAAGGTAACCTTCGATGTGCCAGTGAGGGCAATCTCCATCCAAGAGGTTCGAAGAGGAAAGAGAGACCTGGAAAGAGAGAATCTTCCAAGAAGAAACAAGAGGCTAACAGAGATCGATCATCCGGTACTTCTTCTAGACCTGAGAAGAGAACAATTCAAGTGGAAGAATCCATGGAATCTATGGTACAGAACGACAGGCAGGAAGAAGGACAGGCACAGCATGGGTCACCAGATGGATCTCTCCAAGACTATGAGTTAGATGAAGATAAAGAGGACAATGAAATGACATCTCCTCCCAGACAAGAAGAAATAGTGCATAAAGAGATTCAAGTTCAAGAAACAAGATCGATTATTCCAGATTGGTTGAAGGAAAGATTAACCAAGGTGATCGTAGTAGAGGACGAGGACAATGCAATTGATTTAGAGAGCCTTGTTGGACATTCCCAGGAAGTAACAGAAAAGAGGAAGGCTACCAAGATGTCCAAGATGATTCGAGATGAGACTGGATCCAGAAAACTGCAGATAGCTACATCGGCAGCAGACAAATATGAAGGTGAGATCCTAGCAGAGGAATATGATATACAGACATTTGAGCTAGGACCATCCACAGCAGAGCAGACATTGGACGATGCTACCGATTCATTTGAGGCATTGAAAGACAAGCTCAGAGAAGAAATGGAGAAGAACAGAAAGCTTGAGAGGGAGGTTGGTGCATGGAGGACTTATTTCAGTCACATCAATGAACCTTTGGGACATCAGGATCCAGCTAGATCACCAGTGCAAGCACTTCCACTTCAATCAATCAATGAGGCAAAAAGATTCAGGAACATGGTCCAACGTACAAGTAATTGGATGGATAGATCTCATACAGTGGCCATAGAATTTGTAACAAGGATGATGAAGATTATTCATCAAGCTATCCAAGTTCTTGAGATAATCCACAATTTGATGATAACAGTAGCTGCATTTGCCCATACCAAAGATGTCATCATTCCTGTCTTGAAGGTAATTAGACACACATCAAGGAAAGTTTTAGCGCAAGAGAAGATCTTGGATGGAGAATCTCACAGTTTGTTTCAGTGGTCAACCTTACTCCATATGAAGAGTGTTTTCTTCGAGGACATCAGTGTTAGATGTGGCCAAGTTGAGGAGGTGATCAATCCGATCCAGGACAGAGTATTTGAGGTACTTCGTACCATTCTTGGCAGAAGGATCGAGGTCGAGACAGATGTGGATATGCAGGAATTAGAGGATAGAATCAAGGTCATCTTTTGCAAGGACGCAAATGTTACAGATGAGCAATATGATCAAATGTTTGCCACCATGCTCCTGATTGAAAGAACAAAGGAACTTGAATCTACTTGGGACGCAGCTCTTCTAGATGCATTTGATCAGGTCATCCACTTGGAAGAGAGTATGAAGAATCTTCCCGAGATTCCAATTGCAGAAATCGAAGGAATCGTGACAAGATTCATTGCATATGCCAAAAAAGAACATTGGAAAGGGAATAAGATTCTTGATGAAAGGTTTTTATAGATGACATGGCATCTTATTTGTCATTGGTTTATGTCTCCTAGATTTTTGTGCCAAATTTAATATTTGGCTATGTATTTAATATTGTTCAGTAAAAAGGAGGCCATTTGTAACAAACCCTAATTAGGGTTTAGGTGTCATGATCTTGACCGTTGATCTACTTTCGATCTGGACCTTTCATTGTAATTGGGGATGCTATTTATACCCCCATTTTTCATTTCATTTGGTAATAGTCAATAGTCAATAGTTAAATATCAGAGAGTTTATTGTATTAGAGAGATTAGAGCTAGAAGCAATTTTATTTTGTAGCAAGATTGAGTTTTGAAGAGAGGAATTCAAGCAATTGTTGTACATGATGACTTGGAAATCAATAAAATATTGAAGTTATGGTGTTTTGTTGCAACTTTCTTGGTTATCTTCATGGTTGTTTAATCTACTTGAATCATGCTCAATCAAAGTAGTGTGTTAATTTGAAGGACATTGTGTGAGACTTGATCTTTGATAGGATTCGTAATCCAAACCACGAGCTTCTTGCTGATTGTAGGAACGCCTTGCGTGGTCGACTGGAGAATACTTTGAGTCCCTTAATCTTCAATCATTACTGTATCTTGGATATGTACCTTCGTGGTAGTGTCTTTGATCTTTGATGCATTGAATATCATTTTGTTACCTTAGAAGATCGCATCAATTTCAATTGAGTTGTTATCTTATGGCAAAATTGAAGTTGGTTGAATCTTGCCAAGTCTTGTCTACACGAAGTCATTCTTAGGGTTAGGCTAGATTAGACCTCTTTCAAACCCTACTCTTTTGTTATTTTTGAATAGTTTTCTTAGTTTAGCAAATCTTGAACTTTTAGAATGCATAAGACCCCTTGAAGGAAACAGCAAATCACATCATACCGCTGGAAGCTTGTCCACACGTAGAGACCCTACTAACCAGAACCTTGGAGTCTTCCTAACTGATCCTTTATGCGAATCTTCAGCAGTTAGAGACTTTTTCTCAAGAGAGGATAAGATGCCTATTGGTATTTTATTCTGTGTATGATGGTGTATAAAATACACGTCAACAGTACCCAGTTATAGTAGCCTCTTCTTCCTTTTATATTTATATTAAACTCTTTAGTGCCAATTGTCTATGTGCCTTTCTGCTTTACTTGGCAGTGTTTCTTCTTGTGGGTAAAACATCTGCCCTTACAATGAATGTTGCAGGGGTAGTGAAGGATTGGATTCTTATTGCTATTTGATGGTCAGTGATTAAGGATAGAGTTACTGGGGTTAATTTGATGCGGTATTGTTTGGCATTTTGGGGGTTCTTTTCTACAACCATTTGAAATTGCACAGAGCAAAAGCAATCATGATGCCAGATATGGTGATAGAAATTTTAGAGACCCCAAACCAAATGTGATTAAAATTTAACTGTTTAGTTTAAAATTTGTTTTTATCAATCCATTTCTTACCATTTCTTACAAATAGTAGTTTACAAGAATCCATCTTTCATTATTATGACTAGTTCACATAACACTCATTACATATAAATGATATTTATAACAATGTAACAAGAAAGAAATCATCTTTATAACAATGTAACAAGAAAGAAATCATCTTTCATGATTATGAATAATTCATATCACACTCATTACAATAAAATGAATGTTCAAATATGTAATAAAAATCCTTTTTTCATGATTATGAATAATACAATAGCACTCAGTCAATTTAAATAATATTTAAAAAATGTTACAGTGAAATTTATTAAAAGGTTATTCATCCCACTAAATATATAAAACCCTACTCTACAATCCGATCAATGGAATACTTTCATCTGTCATTTAATAAATTCATTAAACCTACAGAACTTATGCTGCGATACAAAACAGATGCTCAAATAGATAAAAGAAGGATTTGGACACACTTAAATTGTCTATTGCATATAAAATTCCAAGTCATGCATTAACCAGTTGAGAAAATAAAACATTACAGCTCTTTTCATAGACTCGCTATGGTCTTTCTTCCGGTGAAGACTCTAAGCCACTCTAGCATAAGTTAGCTTAAATATGTTCGAGTGCGGAATTTCCCCCACAGTGAATTCCATTTAGTTTTGCAAAAACTTCACCAAATATTGTGTGTAACTCATTAACTTCCATAAAGATGATATTTTTACAACTAAATCCTGATTAATCACATAAAACATGCACATTCTTTCTAATCTTACTTTGCATAGTCAAGGCAATTTTTGTACCTGTGAGCCTAGCATGGTTCAGATCTACTCCTGCAACAACTTTGTCGACAGATTTATCTAGGGGAGGTGCAAAGTAGACTCCTATGTAATTACAAACAGCAGGGCCTACCCAATTGTCGAGGACGCCCTGAGGGTCAGCTGTGATTGCTCTTTTCCAGGCTTGAAGACCTAGAAAAGCTTGATAAAGCCTAGCATTACTGTAACAATTTGGATTAACATTAGTACTCCCTCCACCACCACCTCCGGATCCTCCTCCTCCACTACCCCCAACCCCAATTCAAGTTTCAATGCCTATTCCTCCACCACTGCCACCTCAACTTCCAATACCAATCTGAATAATCTCCCTTATAATTTTAGCATCTGTGGGAGCGTCACCAGCCTGTTCTAATGATGTTTCTGGAATTACATTCCAGGCATACAGGAACAGTAACACTACAGGGAAATATATTCTCAATATCTGAGAAATCCTAACAGCCCTGCACATAAGCAGACAGGTAGATAATAAAACAACATAAATACCCTATAGAGAAAGAAACCTGACAAGCAAATCTAAGCAATAAAAACTGCTACCAGATTTCCATAGTGCTGTTGCTGCTAATTCAAAAGACCTCTCTTATGTGTTGGGAATGTGAAGCCCAACATTTAGATGACCTTTTGCCTTCTTCCAACTGTTTATTTCGTAGCGGAATATGATTATATAATGACTGTTTGCAGCCCATGTATTGTCGAAATTGATTAATGAAGTTATTCCCTGCTTTCTAGTGGATGTAGCCAATAATGGTGAACCACGTAAATAACTGTGTTATGTGTTTATTCTCTGTTTGTATTTCACTTTAGTTTATTTGTTTATATGTTTTTCTCTACTCGTTTATCCTTACAATTGGTATTCAGAGCCATGATTGGCTTGAGCAGAGATGGAGGAAGAAGGAGGTAAAATTCAGAATCTGTATGGCAGTTTTAAAACTATGCTTCAAGCGTCGTGTACATTGGTCGGATGGCTGGAAAAAAGAGGGGAACTTAGTTGAAGAGGAGAATCCGGTGAAGAGAAGGATGTTGGGATTCTTATTTGCTCTCCTCTTGAGCCAGCTTTGGCACTTATTGGCCAAACTGTTAATGGCCGAGAAGTTGTTGGCATTCGTGTGGTGAAGGTTGAACGTCGTGATACCCCGGTTGGAGTTGAAGATATTCCCTGTATAGACGCTGTAATTTCTGAACAGAAAGATGTTGGAAAAGAGGTTGCGGTTGACGAGGGAGAAAACCTTTGCGCAAACAATTTCATAGAAGAATATGAGCCTATGGAATTGGATGACGAAGTGCAAGCTGGAAGAAATTTTGATCAAATTATGATTGATGTAGGGGGAGCTGCTTCTGTAAACAGAAGGCTTCGTGATCATGATACAAATGATGATGTTGATTGCAGACCACGACGAAGATAGCATGTTGAGCCTCCAATCTCTGACCAAATTGAGGATGATGAGTCAAAGTCTGGTTCGGACCTTGTTTTGGATTGTCCTCGAGGTGTGGCAGAGATGGAAGTTGACACCAGTGGAGAGGGCTTCACCAAGGAGGCAAACATAATTTGTGGTGCTATAATGCGAGAGGAGAAATGGCCACTTTCGTTTAGGTGTGATGGGCATCTTATCTCTGAAAAGATGTCAAAGTCTACAGGCAATTTCAAAACTTCACAACAAGCAATAGAGGCAGCTCAGGATGAGTATCGGTTGTCTTGTGGTTTAAATGGCATGAATCAAGATTCGCTTGCCGATTCTGATTATGCAGGAAACTCAGAACGGTTTCGGTACAAAATCTCACTAGACAAACGTGATCGGAGTGATCATTATAGCAGCACTTATCAGGGAAATGGAATAGTGCCTGTTGAAAGAAATGAACCGGATGATATGGTAATGAATGAAGAGATTCACAGCAGTGGAGAGGAAGATATTGATGCAGACCATGAAGATTATGATCTGGAACACTCAAAGCATGAGGAGAATGAGGAACGGCAAAGGAATGGCATTCAAACGCACAAGAAGAAATTGCGCTCCCCTGCCTCCACCGGAATCATGAAACATGCAACGGAGAAGTCTGCAATGAGCCTCGGGGAAAATTTGTGGGTGAACGTGGATTTCCACACTGCTGTTTCGATGCTCCAGCAGGCGTAGAAGTTGTTAGTTATTGTGGGAAAGGGAGTTGACCGGGTGGACTTTAGAAATATGTGTCGTATTCACCAAACGTCTTCTTTGTCTGATAGATCTCGTAGCTTGGTCATGAAGGTCACTGTGACAAACATGGACATTGTGAAGGAACATCAGAATGTGGAAGCAATGTTTGGCTCCCAGTTGAAGGATGAGGTCATGAAATTCACACCCGTGCAAAAGCACACGAGGGCAGGGTAGAGGATGCATTTCATTGCCTTAGTTATTGTTGGTGATTGCAACAACCATGTCGATCTGGGCATCAAATGCAGCAAGGAGGTCGCTACAGTGATTTGCGGGGTTTTGATTTTGGCGTCCCTGGACTTCACGCATGAGAGTGGCGGGGATCTCCAGCAGCCGTTGAGGCGGTGTGTGGTGTTGCCCTTGTATGTGAGGGCAAAGGAGGGCAAGCGTTTTGTGGCTTTCATGTTTGCCCTAAATGCACAGCTTGCCGAGGAGTTGCTACCCATCATTTGCACTTTGGATCGGGAGAGTGGAGTTTTCCAGAGAAATCTGTGTCCCGTGTTTGCAGTTTCATCCCTCAGTTCTCCGGCAACTAGAAACGGCAATAAAAAGAATGTCAATGTCATCTTGGTAGATCTTGAGGTGAACGATTCGTTGCAGACGGATGTGAGGCGTTTTTCAGAGAGTGATATGAGGCGTTGCAAGGAAAATGAAAAGGTGCAGGATTTGTTGGATGTTACTTCGCCTAGTTTGGAGATCGAAACTGCCGGTGTTTGAAACAATATTCTCATTACCAACAACCTAATAGAGTAGTGTATTTTGGCCTATCTGAGAATTTGTAACGGAGGAATTTTGGCCAATTCCAATGATGATAGTGCCAACGCAGATAATGAGTATATGAACGCGTTACCAACCACTTGTACTGATTCGGTGAAGCTGGTGTATACAGGGAATCATTCTGGAGTTAATATTTTTGACAATGACAAGTTTTTACAGTTTGCTTTGCATGGCTATACCGAGGAAGAAGTAAAGTTAGTGTTTGAGACAGGGAATGAAGTAACGCCTGTACCAAAGATAGAAATCCCTCCGGCCGAAGTCAAGCTAGCAATTGTCACAGTCATCATTGCAAAGGACCGAGGTGACCAGCTGGCCAAAGATAACGATCACCTCGGTCACCTCGGTCATTATCTTTGTATCTGGATTGTTTAAAAATGGAGATTGTAGATTCTCTCATGTGCCAGGCTGTTGTGAAGTTGGCGAGTTCAAAGGATTGTTACAGCATTACTGTTATTGAAAATAATCAAGATGTGGAAGGCCTGTTACAATACTGTTACGTGTATGAAGTTTTTGTGACGAATCAAGAGTGCCTACACCTACAGAAGGAGAAGAACGTGAAAGATGACATGTTTTCAGATTTTATGGATATTGTGTTTGAGACTTCTTATGTGGAACAAGGGGGAGTCTTTTTGAACCTCCTGGAAGTGGTGCTCCTGTTTATGGATTACTGGGTGAAATAAACAGAGAAGATGTTTTTGATTTGGATCTATTTTGGAGACGGCTTATCCGCCGTGTTCGTGAACAGTCTCTGGTGAAGTTAAAATCTTGCAGACTGGGTGCAATGTAGTTCAGAATGGAAGCAGGGATTTCGCTATGCATGGTTGTACCGATTGGTTTTCATGAGGGGGATTGTTGGGAATGTGAAGCCCAATGGTCAGATGACCTTTCGCCTTCTCCCAACTTTTCATTTCGTAGCTGAATATGATTATATAATGGCTGTGTGCAGCCCATGTATTGTCAAGATTGATTAATGAAGTTATTCCCTGCTTTCTAATGGATGTAGACAGTAATGGTAAACCACAAATAACTGTGTTATGTGTTTATTCTCTTTGTATTTCACTTTAGTTTATTTGTTTATATGTTTTTCTCTGCTCGTTTATCCTTACATTATGGGCATTGTTTCCTAGGTTTCGTATAACATCTCTTCTGGCCCTCATTATACTCAGTACAACTCCGCTCATGAAGATTAAATGGGTTATTATAAAAAACTATTCATTTATCCCATCCATTCTTGTCACTACTGGAAAAGCATCATCATGAAGAATCCTACAATAACGTCAGGCCAGAACTGTGGATCAAACACAACATTTGAAATCCTAAAAGCTCTGACAGACTACATTGGAAATCTATTTGTCTACTCTATTTGTCCACCTACCTATTTTCTTATGCTTTTCAACTTTCAAAATGTATCTACTAAGCCTAAGGCCATCTTTACGTTATTTCTACTCTATTTCTTGGTTGATTTGATGGTGAATTTGTTAGTGATATAACATCCATCAATTATATTTTGGGTAAGTTTTGTTACCTCGTAGACAAATTCCATTTGCAGTTTGTTTTCTGCCTGTATCTCCTGTTTCACCTTTTTGTTTCAATATATTAATAAATTTTAAGCTTCAAATTGGAATTCTATGTTTTAAATATATGTGGCTTAAGTTGTTTTTTTATCTTATTAGGCTTCAATTATCACAGTCTCAATGCCGTAATTGGTTATGTATCCGCCTGATTTTTAATTACCTTGAAGACCGAATTGTTGATGTCCATTCAGCTTTCAGAAAATTCTCTGTTCATTACTCCAATAAAGAAAAGAAAACAAGTATGTTACATTCGGAGTAGAGCTCATTTATATCAGGATAATGGAGCCAAACAGACCAAATCTTTGCCATTATTTAACCTTTCTTTATTTAAAATATTACTTGGTCTTCATCCATTTGTTTTCAACACTCACTGGAGAAAAATGTTGATATCTACAAAATGATTTTTCATGTCTATTTATACAAATGAAAAAAGATTTATTATTATATTCGAAAAGAATTGAGTTTTTTTTTTAAACATTGAATTTTTTTTTCGAATAGGAAGAATTCAATTACAACAGAAATTACAGAATGAACTGCACAGCAACAACAAAAACCAAAACAGTGCATAAGTAAGCAGAGGCGCTAAGCAAAGACAAGAGATTAGAATTGATCCAGAATGAAAAAGTACCAATTGACTTCATTGTTACAGCATTTAGCGCTGGCCAGCAGAAGACGCTGAGTAAGTCGGCAAGAACCCCTATCAAAACAAAAAACAACAGCTTAACCGATCAAACAGCAATGCCAAAGGAAAGACAATATAATTAAAAACATATAATCAGCTACAAACTCTGCATATCTCCTGTAATCAAGAGAAAGTAAGTTTGTGTCTGATTATAGGATTCTCAGATTTGAAGTTTAAGCCATGGATTCTCAAACTGTGGAAGCTTTGAAGGATGTATGAAGCAGAAGAAGAGAGACTAAGGAAAAGAAAAAGTCCAATCCAAACTTTTAAACACACCCTTGAATGAAAATATGAAGGATTCAACGGTAAGTTTAAAAGTCTCCAAGGAATTTTTTATAAGAATTTCTTATCTCTCTTCTTTGCTTCTCACATCTTCCAAAATATCCTGTCCCTGCATCTATAGCAGCAAGGTAGTTTGGCTTCCTTGTCTATCTTCCTCTGCTTTATATACATCATGCAAAAGTTCCATTCCCGGAAACTACGAGGAAAGTATTATTTATTATTTAAAGCTTTATTAGAAGTTTGTTTCCTTCCATTCTGTGTGTCTTAGCTTTAGAAACTAAAAACTTGCTTAGTCATTTCTATTTTGTACGTTTAGTTTTAGTTTTTTAATTGTTTTTTTCTAATTAAACTAAAACTAAACATACAAAATAGAAATGACTAAACAAGTTTTTAGTTTCTAAAGCTAAGACACATAGAAAGGAAGGAACAAAATCTACAAATTAAACTTCAAATATGTACGGTCTAAAATCTGAGTATCTCTTATAATCATCTATAAACTTTAAGATATGCGAAGTTTCTAAGTCAACAAGAGAAACAAACAATAACTTCACTGATCAAGCAATAATGCCAAAAGAAAGGCAATACAACTAGAATCACTTCATCCGTGAGAAGAATAACAATCACGGTCTCCATGTCAAAGTCGTAGACTTCATCAATAGAAGAATTACTAATGAAAGACCTTTGAGATGAATATCAACCAACCCTGCCCCACCAATGTAAGCAATCAACAAGTCAACAAACAAAAGCAATCGAGTATGAAGTCACAACAAAGGAACTTCAAAAGCATGCCAAAGCAATCAAAGGTCTCTTAATTGTTCAACTCCATTGTCTTTAATCATTCAACCTTTCTATGTTAAAATGTTTTACTATGTTCAATTTTTTATCTCAAAGAGTTTTCAAGGTGAAAGGCATTTTTTTCTTTAAACCCTTAAACAATTGTTGTAAAGAAGATGCACATTACAAGAAGCATAAAACATCACCACCACAGATAATGATAACATAAGATATACTTGGAGAAAATTATAATCCAACAACATAAGAGTACCTATAAAGAATCTCATAACACAACTTCAATCCTAACAATTGTATTTATAATATGTCCTTTGATGCAATATGCAAGGGACACGCACATCCAAAGAATGTGCATATGAAAATCTCAACATGTAAAGCACATTCATAGCTCACACCTGTCATAACAACTTTCCATTTTTTACTCCCTTGAGTTAATTTCAACAAATGGGACCCATAAAATGGCATCATCAAATGCACATAAATAATTACATGCAAAAATAAATAATAATCATGCTAAGAATCATCAAAGGTTGAGACACTTTATTTTTAACTTTCTCCCACTTGTCAAACACCTTTGAAGATCTAATGAAAACAATAAGATTTCAACTGTTAGGGGCCATGGGGCCCATAGACTCTGAACACCATCTAAACTTGTCTCTACTCATAGATTTTTTCAAGGCATTTGCAATATTCATTAAAGTGCCAACTTTACCTTTCTATATTTCCCATGTGATGAACAAAATGGTATTGGACAATCACAGCCCAACATTTCAACACAATCTCTTAAGCCAAATGGCTTCTTACAAGCATGAGTAGTAGCCAAGTACTTTGCTTTTGTTCTAGACAAAGGAACTATACCTTTCCACTTAGTTACCCAGCTAATGGCACCACCAAATATCACAAACGCATATCCACTGGTGGATAATCTATTGTCAATGTCACCTATCCAAATGAGTCAACAAATCTACTAATACTATTCTAAAGTCCAATAAGATAACCATGTGAACATATGGAATACTTAAAAGTGCCTCACAAATATCTAAACATCCTCTTTATTGCATCCTAATGTACCCATACAACATTAGCCCTAAATCGACTAAGGGCTTCCACTGCTTGAGCAATTTCTAGCCTTACACAAACCATAGAATATATCAAATTTTCAACAAAATTCGCATAAGGTACTCTAGTCATGCCCTTCATCTTAATAAAAGAATTTGGACAATCCTATGCAGATAACTTTGTCCCAAGTACAAAATCTAGAAAAAACCAATGATCTAAAAATTGTCATGTTGAATCTCTCCAACACTAAGTTTGCATACTTAAGTTGGCTCAACTAAATCTTTTTTCTAGCTCTATCTCTTCTAATCTCCATTCCTAAGATGTACCTAGTTACCCCTAGATGTTTCATCTCAAACTATGTTGAAAGCTAAGGCTTCTAGAAACAACAAGATCTCAACTGTTAGGGGCCATGAGGCCCATAGACTTTGAACACCATCTAGACTTGTCTCTGCTTGTAGATTTTTTCAAGGCATTTGTAATATTCATCAAAGTGCCAGCTTTATCTTTCTATATTTCCCATGTCATGAACAAAATGGTATTGGACAATCAATGTGGTTTTTTCTCATGTGGAAGGTTGATTCTTTGTCAAACTTATGACACTCAGAATGTCACAATAAATAGTGATTAACCTTGCATCAAGCCTAATATTTGAACACAATCTCTTAAGACAAATGGCTTCTTACAAGCATGAATAGCAGCCAAGTGCTTTGATTTTGTTGTGGACTAAGGAAATACACCTTGTCGCTTAGTTATCCAGCTAATGGCACCAACAAATATCACAAATGCATATCTAGTTGTGGATCTTTTGTTGTCAATGTCACCTATCCAATTTGAGTCCACACATCTACTAATATTGGTTGAATTCTAAGGTCCCATAAGATAACCATGCGAACATATATGGAATACTTAAAAGTGCCTCACAAATATCTAAACATCTTCTTTATTGCATCCTAATGTACCCATACAACATTAGCCATAAATCAACCAAGGACTTCTATTGCTTGAGCAATTTCTAGTCTTATGCAAACCATGACATATATAAAATTTTCAACAACACTCACATAAGGTACTCTAGTCATGTCCTTCATCTTAATAAAAGATTTTGGACAATCCTATGCATATAATTTTGTCTCGAATACAAAATAGAAAAGACCACGGATCTAAAAGTTGTCATGTTGAATCTCTCCAGCATTGAGTTCACATACCAATGGATGTTTGCTATGCAACAAGAGAAAGTGTTAGAGTAATCTTTTATTAGCTAATAATTATTTATTTAATTATTAGTCTATTATACTCTATGCTTAAGCTAAACTTAGGAATCTTATAATTCTTTAGGGTTTTCACCTTTAGGGTTTCGAGTATCCTTTTACAAAGATTCTATCTTTGTATTTTCATAACAACTGTAATTATTGAATTGCATTCTTGTTGCACAATCAATATGACTCCTCTTTTCTGGATCTCTGAATTCTGGCCTCCATAACTTTTTTGCTTCTCTCCTTCTGTGACAGGTTTGCATGCAGGTGATCTTTGGGGGCTGTAGAGTTGATTTTTCCTCAACTCCAATATGGTATCAGAGCTCCAGATCTGCATGCCCCTGTTCTCTTCATGAGAGATTTTGGACCTTGTTCTTCAGATCTGTGTATTCGGGGGTTTGTGCAGTTGCTTTTTTCCATTTCTAGGGGTAGCTTATTTTTTGGTACTTTTTGGAGCCAAAAGGACCTCGCGGTTGGATTCAGGAGGTCGTTTCCACAAATTTTGATATAAAATTTGACATATTTTGGTATCAGGTGTTCTGGAGGCAAAAAAGATTTAGGCCCCAGGTCGTATGGCCTCGAGCACGCAAATCGAAATTTTTTAAATTTTTTTCGGCAGTTTAATGGCTTACCTAGGTCGACATTCCCAAAATTTTCCAAAAAAAACCTTAAAACACAAAAAAAAAAAGTGTTTGAAAAAGCCTTTAAAAAAGCATATAAAAAACACAAGGTGTTGTGGGGGGGTCGGTGGCCTCTGCAAGGTTGTATGGCCTCGGCAAGTCCGTACGGCCTGCACAAGCCATGGACCCTCCCGGTCCATGTTTTTCTAGCCGCCTTCTGCAAGCGCCACCTTCCGGAGTTCCCACCCGCTAGCCACCAAGGCCCCGACGCCACCCAGGCCCTCTGCTGCTTGCACTGCCACCGCCCCACTCTACCTCTCGATCGCTCCACTCCACAGGCTCCCACCGCTACCGGCTACTAAGCCTCATCACCCACAAGCTCCCGCCACTTGCTAGGTCTCATCGATCACTTGTCAGCTACCCGACCGCCGCCTAGTCGTCGCTGCTGCACCACTCCTGCGCCGCCTAGGAGCTGTCGACCTGTTTCCGACACCCTCCTTTGTTTTCTGGCGATCGAGATTTTCTGTCAAGCACTGGATTTTTTTCCAACAAGTTTTTCCGGGCAGATTGCTTTTTTGGTGGTGACGGCAATACGGCCGTCAAATTTATGCTCACAGACCAATGACGTGAACACTGTGTAGGTAGCCTTCAAACCTCTTCTGGGCCCTTTCGGAGCACCTTCAGTCTTTTGGCCATATCTTGGGCATACGAAGACTTTTTTGGACAAATCTTTTATCGTCAGAAAGCTCTTTCCAAGCTCTATCCAGATCTAGAGGTTTGATATTTTGATTTTTCTTTTTTGATGGTGTTTTTTTCTATCAAAGCCAAAGGTTCATTTTTGCACTCCGAGAGACATAACTTGAGCATCCGAACTCTATTTTTTGAAAACTTTATATTGTTGGAAATCTTGTTCTGTGTACTTTGAGATCATATGAGTTTTGTTTCCAAATTCTGCTCCAGGTATATTTTATTCAATTTTTTGTTTTTTAGCACTCTGGTGAATATCTTGGATGTTTCAGGTCTTGGGATCTCTTTCTTTGAGTAGGATGTCTTGTCTTTGGTTGTTCTTTCTATTTCAATTATTTTGTCTCTTCTTATCATTGTAGCATTTTATTTATGCAAATGCACTGAGATAAAGTGTCACCATGCATTGTATACTTGGGATCTTGCACCTTTTGTGCCTTATTGTACATGCACTACTTATAAAGTGTCATGGGGGGGTTGATGTTTACCTTTGTTTGCCATCTACCATTGTCACGTGAGTTTTCCTTCCACGATATTAGCCTCATGTTGTGTGTCAAGTGAGCGCTCCTTCCACGACACTATGTACTTTCTCTACACCTTCGATGTTCCTGGTTTTTCATCATGCAGTTCTCATTGGCCATTCTTTTTAGTGTACATGTCCCTCTCCCTTTTCAACATTATGGGGAGGTTTGTCCTATTGGTTCTAATGCTTCCTTGGTTTGATTGGTCAACTCTTCAAGCTTTGGTGTTTCATGCCATCTATATCTTTGAGTTCAGTTGTTTGCCTTTGTTTGCCATCTAATTCGAGTAGTGTCATTTGAGGGCACTCATGCAGATTACAGTCTACTTTACCTGGTCATGTTCTATTTCAGTGGAGGTTCTTCATATCAGCAGTTACTCTTTGACAGTGTTTGCAGCTATTTCATGCTTCAATGGTGTTCTTTGTTCTCTTCTTTTTGTTCCTATCTTCTAGAACACTATTGTTTGGAGGCTTCTTAGTCCTTCACTTGAGCTTTCATCTCTTCTTGGAGAGGATTTTTGTTCCCACAGGGTTTTCTCCTTTTTCTCCACTTTACAGAGATTTTTATTGTACTTGGGTACCTCATCAGGCCTAGTTGTCAGGACCCATTGTTGCTTTCCTGCATTTTTTAAATCCTTTTTAGTCCTTAGTTGTTTTTTGGCTACTTCCTAAGTTCATCTTAAGGGAGGGTAGAGTAATCTTTTATTAGCTAATAATTATTTATTTAATTATTAGTCTATTATACTCTATGCTTAAGCTAAACTTAGGAACCTTATAATTCTTTAGGGTTTTCACCTTTAGGGTTTTGAGTATCCTTTTATAAGGATTCTCTCTTTGTATTTTCATAACAACTGTAATTATTGAATTGCATTCTTGTTGCACAATTAATATGACTCCTCTTTTCTGGATCTCTGAATTATGGCCTCCATAGCTTTTTTGCTTCTCTCCTTTTGTGACAGGTTTGCATGCAGGTGATCTTTGGGAGCTATAGAGTTGATTTTTCCTCAACTCCAATAGACAGCACCAAAATTAATTCCCTCCACCTATGAATAACCCTTTATAACCAGCCTTGTTTTGTGCTTCTCAATATTGTCATCGAGACCAAACTTCTTCTTGAATACCCATTTGCAACCAAAAGATTAATGTCCATCAAGCAAAGGTACCGAATCCCATGTTTTGTTCTTCTTTAATACATCCATTTCTTCTTCCATGGCTTTTGTCTAGGAATTTGCATCACTCGTATTCATTCCCTACTTTATAGTCATTGATTCATCAGTGTTAGCAATCAAAGAAAAAATATAATTAGAATCCAACAATGAATATTCAAACCTTTCAGGTTTCTACCTAATATGCATGGAACTACTCAAAGACTTAGTTTGAGGTTCTTCTTCTCAATTTTCAAATCTACAAGATCTCACATCATCATCAAATCCATAATAGGCTTTTGGTTCAACTCGTCTCAATGAAGATAACAATTTTATTGTAGAGAAATTTCTCAGCCACTAGATACCAAAGCCAATACCTTTTCACACCAACATCATAGCTAATGAAGATACACTTAATTGCATTGTTCTCCAACTTGGATCTCTTGTTTCTCTATGCATTAGTATATGCCTCACGATAAAGCATACAAAGATGGCACAATGAGGGCTTTTTATCTTACTACACTTCCATAGGTGTCTTTTTAGCGTTGATGGAGGAGATATGTTAATTAGATAGAAAGGAATGACAACAACTCTAGCCCATAACTTTTGTAAGGACATGATCATGGGAATTAGTAAAATAGTTAAGCCACATTTAATAAGGACATGATCCATACCCATCCATGTTTCACTAAGGACATTCTCAAGATCTATACCAACATGACTTAGTTTTTTCTTATAAGTATTAATCACCTCATGTCAATATGTAGATTTTAAATGAAAGCTTGATTTAATTAACTTAAAGTAGTTCACTCAAATTTATTTATTTGTGATAAATATTAAATATATTTGAAAATTTTATATGTGATAGATATACGATATATCATTTGTGATAAGTATTCAATTTTATGAAATGTTTATTTAGATATTTATTTATGTTGTCAATATGGATATTTACATAAGAGTAATTAAATATTTATTTATATTTCTTCTAGCTATAAATGCAAGTGGTCCAACGAACCAAATACCAACATAGGATGAATTTATAATAGATGATATTTTAAATTGAACTAACCTCCACCACAAAACCCTCCAACTCAAAACCCTCCACCTCAAAGACCCCTCACACCCACCCCCTATAAACACCCCCCCCACCCCTCCACTTGATGAGGCTTTCTTGTGACAAAATATAAACATAATTCAAGAAAAAAATTAATTTGATCTTAAATGAGCCTAACATGTCCCTCCATGTAGCATGGTTTGCATCTTCTTCAATGTAAACCATTGTTGATTTTGTTAGGTCCATTGATGTCTAACTAGATAGATTTTTCCTTTAGAGGGAGGAGAGGAAGCAATTCCATGCAGATGGACTCTAGTATAGAGATATCCTAGATCTTCATATTACCAAACAAACCATAGCCCTCTATATTGTTGACTTTGGCACAAAAATCAAAACCTATACGTCCAACAACAAAAATGATTTTAATTAGGTCGCATAGGCATCCTCAAATTGTGACACATTTTTGGAAGCGATGGTAGATGGTCTTTGATCATCCACCACACGTTAATTGTGAGGTACAATTATATATTTTTGAGTAAATTATGGGCATATTTTGAAATGGGTTTAAAAATAAATTATTTTGATATTAGATCATTCCAGGCTGTTGGTAGTGGCATGTCATAACATAGGGAAATGTCATGTGTTGATCCAAATTGAACTATTCCTATTCCACCCATCATTGATCCTACTTCTCCTAGTGTTCCTACACCCATTTAGCAGTGGGCAATGATTTTAAAATTAGGAGCATTGAGTGTGCCCTCAAGAAATTTCACTAAACAAGCTACTCACATGATAGTTGGAATCAGTGGTAGATAGCATGGAAGAGATGGTGCAATTAGTCCTAACAACTCACACATGTCAACACCATATTTATGCTGAAATTATAATCAACCATGTTATGGTCCTACTCCCACATCCACTTCAAATGTAGTTACATCAAAGTTTGAATCATTCTTAGATTTTGTATATTATGATGATTGTCCTATATAGGCACATATTATATTTCAATTTGTTTCAAGTGCATAATGTAAATATCAAAATTTACATTTAACTAGATGAATTATATATTTTGTGAATTGTCTTGTGTAGAAGAGTGTCTTCAAGACCTCATCTCGATTCGATTAACTATTTTTTATGTCAACAATTGTACAACTCGATACTCCTTATGAAGTAAACCAATATATAGACCCTAAAACCGTATGTATCTAATTCTAATTTGAATTTTATTTAAAATATTTATATAATTTAGTTTGATTCATGCCTAATAGATGTTTTAAATGAGAGTCACAAATTTTTGACCCCACTCTTAATTTTAAAATATTTCTAATATTAGATGAAACCCTTCTATTACCATGCCAATGTTTTTTAATTTAATATTATATTTCATTATTTAATTTCATTTTAGACTTTGGGAGTCTACCATTAAAACTCCAATATTGGTTAATTGGATCATTTTCAACACTTTCTCTTCACTTTATCACTCTTATTAAAGTTTTAGGATTTATATTTAGAAATTCACTAGTCAAGCACCTATCATTCTTTTATTTGAAATTAATTTATTAATTAAAGTTGTTATAGCTCGTGTTGCATTCCTATCTTTAGATCGACTCAATTTTTCTATTAGAATTAATAGAATTAGTAATACTAGATATAACTTATTCCATTGATTCATCTTTTGTTAGGTTTTAAAAAATGATCAACTTTTTCATTACTTTAAGTTGCATTTTCCACATTTCATAAATTGCATCCTAAGTTGACATTGAAATCCTAAACTTCTTTTTATAAAAGAAATAGTTTATACAATCTATTTGCATGGGTTCTCGTTTATCTCCAATAAATCTTACCAAAAAGATCTAAGAAATTTCTTTAAATTAAAATAAATAAAGTATCATTTTCACTCATTCAAGAGATTTCATACTTATTTTGTGTTTCTATTTTTTCAATAATAGAATTAATCTCACTATTGAAATGTCCAACTTCTCTAAACTAACTAATATCAATGTCATCAAAATGTGGATTTTAAGAAATGTTTGGATTTGTTTCTATATTCACATAATCTTTCATATTCACCATGTCTACATTTGTGTCATCTACATCCATCCCATCCTTTATAGTCTCGTGAATTTTCTTCTCTTCAATAGTAATGGAACTAGATGCTTCAATATTTTTCATTTCTCTATTCTTTGTTCTTCTATCTCTTTGTCGATTTGCTTTCTTCCTTCTATTTGTTTCAATTTTTTCAGGTGTAATGAGCTTCTAATATTTTTCCTTTGACATTGTTTTGATCCCATGATTAAAAAACCCTCTTGATAAAAATAACAAATATTGTTTAATCTATTTTTTAGATTAATATATGTTTGAAATTGTAAAGTGCAACTAGAGGTAGATCCTTTGTTCTATAAATTTTGAAATATAAGTAAATGTGAATTAACAAAAACCCAATTTCTTGTTTTCTCCTGAAAATAGCTCCTATACTTGATTCCACTTAAAAATGGTTTATATAATTATAGGGCATGCCAAGAGATTGTACATGAGTCATGACACCTATGAATTAAAAATGTAGAAAATGCCATTGTCAAACCGTACACATAAAATAGCAAGTTGCAAAGATAGTGGTAGTATTTTACTTAAATTGGTAAATAACAAATAAACTACGAATTTGGTACCCATTTTGAAATAGGTACTGGTTCTATTTTAGGAACAAATACATGTCCTATTGTTAGGAACATGTGCCTATTTTAAAACATGTACCCAATCCTAAAAGTTTGAAATCACAACCCATATTTTCATTTGATTTTACACGTAGGAAAGACATGGTAGCCCAACCATTAGCGTTGAACCTGCAATAATCCATGTTAACAACAAGAAAAAATAATATTTTTACCAATATGACTAATAATATTTTTAGATTTTTTATGAAATTAAAACCATTATAGATATGAATGAGTAGTTTTCAAATTTATTATTTTTTTACTATTTTATTATTTATTTATTTAACAATTAATAGGGAAATTGGTCCATAAACTTGAAAGTTAGGTTTAAGTATTTTTTTAGTGACATTAATTTTTATATGTAATCAATCTAGACATAATTCTTTATATAATGGAAAAAAAATCATTTTATGATTAGTTTAGCTCAAATTATGTTGGTTGTACATGAGGGGTTTTTAAAATAACAATTAGGGCTAATAAAAATAAATCTAAAAAATATTTGGAAAGAAATTAAAAATGATTTCCACATTAAATTATTAAATTTCATGCACTCGTCTATCAACATAAACATTTAACAAATCCCAAGTGAGTGAGTGTGAGTATTTCATCATTGTCATTTAATTTCACAAAACTAGACTTCATCTCTCCAACTATGTTCTCTTTCTCATGATGGTGTTGACCTATGTCTTGCACTAATAGAAACAATAATAAGTATAAGTCACATTTCAATATGTCTTTTTTTTTTCTTATACTTTAAGTTATATTTCATGTATATATTGGCAAGATGTATGAGAGTAGTTTCATATTTGAAGGAGTTGTAATGTAGATTCTAGGTTTTAGAAGATCATATAATTTTCAGGCTTAGTTAAACTTTAGTAATCAACATGCTCCTAGATCATCTTTTTCTCACTCTCTTTATTTCCTTGAAACTCTAGACCTATAGATCTCTCTTTATCACTCTTTCTATGTCCCCTTTGTACCTTTCTCTACCTCACCTTCCCTCATTACCCCCATATCTATCCCTCCCTCCATTCCTCTCTCTTATTCTCTCTCCCTCTCTTATCGTTTCTCTCCCCTCTCTCTCCATTCTCTCAATCACTGCGGCTCCCTCCCACCCTCTCTTTCCCCATCCCTAGGGATCTCCTTCCCTCCATCTTTACCTCTCTATCTCTCCCTCCTTATCTCATTATCAACCTCTCCCCCCATACATCTCTCACTCTATCTCTCCCATGAGTTTCTCGCCCTCTCTTCCTAGCCTCTAGGACTTATATCTCTCCCCTCTCTTGTTATTTACCTCCCTTTCCACCTCTCTTCTTTCTTCCTTACCCCTCTTTCTCTCTTTGTAAACTTCTCTCTCTCCCTCACCTTTATATCCCTCCCCTATACAGGTCTCTAAATCACTCCCTATCTACCTCTCCCTACCTCCCTCCTTATGCCTCGCTTTCTCTTTGTTCTTATTTCTCTCATTTTCTCTCTGCCTCCCCTCTCTTAGCCATGAAATATCCCTCCCTTGTATAGGGTTTAGGGAATAGAGAGTATGATATAGGGTATTGTCATAGGGTTTAGTGTACAAGATTGATGGTACAAAGTTTAAGGTACATAGAGTTGAGAGTCATCTCACAATAATGGTTCCCACTTTCACCCATGAAGGAAAAATGTAGATGGGGGGAAAAAAATTCTAAGGGTGTTCGAGCGAACTAGCCTTACTTTGATCGTACATGTGACATCACTGGGGTTCGCTCAAACCCCCTTTTTTAAATATTTTATGGGGTATTGCCCATATTGATACTTTCATCTCTCCCTTCTCTCTCATCTCTCTCCCCTCTCTAGGTCTTTCTCGTCCTCCCTATCTCCCCCTTCGTTATTACCCTCATATATCTCCCTCCCTTAATCTCTCTTATACTCTCTCTCTCTCTCTCTCTCTCTCTCTCTCTCTCTCTCTCTCTCTCTCTCTCTCTCTCTCTCTCTCTCTCTCTCTCTCCTTTCTAGGTTTCTCTCTCCTTCCCTCTCCACCTCTATAGCTCTCCATCCACATCTCATTAGCCACCCCTCTCTATGCCCCTCTATTAATCTCTCCCCTCTCTCTCCCATCTAGGTATCTAACCTCTCTCTAACCCTCTATGTATCTCAACTCTCTATCTATCCACTCTCTAGTTCTCTCACTCTCTCTCCACCTCTCTCTCTCCATCACCCCTTACCCCTCTCCTATTATGAACTCTCTCCTTCACTTCTCTCTCTGCTCACCTCTTTATCTCCCCCTAAACTCTAGACCTATTACTCAGCCTCTCTTCTCTTTCTCCTCTCTCTCTTCCCTCTCTATCTCTCTCCTATACTTTCTACCTCTCTCTCTCACCTTCCCTCCTTATCTCCATATCTATCCTTCCCTCCCTCCATCTCTCTCTCTCTCTCTCTCTCTCTCTCTCTCTCTCTCTCTCTCTCTCTCTCTCTCTCTCTCTCTCTCTCTCTCTCTCTCTCTCTCTCTCTCTCTCTCTCTCTCTCTCTCTCTCTCTCTCTCTCTCTCCATCCCTATGTATCTCCTTCCCTCCATCTTTACATCTCTAACTCTCCCTCTTTGTCTCATTACCCACCCGTCTCTTCCCCTCTATCTCTGGACCCTAGGTCTGTCGCCTCTCTCTTCCTAAGCTCTATATCTCTCACCTCTCTAATTATTTCCTCTCTACCTCCTTACCCCTATTTCTCTCTTTGTGAACTTATCTCTCTTATTTTCTTCTCTCTCTCCCTCACATCTCTACCTCTTCCATCTCAAGGTCTCTCATTAACTCCCTACCCAACTCTCTCTCTCTCTCTCTCTCTCTCTCTCTCTCTCTCTCTCTCCTCTCTCTCTCTCTCTCTCTCTCTCTCTCTCTCCTTAGCTCTCTCTTTCTCTTTATTCTTTCCTCTCTCTTGTTCTCTCTCCCTCCCCTCTAGGTCATCACCTCTCCCTCCCTTGTATAGAAATTAGATAATAGATTGTAGGATATAAGGTTTAGGGTATAGGTTACAAGATTGATGGTACATAATTTAGGCTACATAGGGTTGAGGATATTGGTCATACTAATACTTCTGCTTTTCTCTCTCTCTCTCTCTCTCTCTCTCTCTCTCTCTCCTCTCTCTCTCTCTCTCTCTCACACACACACACTCATCTCTTTGTCCCCTCTATAGGTCTCTCCCTTTCTTTCTTCCTTTCTCCCTCTCCATCCCCCCTCCCTCCTTTCCCTCATATCTGTCTCCCTATCACACACTCTCTTATTAACTTTCTCTCTCTTATTCGCTCTCTCCATTATCAGGTCATCACCTCTCCCTCACAACCTCTCTCTCTACTCTTTAGGTTTCTCCCTTCCCCCATCTCTCTCTCTCTAATTCTTCATCCTTGTATCATTACCCCCCTTTGTCTATCCCCCTCTATCTATCTCATTTCTCTCTCCCTATTTAGGTATCTAACTCATCCCCCCTTACCTCTCTCTCTCTCTCTCTCTCTCTCTCTCTCTCTCTCTCTCTCTCTCTCTCTCTCTCTCTCTCTCTCTCTCTCTCTCTTATACGGTTTAAGGTATATAAATTATTTAGGGTATAGGTTTTAGGGAATAGGGAAGAGGAAATGATAGACCTAGGGAAGGAGATAGAGAGGTGAGGGAAGAGAAAGAAGAGATTAAGAGAGATTATAAAGGGAGAGTGGTAAAGGGAGAGGGAGAGAACTAAGAAGGCTACATATAGATAGGTGAGAGACCTAGAGGGGGAGAGAGAGGTGAGAGACCTAGATGGGAAGAGAGGGCTGAGATAGATAACTTAGGGAGATATAAGAAGAGAGTTGATGACTTAGGAGAATGAGAGAGAAGAGGAGGGAGAGAGAATAGAGAAAGAGAGGGCTAAGGATGGAGGTAGGGAGAGGTACAAATGGAGTGAGAGACCTAGAGAGGAGAGAGGTAGGTAGGCGAGGGAGAAAGAGAAAAAAAAATGATATAGAAGTTCTTGAAGATAGAGAGAGGGGTAAGGAGAGAGGGAGAGAGGTGGAGAGGGAGAGAATAACTAGAGAGGGGAGAGATATAATTGTGAGAGACCTAGAGATTTGGGAGAGAGAGGTGGGTAGTAGATAAGGATGGAGAGGTAGAGAGGTAAAGATGGAAGGATGTAAAGACTTAGAGAGAGAATGAAGAGACATGAGGGAGAGAAATGGGTTAGTGCAAGATCATGGGTGGCCAAAAAGTGGCAATGTGAAAAAAATAGCCTTCTCCACTTGCCTAAAAACGCAAAAATCTGTGTTGACTTTTTGCTTGGCCTGGGTGTCAGTACACCTTGGCATGGTAAACACCTAAGCAAATCAGATATCCGATTTTTATAGGTAATTTTAAATTAAAAAATAAATTATATAATATATAATGAAATATAATAATATATTATTATATTATATTATATATATATAATATAATATTAGATTATAAAATATTATATTATATTATATAGTATAATAATATATTAAATAATATGTTATTATATTATATATTATATTATTATATTATATAATATAATATATTACTATATTATATATAATATAATAATATATTATATTTTATTTTTTTTGGCAAAAGTGGCAAGCCACTGATATATATATAGATAAGAAAATTGATTCAAGAGCTCAATAGAGAAAGAATCAGGAAGAAAACCCTATATCCTTGCTCAAATACAATGAAAAAAGGAAAAGGGGCTATGAGTATTATATTATAATATAATATTATATTAATATGATAATATATATTATATAATATATTATTATATAAATTGTATTATATAATATAATAATATATTATATAATATATTATTATATTATATAATATATTATAATGTTATTTTAAAATAATTTAAGTATAAAAATCAGATATCCGATTTTCTGAGACAATATAATTAGACTGTGACAACCCGTGCGTTATTTTTAACCCACGAGCTGCACAATATTTTTGGAATCTGATATTCGGTTGGACCCAATATTCGGTTAGTGGACCCAAATTGCTAAACAAATACATTAAAAGGTAGGATTTTTATTGTTTTCAATCATTTTCATTCAATTTTTGTATTTTTTTAAATGTTTATTTGTTTTTTCATTGAAAATATGGTTTTTTTCATGAAAACTAGGTTTTTTTAGATCAAATAAAAAATTGTTCAAATTTGTTAACTAAATTCAATTGTTTATATTCAATTAGGTTAAAAATGGGGGATAACAATGAAAACATTGATCAACCACAACCGCAAGAACCAAACCCTCCTTTGCCAAACCCTCCCTCAATTCAGGATTTAATTGCACAAAATTTGAACCAATTGAGGGGGATTGAAGATGTCTATTGTTTGATCCCTTGCCTAAACCCAATGTTTGATCCCCTCACGTCGATCATAAAGAGTATGGAAACCATCATTGAGGAGTACAATGTCGCTCTTTCGTGGCGAGATTCTATGAGGGAACAATATGCGAATGGCTTGTCCTATAAGGAGATCAAGGATCTCGAGATATCCAAAGCCGCTATCGCTGCATTGTTTGTGAATCCCCGCAGTGGTCAACCTATAGACCCCCAAAAAACAAAACTTTCTATTAAATGGTGCACAAATGATGTTATTGTGAAAAACTTTTGGGATTGTTGGTGGATGGTTCTCGACAAACCACCCAACAACAATCTTGATGTCCCCTTCTACTTCATAAAAAAATTGTATGTTGAGTTTGTTTTAGGAAAACATGTGAACTACTTTGACATTCAACCTTTCCAGGGTGTGGGTTTAGGTATACCCCAAAATATGGACAAAATATGACCCAATATGACCCCTATGGATACCATAGGACTCATAATGACCCAATATGGTGTCATAAGAGGTCGTATGTTGTCCTCAGGGGTCATATGGTGTCCCATGACCCCTTAGGACACAATATGAACCGTAATGACACAATTTGGTGTCTTAAGGGATCATATGGTATCCTAAGGGGTCGTAGGACACAATATGACTCATAACGACCCAATATGGTGTCATAAGGGGTCGTATGTTCTCCTTAGGGGTCATATGGTGTCCCATGACCCCTTAGGACACCATATGACCCCTCAAGACACAATATGACCCATAACGATAGAATTTGGTGTCTTACGGGGTCATATGGTGTCCTAAGGGGTCGTAGGACACAATATGACCCCTATGGACACCATATGACTCATAATGACCCAATATGGTGTCATAAGGGGTCGTATATTGTCCTTAGGGGTCATATGGTGTCCCATGACCCCTTAAGACATCATATGACCGATAACGACACAATTTAGTCTCTTAAGGGGTTATATGGTGTTCTAAGAGGTCCTAGGACACAATATGACCCCTTAAGACACCATATGACCCATAACGACCCAATATGGTGTCTTAAGCGGTCATATGGTGTCCTAAGGGGTCGTAGGACACAATATGACCCCTTAGGACACCACATGACCCATAATGACCCAATATGGTATCTTAAGGGGTCATATGGTGTCCTGAGGGGTCGTAGGACACAATATGACCCCTTAGGACACCATAGGACCCATAACGACCCAATATGGTATCATAAGGGGTCATATGTTGTCCTTAGGGGTCATGGATGGTGTTCCATGACCCCTTAGGACACAATATGACCCCTATGGACACCATAGGACTCATAACGACCCAATATGGTGTCATAAGGGGTCATATGTTGTCCCCAAGGGTCATATGGTGTCCCATGACCCCTTAGGACACAATATGAACCATAACGACATAATTTGGTGTCTTAAGGGGTCATATGGTGTCCTAAGGGGTCGTAGAACACAATATGACCCCTTAGGACACCATATGACTCATAACAACCCAACATGGTGTCATAAGGGGTCGTATGTTGTCCTTAGGGGTCATATGGTGTCCCATGACCCCTTAGGACACCATATGACCCATTACAACAAAATTTGGTGTCTTAAGGAGTCATATGGTGTCATAAGGGATCGTAGGACACAATATGACCCCTATGGACACCACATGACTCATAATGACCCAATATGGTGTCATAAGGGGTTGTATGTTGTCCTTAGGGGTCATATGGTGTCCCATGACCCCTTAGGACACCATATGACCCATAAAAACCCAATATGGTGTCTTAAGGGGTCATATGGTGTCCTAAAGGGTCATAGGACACAATATGACCCCTTAGAACACCATAGGACCCATAACAACCCAATATGGTGTCATAAGGGGTCGTACGTTGTCCTTAGGGGTCATATGGTGTCCCATGACCCCTTAAGACACAATATGAACCATAACGACACAATTTGGTGTCTTAAGGGGTCATATGGTGTCCTAAGGTGTCATAGGACATAATATCACCCCTTAGGACACCATATGACTCATAACGACCCAATATGGTGTCATAAGGGGTTGTATGTTGTCCTTAGGGGTCATATGATGTCCCATGACCCCTTAGGACACCATATGACCCATAGCAACACAATTTGGTGTCTTAAGGGGTCGTAAGACACAATATGACCCCTTAGGACACCATAGGACCCATAACGACCCAATATGGTGTCTAAAGGGGTCATATGATGTCGTAAGGGGTCATAGGACATAATATGACACCCTAGGACACCACATGACCCATAATGACCGAATATGGTGTCTTAAGGGGTCATATGGTGTCCTAAAGGGTCATATGGTGTCCCATGACCCCTTAGGACACAATATGACCCATAACGACAAAATTTGGTGTCTTAAGGGGTCATATGGTGTCCTAAGCGGTCGTACGACACAATATGACCCCTATGGAAACCATATGACTCATAACAACCCAATATGGTGTCACAAGTAGTCATATGTTGTCCTTAAGGGTCATATGGTGTCCCATGACCCCTTAGGACACCATATGACCCATAATGACCAAATTTGGTGTCTTAAGGGGTCATATGGTGTCCTAAAAGGTCGTAGGACACAATATGACCCCTTAGGACACCATATGACCCATAACGACCCAATATGGTGTCTTAAGGGGTAATATGGTGTCCTAAGGGGTCATAGGACACAATATGACCCCTTAGGACACTATAGGACCCATAACGACCCAATATGGTGTCATAAGGAGTCGTATGTTGTCCTTAGGGGTCATATGGTGTCCCATGATCCCTTATGACACCATATGACCGATAACAACAAAATGTGGTGTCTTAAGGGGTCATACGGTGTCCTAAGGAGTCGTACGACACAATATGACCCCTATGGACACCATATGACTCATAACGACCCAATATGGTGTCATAAGGGGTTCTATGTTGTCCTTAGGGGTCATATGGTGTCCCATGACCCCGTACAACACCATATGACCCATAACGACATAATTTGGTGTCTTAAGGGGTCATATGGTGTCCTAAGGGGTCGAGGACACAATATGACCCCTTAGGACACCATAGGACCCATAACGACCCAATATGGTGTCTTAGGGGTCATATGGTGTCCTAAGGGGTCGTAGGACACAATATGACCCCTTAGGACAGCATAAGACCCATAACGACCCAATATGGTGTCATAAGGGGTCGTATGTTGTCCTTGGGGGTCATATGGTGTCCCATGACCCATTAGGATACCATATGACCCCTAACGACACAATTTTGTGTCTTAAGGGGTCATATGGTGTCCTAAGGGGTCGTAGGACATAATATGACCCCTTAGGACACCATAGGACCCATAACAAACCAATATGGTGTCATAAGGGGTCGTATGTTGTTCTTAGGGTTCATATGATGTCCCATGACCCCTTAGGACACAATATGACTGATAAAGACACAATTTGGTGTCTTAAGGGGTCATATGGTGTCCTAAGGGGTCGTAGGACACAATATGACCCCTTAGGACACCATAGGACCAATATTGACCCAATATGGTGTCTTAAGGGGTCATATGATGTCCTAAGGGGTCGTAGGACACAATATGACCCCTTAGGACACCATATGACCCCTAAGGACACCATATGGTGTCATAAGGGGTTATATGATCCATTACGACACCGTATAGAGTCGTAAAGGGCCATATTGTGTCCTAAGGGGTCATATGACACAATATGACCCCTTCGAATACAATATGACCCACAACGACACAACTTGGTGTCTTAAGGGGTTATATGATGTCCTAAGGGGTTGTAGGACATAATATGACCCCTTAGGACACTATAGGACCCATAATCTCTCTCCCTCTCCCCTAATCTCTCTATCTCTCTCTCTCCCTTCCCTCTCCCCATCTCTCTCTCCCTTCACCCTCCCCATCTCTCTCTCTCTCTCTCTCTCTCTCCCTAATATCATATACTAATTTATTTATAAATTAATATATTAAAATATTATATATTAATATATTAATAAACAATAGATTAATTATGTACAAATTTAGTTAGTGAATTTACTTATTAAAATTGGATATCCGATTTTTGTTGTATCTGGCTTGGAAGTGACAAGCCTGGAAAGTCAACTGAGAAAATGTGTTTTTCAGTATTCCTTGATTTTCCAGACTTTACACTGGTGGCTGACGACTTTTTTTTGTAGCCAAAATTGATAAAACAAAAAGGGTTTTTTAAGGACATTCTCAGATTTCCAACAATATAAGGCTTGTCTTATTTCAACTTTAATAAATAATTATTATTTATTTTCTAATTGAATTCTGACAATAGTCTTGATTGATAGACTGATTGAAAAACACTCATAACTTTCAAACGGTATAACATTTTTTGAATCTGAAAAATACTTCACATCTTATGCTTCATCTAATATACAGAAAAATTAAAAAAATTTAAATTTCATAAGGTTTTGACCAAGTTAAGGTGGTTAGACGTAGGAGTCTCTAAATTTCTGAAAAGTTGTAGTAAAAAATTCATAAATAATTATTTAATTTATAAAAAAATATGTGTCACATCCAGACATGAGTCTAATACTTATGTTATAAGTATTATAAAAAAATATTATGATTTGATTATGATTAGGGTGGTCAGACATACGTCTACTTCTTATCTTTTTCCTGAAATTTTAGTACCACTGCATTGAAATTTGAAATTTTTATCAAATAGGATTTTGTTTTCAAAAAACAACTATTAGCTTAGAAACTACATTCAATTTTCTATAGATTCTCTTCTTACATATTTTAAAAATAATGTTTACAACTTATTCAAATTTTCATGTCAAGTTGCATAACTCTGATTTTCTGAAATTTCACTGCCACTTAAGGGCCTGTTTTGGCACACCATGATCCTGCACATACCCAAATAATAAGAGAGGAAGGGATGCAAGGATAGAGATGGGGGTAAGGAGGAAAGGAAAGGTAGAGAGGAAAGAAGGTAGTGACTAGTGAGGAAATAAAAGGTAAAACCTCAACTATACATCATTAATCATAACATCTAAAGCCTAAGCCTTAATAGAGATATGAAATATGAGATAGAGAGAGGTGGAGAGGGAGGGATAGAAATAGAGATGGTTTAGATAGAGACATAAGATACCTAGAGGGGGAGAGAGAGGTGAGAGACCTAGATAGGGAGAGATAAAGGGTTGAGATAAATGGAGAAGGATCAAGAGAGGTTGGTGATGAGATATGGATGGAGACGTATAGAGGTGGATATTGGCATTGCACACTCCAATGAGAATTGAAGGTGATTGAAGGTGTTTTCATTGATGGAAACCTTGCAATCTTATGGGACCGATAGACTCTACACCGACAGACAGTTCACCGGCAGCGACAATAATGTTTGTCGGCATCTCAACCAACATGATTTTGATTATTGTATTTTGTATTCAATTGCAATATCTTTTGTAAGTCAACATGGCATATTGTAATAAGACTCATATATTAGTATGAGATCTTGTAGATCATTTGGATATACATGATAGAGGATAGATATGATGGATATGTAGAGTGAATATTAAGGCAAAGTTTGTAGAAGGGTTTATGGTTAGTGTATGAGCTTACACCGGTACTAAACTTGGCATAGCAAATGTTGTTTTATAGCAGTACATTATATTGGATTCTCATAATCCATTTTGTAAGTCGGTGAGACTTCCTTTTTGTATTTGACCAGTGAGCTCTAGGCAGTTGGCCTTCTTACATGTACAGGCCCCTCTTGTAAGTAATATCCATTCATTGGCCACTGAGTGAATATTGTGGGTCACAAATCCCACCGAGGTTTTTCCCACACCGGGTTTCCTCGTTAAACATCTTGTGTTATGGTGTGATTTCTATGTTGTCTTTACTATTCTTATTTACTGCATTAATTCTTGTTTACCGGTACACTGTTTTGGAATGCAAAATACTTAATAAGCTCAAATATTCTGTTAACTGGTTAGATTATGTAAAGGAAAACATAATGAATATCACTGGTATCAAGGAAAGTGACTTAGAAGGACTACAACTGGAGGCTCATCTCTCACCAGTTGGTACATCCTTGGAAAGTGAAATCCCTACAGAATTCAAAAGAGTAGATAGGAAGAGAAAACCTTCACTGGTACCCTCTCCTACACCCAAAAAGACAAGGAAGAAACAACAAGCTATGAGGCCACCAGCCAAGAAGCTGACACCTAGAAAGAGAAAGAAAAAATAGGTTATACCACCACTGGACAACTTGCTTAATGAGATAACAGATGATGGTAATTTATCCAATGTAAGCAAATTGTATGATACATTAACAAATGAGGAAAAAGAGTAAGAGAATAGCATCATCTTACACCTTGATATTTATAAGAGAGTTTTAATAGAGGTTGTAGATGATTTGCCTAGTGATTTATATAGGCGGCTAGATGCTAAAAGGCTAGCTATTATGGAACTTGACAAGAAAATCAAAATTGAGAAACTACTTGTTGTACATCCTATAAAATCAGTTGAGGAAATTGATGAGTTGATCAGTGAAGCAAGCAGAACAATCTTTTCAAGCGGACACCAACATGTAAGTCTAATGGCCGATAGGGTAAATGAAATCTTAGAAGAGATAACTAACAAATGGGATATTTTCTTTGTTGATAAAGAAAAACAAGAACTTAAAAGACCTAAAAATTTCAAGGTATATCAAAAGGACAAGGGAAAAGGCAAGGTAGGTGGACTACCAAATATAAAAGTGACTGATAACCTACCACCACCTTTAGCTACTCCACCAGTACAGTCTGACAGTACACTGGCTATTGAGAATGTGGCAACACCACATGCGGACACAATCCCTGAGTCTGAAATTTTTTATACTATGAACATAGACACTCAGGAGCTTAATATTGTAGTTCCCAAAGAAAGCACAGAGGAAAAGAACAATGATGTTGCTACTGAGCAACCGACTGATAATATTGAGATTGGGATTCAGGTAGAACAAACTGAGCATACAATTGATCCCTTGGTTAGTGGCATGGTTACTAACAATACTGTTGATGCAAACATTGAGAAACCAACAGAGTCAGAGATACCGGCAACAAAGAATAAAGAGAAACCAACTGAGTCACCGGTAGTGGACAATGCAGAAAAATAGACAGAGAAACCGACAGTGGATAACACTGAGAAACAATCAGAAATACCGATTGACAACACTGTAAAATAAGCAGAGACACAAGCAGAGAAACAGGTTGATTCATGGGTACACAGAGACAATGCCACTAGAAACTACTGAAAAGCCTAAACCTTTGCTAGTAGAAATGAAAACACAGACTAACCCTCCAGAGGTTGAGACAAGTAAAGTGACTGCTACCACCGGAAGCACTGAGATTGTGAAGGTAATCGGCCAGTCATCTAGTACTTCTATGACAGAATTCAGACCAACCAATGTGACTGAAGTACTATTGGATTCAATTAAGAAAATTACTGATTGCAATGCATTGGCCTATAAGGCTATAGATGATACAATTCCTATTCTTAAATTGATTGCACCCAAGTGTAATGTAGATAATATGGATTCTTTGAGTCAGTTAGACACATTGTCTAAATACATCACTGACAATATATTGACTGTAGATCAAATAAATGAAGAAACATTGAAGAAGAGAATGGACAGGGAAAGAGAGAAATTCTTTGAGGAAACTATAAAGAAGTGCACGGAACACATTGACGCTCTTTTACCAGCACTGAATAAAACAATTACAGAGTTCAAGGAACTATATAGAGACACTTGTAAGAAAAATCTTTTGACAATGGATATTGATAAGAAAATCAGCAAAGTGCAAAAGGAAATTGATGACATAATTGATAATAGCATTGGCTCATCAGAACCAATATCAGTTATTGAGAAAGAAATTGCTGGATTTGAAGAGAAACTGGAGAAGTTAGAGAAGGAAAAGGAAAGAATAAAGGGCAAAGCAAAAGAGCTTAAATGCAGACTCAGTCCAAAGTTGGATAACCTCATCTCTCTAAGGAAAGAGATCTCTAAGGCACTTATTCAAGGGAAGTAGACACCGGAAGAGAAAATGCATCATCTCACCAGTACTATTCAGAGAATAGAGGCAACTTTGAAGGATAGCAATAGGTTTACTCAGAGTTTGAACTTGGTCTTAGAATACTTATTCCAGATTGTAACCAACCAGTTACAAGGTTCTAGCTGAAAACTGCACTCATTTGACAACCTTTGTCATTGATTTCAAAGGGGGAGTAGTAGTACAAAGAAAAATGGTCATCAGAGGAGATCATCTACTTAGGCTTAGCACACATTTTTGGTAAGATTTTTGGACGTCAATTTTGGGGATAATTTTGGATTTTTCTCATGAGTGTTGCCATCAATGCCAAAGGGGGAGATTGTTGGCATTGCACACTCCAATGAGAATCGAAGATGATTGAAGGTGTTGTCATTGATGGCAACCTTGCAATCTTATGGCACCGACAAACTCTACACCAACAGACAGTTCACCGGCAACGACAATAATGTTTACTAGCATCTCAGTCGACAGGATTTTGATTATTGTATTTTGTATTTAGTTGCAATATCTTTTGTAATCCGACATGGCATATTGTAATAAGACTCATATATAAGTATGAGATCTTGTAGATCATTTGGATATACATGATAAAGGATAGATATGACGGATACGTAGAGCGAATATTAAGGCAGAGTTTGTAGAAGGGTTTATGGTTAGTGTATGAGCTTACACCAGTACTGAACCTGGCATAGAAAATGCTATTTTATAGTAGTACATTATATTGGATTCTCATAATCCATTTTGTAAGTCAGTGAGACTTCCTTAAATTATTTGAGCAGTGAGCTCTAGGCAGTTGGCCTTCCTACATGTGCAGGCCCCTCTTGTAAGTAATATCCATTCATTGGCCAGTGAGTGAATATTGTGGATCACAAATCCCACCAAGGTTTTTCCCACACCGGGTTTCCTCGTTAAACATCTTGTTTTATGGTGTGATTTCTATGTTGTCTATACTGTTCTTATTTACTGCATTAATTCTTGTTTACCAGTACACTATTTTGGAATGCAAAATACTTAATAAGGTCAAATATTTTGTTAACCAGTTAGATACTGATTCACTCCCCCCCCCCCCCTCCCTCAGTATCTTTGGGACTATCATCAATCCTAATAGTGGAGAGGGAGAATCCTAGAGAGGAGGAGAGAGGATGCGATGGAAATTTGATGATGTAGATAGTGGAGAGAGAATAAGAATTAGTAGTGAAGGGAGAGAGAGAGAGAGAGATGGGGGTAAGGAGGGATAGAGAGATAGAGAGGGAGAGGGGAAGAAAGGGAGGGCGGGATACGAGGAGAGATGAATGAATAAAGAGAGAGAGGAATAAGAGGGGATTGAGGGAGAGGTAGACATAGAGGGAGTGAAAGACCTAGGGAAGGAGGAGATATAGAGGTGAGGGGAGAGAGAGAAGAGAAGGAGAGAGTTTAGAAGTAGATAGGGGTAAAGGGGGATAGAGAGAGGGATAGAGAGGGGATAGATAGATGGGTGAGAGAACTAGAAGGGGAAAGAGAGATGAGACAACTAGATGGTGAGAAAGAGGTTTGAGATAGATAGAGGGGGGTAGAGAGAGGTGATTACCTAGACAATAGAGAGAGAGAATATGAGAGGAAGAGAGAATAACCGAGAGTTGGGGAGAGAGATAAATATGGGGGTATGTATTGATGGGGAGACAAAGAGGGAGAGTTGAAGAAAGGGAGGGAGATACCTAGAGAGGGGAGGGAGGTAGAAGAGGAGAGATAAAACAAAAGAGAGGAGTAAGAGGGGATGGATGTAGAGGTAGACATAGAGGGAGTGAGAGACCCATGGAAGGAGGAGATAAAGAGGTTAGGTGAGAGAGAGAAGAGAAGGAGGGAGTTCATAAAGGGATGGGAGTCAAGCATTAAAATGGGGGTAAGGAGAGAATGAAAGGTAGAGAGGGTGGGTTATGCCCAGAGAGGGGAGAGAAAGGTGAGAGAGACAAGAGAGGGAGAGAGATACGTCTAGAGTTTGGGGAAGATAAAGAGAGTGAGATACAAAGCTAAATAATACTAATAGGAGCATGCTGATTACTAAAATTTGACTGTCTAAAAATTTATATGATCCTCTAAAACCTAGAATCTATATAATAACTCCATTAGAGATGAAACCACTCTCAATCATCCTACCAATAATACATGAAATATAACTTAAATTATATGAAATTAAAAAACATATTGAAATATGACTTATACTTAAATGTTATATTTCATGTATATATTCTTCATTAAGGATTTGGGTTTCACCTTTTTCGAAACTAGAACATTTTCCTATTCACAAACATTCCCAATGTAGAACATGGGGCATGCCAAATTTGGGATGTGCCAAATAGGGAAAGCCCCATATTTGGCGCCATATTGGCACACACCAAATTGTTTGTATTGGAATACACTAATTGTTTAGGTTACATTGTACTTGGGAATCCAACCTCAAGGTTTGGACGACCATTTTAATAGAGGTCTTAATCTCTCTCTTAGCTATCCAACCATGTAATTATTTTCACATTTTGATTTTGTTAAGGCTTTCATCTGTAATTTCTTTTGTTAGTGTGTTCATTTTTGGTCAAAAACCAACATGTACTATTTTGGGTATAGTTTTTTACACATTCATCGTATTTTCAAACAACTACATTTTTAGAAATTAGACTCCATTCTACAGACCTTGGAAAAATTTTTGATTTCTGATTAGTTTTCAATGATTTTAGGGGAGAGCACACTCCAATTTTTGTTTTTAAGGATGTGTCCACTTCAAAAATTAGTAAAAAATTATATACACTAAAAAATTAGCCAAAAAATCTGGCATAAACTACAAGGTGCTAGCTAATTTCTCACTAGAGCAACTTTAAAAATTCTAAAAAAATAGTTAACATTTTAGGGGGGCCACAAACAGATGCTATGTTATGTTTTTTGCATAAAAATAGGACCACTTTTTGTGCGCCCCCTTTTTGAAACCTTTAATCTCCACCATTTTCAAAAACAAATTAGTAGTTTAGAAAGTAGACTCAAAGAACTTTGACTCTTATTCTTGTTGCATCTTTGAATTTGCAGTGTAACCATGTTCAATTTGTCGTCAAAGTTCACACTTTGATGATTTTAAAAAAAAAGTGGCATCTTAAGAATCCCTTTTGGTACCACATCTTGGTGCACATACCCTAAATTGTGCCTCAAAGATTTTTTTTTAAGATGCACTTAATTTCAAATTCCAAGGATCTCTACTTATATCTATCAAATTGATTCATAAACAAGATTTGTTGTCTTAGATCATAACTATACCATTTCTCTATCACATTATCTAACAATCATTTATGAGTGAAGATGCATCTTTAGATTATCTTCAAAATTTGAATTCACTATCTCGTTTATCCCTCCAATTTACCATGTCAATCTATATCTTTTTATTCAACATTGTAACATTTATTAGATGGGAATCCAAAGATATCATGTAAACTCATGTAATGATTAATTTCTTTTGTTATACATACATGTTCTTACCATTCCCTTGCATTTGATTGATTTGATCAAGTTGCTAGATACTCCTCAACATTGTACTTGGCTTTATCCTGATATCTAAACACATTTGCATTGATTTTTTCTCCTTCACAATGATTAACACCTCATAGGAATTTCAATAGAAAAATCAAATCAATATTTAATGTTCTAATGTAAGTACAATCATATAATCTCACCATTAATCAACACTCTCAATTTGAGAGTAGCCTTTCACAACCAACCTTTCTTTATACTTCTCAATACCTCCATCTAAACCAATCTTTTTCTTAAACACCTATTTCCAACCGATAGGTTTTTGTCCTTCAAGCAACGGTACAAGATCCCGTGTACCATTCTTTTTCAAAGATATCATTTCTTCATCTATAACAATTTTCTAAGATTTTGCATAATTCATACCTAATTCCTTTTCTACACATCTAGCTTCATCTATGTTAGTATTCAAAGAAAAAATACATCTCCAATCATCAAGTGAATAATTTTTAGGTGGTTGTCTATGCATTGTAGATATTCAAACAAGCTTAGTTGGAGGTTTTTCCTACTCTTCTAAAGATTCAATGCTAGATAAGCTCTCCTCAACTTCTTGTCTATCTAACTCGGTCTTGCTTTAACTTTCTTAGTCATAGAAGGAAGTTGAATCACATCTTTTTATTTATATTTATTTTTGGCTTCAATATAACAAAAGAAAAGCAAGTTTCTCTAAAAATAACAATTCTACTATATATTACCTTTTTGTGTAACATGATCCCAAAGCTTTTATCCTTTCACACAATAAATATACTTGATAAAAATATATTTCACAACCTTGTTCTCCAACTTTGTTTGCTTCTCCGTTGGCACATGTGCATATGCCTCACAACTAAAAACTCTAAGATGTAACAATAAAGGCTTATGCTTTGACTATGCTTCCATAGGCATTTTATCAACAAGAGTTGATGTAGGAGAATTATTAATAAGGTAGTAAGTAGTGACAACAACTTTAGCCCAAAAATTTTGTTCTAGACCAACACCACTTAGCATACTCCTATCCTTCTCCATCAATGTCTTGTTCATTATTTCAACAACTCCATTTTTCTATAGATAATACAGAGTTATCTTTTGTTTATGAATCTCGCAATCTTTACATAATCTATAAAAACCATCAGATAAAAAATTATCTCCATTATCAATCCTCAAATATTTTACTTTATTTTTAGTCTACAACTCAACCATTACTTTAAATTCTTAAAATCTACTAAAATTTTCTAGATTTACTCTTTAGAAAATAGACCCATGTCCTTTTGTTATAATCATTGATAAATGAAACATAATTTGTGGATTTTGCAATGGAAGGAACATCTACATGAACAAACACATCAAAATGAATAAGATCTAACACGCCACAAAATTTATGACAGCTCAAGTAAAACTAGATGCGGTTTTGTTTTCCATAAATGCTATGCTAATTAAAATCAAAATCATGATTACAATCATTCAAACCTTCAACAAGGTTTTTATTTTTCAAGATTTTTAGACCCTTTTCTTCAATGTGGCCTAGTCTCTGGTGCCATAACATAGTTTTATTTGTAGATAACTTTGATTTAGAAGAAAAGGTACCCTCAAGTAGCCAAAAACCATGACCATCTATTGAATGTGAAATTCTCACGTCTTCTAATGAAGTATTCATAGATTTATTTTTCATAAAAGTACAATTACACTCAACAATGTGTGCATCCAACTTATACAATGTGCCAAATTCGATGCCTCTAACGATCACCATAGAACCTCTAACCATTTTGCATCCTACATTAGAAAAGACTACTTTCAAACTTGCATGTATTAGTTTTCTCACATATAACTATTTTTGTGCTAATGTAGGGATATGAAACACACCATTAATCCTTTTTATTCTACCACTAGGAAACCTTATTTTAACTTTACCACGACCAAAAAATAGCTTAAAGAGACTCATCACCCAAGTACACCTTACCTCCATCAATTTTTTCATATTCAAAAAATCAATATCTATTAGAGGTCATATGAAAAAATGCATCTAAGTCAAGTAACCCTACATCATTACCTACATGAGTGGCTAAAGTTGTAATGAACACATCATCATCTTCCTTGTCAAACTCAATATCAAAATCAAAATTCTTTTTCCTCTTTTTTGCACTACTTACAAATGTGTTTAGGCTTACTACAATTCCAACAAATAACTTTAGACTTTTTAAGAGATTTGGATTTCCCCTTGGATTTGGATTTATTATGCTTATCATTTTTCTTGCTTTTTTACTTAGGTCTTGCATAAACACTTAGGGCCTCATTAGCATTGATGGATACCTGCCTCCTCATCTCTTCGAAAAGAAAAGAACCCACCACATCTTAATTCTTCAAAATAATGAAAGTATAGTTGATAACCATAACAAAAGAACCCTGTGAATTAGGTAAAGAACAAAATAAGATCTGACATTTATCCTCCTCGTCCATCTTGACACCAATAGATGCCAATTGAACCACCAATATATTGAATGCTTCTAGGTGGTCTATAACTGATCCACCCTCTTTGATTCTTAAGGAATACAATTTCTTTCTTGAGAAAATTTTATTCACTAAATATTTGGCTTGATACATCTCAACAAGTTTCCTCCATAGCTTCCTTGTAGAGAACTCTTCATGGAGATCAATTAAAACAATTTACCAAACATAATATGATTAGATCCTTGACTTCACAATCGATAACATCATACTGAGTAGGCATAGTAAAATATATATGTTTGAAGTCATTCTTATCAATAGAATCCCATGGATTTCAATCTATTAACAAGTCCTCCATCTTCAACTTCCATATCTCAAAATTATTTTCAGAAAATTTCTCCACTTCTATTCTCCCTGATGAACTTGTCATCTGAAAATTCTTACAACAAGATCAATAAGCTCCCAATCAAATATGGATTGGTTCAAAATAACCTAACAACCCACAACAAAAATCAAATCTGATCAAGATTTGATACCACTTGTAAGGAAGTTAAGGTAGTTGAACAACTTCCTACACTAACCTTGAGAGAAGAGCTATGCAAAACTTTTTTCAGATCTTTGCAACAATTATAGAAACATAATAATAATAAATAACCACAACATAGTGATTTATGTGGGGAGAACCTTTTTGGGAGAAAAACCCCACATTCCAAAAGCTGCCCAATATATTATTCAAAAATCAACAACAAAATATAATGTACTTACAGAGCAAGCTTCTCACAAGAGTATTACCATCTAGAGATCCAAAGGTAACTCAACAACTATAAGACTCTTACACCCAACCTCCATCTCATGCAAGATATAATACATGAAATCATCAAATGGTTTTACAAAACCAATAGCTAAAACCAACCAAAGAAATGACACCCAACTTATCTCCAATCCAAGATGGCCTATGATGTGTCAAGTACACACCAACACATGTAACTTTTACATCTCATTTATGTGTCTAACACATTTTTATATTTTCCATTTTAATAGACCTAACTTCTAGAAGCCATAACTTTCGATCTAGGAGTCTGATTGATGAACTCTTTGAAGTGCCAGAAAGCTTGTGAAGTGCTCTATCAAGATATAATCGACTACACCGGTTATAACTACTTTCAAGCCCAAAAAATGTCTTCAAGGCCTTCAAAATTGACTTTAAAACTTTACATAAGCTTTAATATCTTTTGATCTGGACATGTTCTTGTAACAAAATTTTATCGACATGCTTATTTAGCCAATTCATAGCTTTGGGGAAATTTTTTGGATCAATATATGCTCAAATGTAAACTTACTATAAACATTAACTTTATGTAAATGCAAAGTTGAGACACTATTTTCCTAACACATGACTTATAATATGTTCAAATCTTATGCATGATATAGTGGGATCACAATATACTCTACATTCAAGGACTCATAACTGTCATATAAGAACAAGAATCTTTTAAATAATAATGACTCCTTTATCTTTTAGATGGTCAAAGTTTTAAAAAATCAAACATAGTAATTTGATTCATTGAATTAAAATGGAAAGATTGGTTGAATGGCTTACCACTACAAACTTTGTCCTGTTTAGTTGAGCTCATGCATCCTTGTTTTATGGCTAATCTCCATGTTGTTGCCTTCCACAAATATTGATCTCCTTCTTACTTGCTTTCGTATCTCTAAGAATGATTGAACTTAATGAGAAAATTATATCTAACTCCCCCTAAGTGACAGATCCCCATATCATTCGAAAAATTTGTGCTTGAGTAAAATGAGAAGGTTAGGCATTTTATCTTCTCCTATAAGCCAGTAAAGGAATCTAAAATGAATCAGCTATCCTCCCTTTCGTATCTCTAAGAATGATTGAACTTAATGAGAAAATTATATCTAACTCCCCCTAAGTGACAGATCCCCATATCATTCGAAAAATTTGTGCTTGAGTAAAATGAGAAGGTTAGGCATTTTATCTTCTCCTATAAGCCAGTAAAGGAATCTAAAATGAATCAGCTATCCTCCCTTTCATGCACCTCACCTCTTCATATCTCCATGCAAAATATCTCCATTTATGAATGCAATGCCTTTGGCTAAACTTGGCCTTCTGTAATGTGCAGGGTCTTGCCTTTCCTCCAGATAATTTTTAGTATTGATTACTCGTCGATTACATTTGATATTATCCCTTACTATATGTTTCTAGTAATAAATCACCAAATCTGTCCTCAAATACCATATCAGACGAACATAAGACCTTGAGGTTTGTTGTAGTTGGGCCTTCATGTGTTTGTTTTGGTGAATACTTTCTACTTAGTTTGAAGTGGTAGAGTTATTGTCTCCAATTTTATACTGGGATGCCTCTTGTGTTGGTGTCTGATGTGGCATTTGAGGCCAAATTTGGTGATTTGTTGCTGAAACAATTACAGAGTTCAATTATCACTTGTGGTGGCGATGACATTATTGATTGATGTGTTATCCTTTGCACATTCTCACATATCTCATCCAAGATGTTTTGGGAGTGGCGTAATCCTGCAGACTATGATCAAGAAAAATTTGGAAAAGTCTTCAAGTGTCCCTGTGCTCACATCGAATTGGCTATATGGTTTGTTATAGGTCAGGACTGGCTTCTTGGTAATCCTTCTACTTTGTATACTGTAGTTGCTTCCCAGTTCCTTTCAATCTGCATCGATATCTTGCTCAACTACGAAATGGTGTGGGCCCTTGGTAATGTCTATTTGCAACCATTCATGTTCAATATAACTGATTTGGAAGCCACTTTTTAAGAATTATTGCTTGGCAATTAGAGAGAAGCCTATTGGTGGGTTCATGAACTTGATGGACTTGGTGTCAAATGCCAAGTGTGTAGACCTCCTCTTTATTGTCCATGCAAGCATTATCTGTAATGAATTTATAGAGTCAATTTTGAAGTTAGAAAAGTTGAATGATAATGTGCCTCCTCAAGTGCTATCAGATGCCTTGGATCCTTTCTCTACTTTACATGTTTTGTTTGGGCAACCAGTGCACCCACATGATGAGCCTCTACTAATTCCTCCTTTGCAGATGGTTGCACCTGAGATTGACCCTCTTGAGATTGGCCCCAACCAAAATGGAGCTCTAGGGTGCCCTTCTTTCTGGCATTCTGTATGTAATTTGGCATATAGTTCTCAGAAATTCGCTCTATTTTGTTCCATGTATATAGAAGGGAGTAGGATGATCGACTGTTTTTGTATATGGGTTTGGTAGCACCTCTTGGACATGGTTGTTGGCACACTAATTTTTTTTTTTTAAATAGGTTAATAAATTTGGAATCAATTGAGATTCCTAACCACAACAATTAATTAAACAAATAATATAACTTTATGAAATGAAATATATATTAATCTATAATTAAATAATAATAGCCAATGGTAGATGGTTGTAACACTAATGTTATATATATATAATGAATTACCATAATCTCTAGTTATTTGAAGGCTTCAATGTTTATCAATAAACCAACATCTATTGCTAAACGTGTCCTCATTAGTGTAATGTTTGTAACCCATTTTTTACTATATGGTCACTTAAGTTTCAAACTCTTAATTTTCTCAAAGGCTTAGAAAGAAACTTAAGTTGGAATCAAGTTGATTTTGTTGTAAACAAGAGGATTTAGTTGTAAGAAAAGTTGTATAGTGGTCTTTGTTTAGAAGACATTAGCAAGGTGAGGGCCATGCCATTATGATGACTCAAGTTGAAACCCCATAAGACTATACTTGATAGCATCAACTATATAAAGTAATTAGAAATAATTGCTATTGCTAGGGCTTAATGCTCATGTATTGCTAAACAAGTTATTATGGCTCCAAGGAAAAAAAGAAAAAAAAGGCTACTTACTTTTTTGCAGTTGGCATTGTCATCATGGTTGTGAAAATGATAGCTAAAGGTTATAGTTGATGCCCTTGATTTTTCTTTAGTGTAGTTTTCTTTTTTTTACTTTCTCTTCCCCATTTTTACAACAAATCATAAATCTTTTTAGGCCTTCAAATATATAGGTATAATGTATTCACACTAAAACAATAACAAAACACTTATAACAAATAAACTCAAACTAGAAAGAGTAGAAGAAAAAAAATATGGAAGAAACAATTCAAAGAAACTTCTTGCAACCATAAATTGAAGAACCACACAACATAATGGGAAAAATTATTTTAATCAATAATTAATACATACTTAAGTTTTATTGGTTAAAGATGCACTCTAAAACTAGGAGATGATGTAGACAATTAAGAGCATTGTAGTATGAGTGCAAAATCTTCCACCATATCAATCCATGACTCTTTAATTTCTTTTGCGCCCAAGCACTTAGAAATTTGCAATTTTTTTCCCCCTACAATTGTAACACAAGTTTTATTTCCTTTTGAACCAATACAAATTTAATTTTCTTCATGACAAAATTCTAAAACACACTGATCACATCAAATTTATACATTCTAAGTAAAATAAAAAAAATTACAAACTATAACAAACAAATTGTTTTTTACAAAACAAACTAATAAAAAAAATATTGCAATAAAAATATAAATCTTATCTAAAATCAGAATTAAGAATTATATGAAATGATTATGTTAATTTTCATCCATACTTACCTTGAATCTTGCTTAAATATAACATATAAAATTTACTCGTTAAACATTTTTTTCAATAATTATTAGTTCAAAATTATCTTTCAAATATTAAACCATTTTTATTATAAAATAAATAACAAAAATTAAATATATATTCAAAATAATCTTATAAATTTTTTTACCATCTATCAAAATCTCTTATTTCATGTGATAACAGTCCTCTAAAATCTTGATTATATATATTTTTTAAATTATTAATTTAAAATTATCTTTCAAATATTGAGCCATTTTTATTATAAAATAAATAAATAACATAAATTAAATATATATTTAAAATAATCTTATAAAAAAGACCATCCATCAAAATCTCAACTAGATATTTATTAATATTATTATTATTATTATTATTATTATTATTATTATTATTATTATTATTATTATTATTATTAAGTAAATAGTTGCAGAGTGGCAGCACCCTTGTATTAAAAAAGAAGGAGAATACAAGGCCTGATTCAATAAGAGCGGTAGGGGGAAAGAATCAGGAAGAAAATCCCCTACCATAGCCCTAATCCATGAAAAAGAGAAATCGACATAGGATTGGATGAGGGCAACCATATGTCGACATCTAAAAGACCTCTTAAAGATGTAGAGGTCATAAGACAAAAACAAACAATCTCAAAAGGCAGAGAGACCGGAGGGCTTAGAGTCAACCAGAGTCACAGAGAGTCATCAGAAGCATCTTCCATGAGCACATTGGCCACATCTAAGACAATGGGACATTCAGGGCCACAATTCAAATGAGTTGTCGATTCTGCCTTCTCTTTAGGGAGTCAGTAGTCATTTGGATACCACTCTTCACCCAGCCCAAACCCCCAGTCATTTCCATCCACCAGATCACCATTCTCAAGGATCCCGAGGTCATCAGTCACCACTAAATCTTCACCACAGAGAAAAATTTCCCTCCAATTCGACGTGAAACCCCTTTGTATACCAGTTGCTTTCAGAAGGAACTCAATGTTCCTAGAGATGACAGGCCAAGTTGCTTGGAAGGATGCAAAATCTAGAGAATTAATAATCACAAGCTTCTTTACCTCTGCTCCGTTGCTAAGTGACATGTAGTAGTTTTGGGGAAGCAAAATTCTGAGATTACCATCAATATTGTCCAGTACAACATCTATTTCTCCCAACAAGCGGTGCTTGAACATCATCTGGGTTAGTAGTTTTGCTTGCTGCTTACTAGTCCCCATGCAGATTAATATTGCAAGAAAAAAGACTAGAATATCAGCATTGGCTCTGTACCTGTGGTAAGCCATAAGAAATTTCTTTCTCAGGATCCTCTTTAAGTTGTGAAGAATGAGAGGATGTCGAGAGAAGGACCTCTTGAAGATGCCTATCTGTGATTTCGCCCAGGAAAGCCATCTATCAACAAGTAGCTACGAGGAGGATTGGAGTCTCCATACCAAGATGCCAAGAGGAAAGCAAATTATGGTGGAAAGAAGGGGAATTCCTTTATTAAATAGCAAGGAGTTGAACCAGAGAATACGACATCATGCATCTGGGTCTCCAATAAATGCCCACACGTGAGCAGTCGGTATTTGACTAAACATCTTCTCCAAACCTCCTCAACTTGATGTCGACCAACTTTAAGCATCAAGTGATCATAAACAAATCTTGAAGGATACAGTCGTAACTGGATACTCAAGTACACTTGTATTAAATAGCCACGAGCCAAAAGTTGGCACTAATAAATAGTGTCGGTAATGTGTCACATCACAATGATAAGAGGAGACCATAACCAGTTAACAAGGCAACCGGTCAATCTTTCCACCGAAACCAAGACCAAAAGGTGGAGAGTGGGAGTCGCGGGTTATCGGGGAACAGAGCATCGGTTCGCTCCACAGCCGAAGGGGGCAGATAGAAACGAAGAGCGCACACCTATCAGGAGACCCACCGGTACGCGCCATATTTCATAGGACCCAACTTGAGTGAGGAGAGAATGTCAATCAGCCCAATAGAAAAAAACATTGGTGGATCTTCAGGAAGGGTCGCTAATGGTTATAGTCGCTTTAGAAATTCTATCAGCTTCACCATTACCTTCTCTGTAGATATGACTAACCCAAAACTCATCAAAGGAAGCTAGCAGCACCAGGATCGGTTGAAGCCACTGGTTAAGGCGCCAACAAGGGGTGCTAGTGCAGCGGATCGCATTAATGACATTTAATGAGTCACCCTCCAAATGAATTTTCTGCACCTCAAGCTCCTTCCCTAGCTGAAGACCTCTAAATGCCGCTCTGAATTTCACTTCATTATTAGTAGCCACTCCAATCTTTTCAGAGATTTATTTTATACAGAGACCATCAGAGTCCCTCAGAATGCAACCAATACCACTTTGGCCTGGATTGCCTGCAGAAGCACCATCAAAGTTTACCTTGCTCCACCCGACTGCTGGTGCATCCCAAATCACCCCCACTCTTAGATTGGTCTGATCCACCGGAGAGCCCAAACCAAAAATCGGAGGGATGATTAGATTTGGAAGAGCCATCTTAATCTTACAATCCCAGTCTGTGAACAAATTTTTGTTAAGTGTTTTGGATTGGGCCGCCACATTCAGGAGCTCAGTCAGGTGGTTCTCAATTTTCGTACAAAGAGATTGAGGGCCCATATCTTTGCCCTGGAAGATTCTGCAGTTCCTTTCTTTCCAAATTTCCCAAATCAGAAGTGATGGGAGGATGAAGTGCAAATTAGAAAAAACCGCCTTTCCTACCGGTTTAGGCCATTGCAAAAACCAATCATCTAGCCCTACTGGGAAGGGGCCGAATAATCTCAAATTTTCCATGAAATACCACCAACAATGACTAGAGAATTTGTAATGGAAAAGAAGATGATCAACAGTCTCTTCCTGATCTAGACATAATGGACATCTATTGGGTCAATTGATACCCATTGAACGGAGCCTTTCTTGGGTTAAGATTTTCCTATGGCAGGCCAACCAAGCAAAGGAACCTGCTTTGGGGAGGAGGTGTTGATGCCAAAATAGATTAATAGACTAGTCTTTTTTGTCTATAGCCGCTTCTTTTAGCTTGTAGCCAAAGAATACCTTGTATTTTCCATCAGAGGAGCCGCACCACCTAATAATATCCTTATTAGGGGAAGGGAAAATAGTCCTTTTGTTGAGAATGTTAGTAAATAAGTCTTTCTAAAACTGATCCAAGTCCATCTCGTCCAAGGAGTTCCAATTCCATTTAGAAATACCATTTTCTAGGATTAGATAACCATAATCACAGATATTATGCCCCCAGAGGCGACAGGTTACCTCCATAATAGGATGTAGAGCGGGGATGTGACATAGAGCAACTTCACCTGACCGAGAATCAAACTAAAAGGAAGCATCCCTGCCATTCCTGACCTCCCAGGTAACTTGATCTCTTATGATATCCCTGTTGTCTAAAATGAAATTCCAGATAGTCGAACCCCTAGGAGGCTTGTTGATAGTCAGAATCCGCTTAGGTTCAAGGGAGTCCAAATATTTATGTTTCAGGAGTCTTGCCCATTTTTGCTTCCTGCCGCTACAGATTTCCCAAACCACTTTAGCACCCATTGCTAAATTCATAATTGATATTTGGCGAATATTGGCACCACCTGCCATTTTGGGTTGACAGATCTTTTTCCAAGCTATCAGGGGAAATTTAGCTTTATCATCCGACCCATTCCAAAGGAAATTTCTCATTAGAGAAATCAATTCTTCTTCAACTACCACTGGTAATCATAGGCAAGCCATAGAAAAAACCGGTAGCGCTAAGAGGATCGACTTTATCATAGTGAGTTTCCCAGTAGAAGATAACCACTTGCCTTTCCAAGTTGCAAGCTTGGATTTGCACTTATCAATGAGGTGCTTCAAGTAGTAAGCTTTGTTACTACCAATGAAGAGCAGAGCACCAAGAAATTTCCCAGGGAAATTAGCAACTCTGAGATTGAGAATCCTTGATAATATCGTTTGCAAGTTAAGCGGAGTGTTGACAAAAAGCACTTCAGATTTGTGCCAGTTGATTTTCTGTCCAGAAGCCAAACAGTAGTCATCAAGGCAAGTTTTGATTGATTTGGCTTCCCGCCTACAGGTCGATCCAAATAGAACGGTGTCATCAGCAAACTAAAGATGAGTCATTTTTTCAACCCCTATTGCCACATTAACTCCTGTCCAACGACCATTTTGCTAGAGAGCTCTTATGGATCGACCTAAGGCTTCAGCCATTATGATAAACAGAAAGGGTGATAATGGATCACCTTTTCTAATACCTCTTGTCAAAGAGAAGAAACTATGGGATGAACCATTAACCAGAACCGAGAATTTGGGGGAAGAGAGACAACTCATGACCCAAGTGAGCCATTCCTTGCAAAAACCAAATTTATTGAGAACATCAAATAAGAAATCCCTGTCCACCATGTCATAAGCTTTCAAGATGTCCAGTTTTAAAATCATATAGGAGTCCTTGGTTTTCCTGGTTGTGTGAAGTGTTTCATGAGCAACAATGATACCTTCTACAATGGATCTTCCAGGGGAAAACTCGCTTTGTTCCTCTGATATGATGTGCATCAGGAGGGGCTTCAATCTATTAGCTATGATCTTTGTTACAATCTTATATACAGTATTGCATAGAGCAATAGGCCTGAAGTCACTCATATGTTGTGGGTTCTGCTTCTTTGGGATTAGAGTCAAGAAGGTGTGATTGATGGCCCCTAACATAGTCATCTTCTTTCTTGATTCTTCTACAACAAGGTGTAAATCTCGAGCAATGATATCCCAGTAATGATGGAAGAACGCAATAGGGAAGCCATCAGGGCTAGGAGTCTTATCTGGTTTCAACTGGAAGGTGTTTTTTCTTACTTCATCAATAGAAATGGGCATACAGAGAGCTATAATTTGATTAGCAAAAATGATGGATGGGATTGAGTTCAGAATTATGGCTCTTGCTTCATGATCGACCTGACGGTCACCATTCAGCAGAGAGTCAAAGAAACTTACAGCTTCTTGTGCAATGTCCTCGTAATTCCTGACAGTGACACCATCTGATCTCATAATCTCTGATATTTTGTTTCTATTACGATTGGCAATGGCCGACCAATGGAAGAATTTGGTGTTTTTATCTCCTTCCTTTAACCATAACTCCCTAGATTTTTGCCACCAGTGGATTTCTTCACATCTAAGGATTTCGTTTAAGTCAGATTTGAGAGGATTTTCTTTGATGAATAGCTCCTCAGTCATTTCTGAAGACATAACAGAGTTGGTTAAGTCTGCCAATTCCGCCATAGTTCTTAATTTCTCCATATGAATATTATTGAAGTGGTTATTATTCCATTCCTTGATCTTAACCTTAATATACTTGAGTTTTTTATTGAGAATGAGAAGTCTCGAATGATTCCTAAATACCGGCTCATTCCACCAAGCCGCTATTAGATCATGTAGTTCAGCCACTCTAAGCCACATTTTCTCAAACTAGAATGGAGTACCTCCCTCCGCTTGAGCCAAGGCGACCTCCAGATAGATCAGGTAGTGATCTGATCCAGTGAGTGATAAAATTGATTATTCTAAGGCTAGATTTTGGCCTAGCCAATCACCAGAAATAAAGAACTGGTCAAGCCGTTCAACAATATTAGAGAAGCCCAATCTCTGGTTCATCCATGTGAAAATTCCGTTTTTTAGAACAATGTCTGAGAGGTGATTCTTCTCAACAAAGTCTAAGAATTTTTTTGGGGGCGTACCAGTCCTCTGAATACCCCCACGTTTCTCAATGTCAGAAAGGATCATATTAAAATCCCCAACTACCACACAACTACCATCGATAATATTGTTTAGCTTAAAGGATAGGAGATCCCAGAGAGCCTGCTTATCACCAGCAGAAGAAGGTCCGTACACATTGAAGAGATTGAAGTTCTCATTTTGTCCAAGAATAGTGACCAAGCAATGTTGCCAATACTTATCTTCTCCTACAAGTGAGATCTTAACATTCAAGGGGTTCCAAATAATTCCCAAGCCACCGGAAGCTCCATCCGATTGCCTAAAAAACCCATTCCACTATTTCCAAACTCTCATTTTGGCCTCAATCTCAACCTTGCTCCATTTAGTTTCCTGTAATAGCCAAATATCTCATTTGGTGTCATCAATCTGGCACTTAATCAAGCACCATTTGTTAGGGGCATTGATGCCCCTGACGTTCCAAGAAAAGAGTCTCATGACTCCTGGGGAAGGGCAATTCCCTTCCCTAAATTCAGTTTAGTTTGACCACAGGCAGCACCAGCTACTGCTAGCATGACTTTTTTAGACTTGCTCCCCCACACACCTTTTGGTTTAAAATTTGGTTTATCAATAGTTGAATCTGATTTTCCAAAACCTTTTAAGGAACCCTCCATTATAAGCTCTAAGTCAGGTTCAAAGTCCCCCTCCCCCTCTGAGGAGGAGGTTTCAATTTCACCATCTTCAAGATCAATACCTATCTGAGAGCCAGTCTGCCCTCCTAGCACCCCTATAGTGTTATTCTCCATATCCTGAAAAGGTGCATTTCTATCTTCAATTGCCAATTGAATCCTAAGCACAAAGGGGGAGGGTGGAAGAGAGTCTGCAATCTTGGATTCAATGTCTACCTATAGGGATTTGATCTTCTCCAGCAATGTGAGAAGATCTTGTTGGGTCTTGATCTGACTAGAGGAGGGGAGGACTATGATCAAAGGGGTTGCCTCCATTAGCGTGACATTCTCCTTCTCAAGAGTATTGTTGCAAAGGGCTTCCCCGAAGTCATCGGTAATGAGAGGTTCCAATTGCAGTTTAACCTCAATAGGAGATTACATACAAGAATAATTTCGCTGTATCGAAGCCAAGACATCATAGCTAATACCAGAGTGATCCAAGGAGAAGCATTTAGGACAAATGTGAAGATGATCTTCCCTTTCAATCTTTTGAATCCAGATCTTTCTAGCCCCAATAATTTTGACTTCGTTAGGGATCTTGTTGACTTGATTTGTGCTAATACAAATTCTGAGAAAGTTTCCCCATAGTTTATCTTTCAAGATATCATCAGCTGATACAAATGTACCAAGGTTTTTGCATATGTCCTTAATGACATCAATGTGCCAATAATCTGAGGGACAATTATATAATCTTATCCATACCTTGCTATCCAGCAAGACATATGTTTGGGGATTGAAATTGGGCTGCCAATCGATGATGTGAACTTTAATGCCATCTAGGATATATGGACCTTTGTTTTTAGCTTGCCATTGCTCTTTATTATTCATAAATTCAATCATATAGAAATCATCTGGGAGAATATTAATATTAATATCATTTCCCCACTACGCTCTACACCAGGATTCAAAGCTGTCCTTAACCCGCTTTCCACCACCCCACTTGATAAAAAGGCAAGACTCAAGCAAATTTGACCGAGCAAAATTAATTTTATTCTCATCTAGGAAGATAGTGGGTCTTAGGGATTTACTTACCAGTTTATGAAAATGGGGCTGCTAAGAGAGGGAGCCTGCTCTCCAAAAATCTGGGCGTCTTTCTTGATTCGGTCGAGGGTTCCGATTAATCGGACGGTAGTTAGATCTCCAAAACCTTGCTTGTTCCACCTTAGAATTTCCTTGCCTGAAGCATCCATACCATTTTTGGAAATTACCGTGATCAGTCCGGGGAGCCAAAAAAGAGTCGGTAAAAGGGATGTTTCTCTCGAGCGGTGCATCGGAAGTGTTAGGTTTAGACGGTGGATGCCAGTTTTTGGGGCCCTCGGATATAGGATGGTTAGCCTTGCAGAACCAGCCTTTGTTGTTCCAATTGAAACCATTCGCCTTCCACTTGTGCGGGTCAATAGGGCACATATTACCACTTGAGGAGGAATTTCCATGGTTTAACTATGGATTGGAGTGTTTGGAGTCCTGAAACCAATCTGTTACCCCTGCTTTGTCCAGTTCCCAGACTGCTTGCATTCGACCAGTCTTAATGGAGAAAGCAATGTCTGCTTCATCACTCCAGGAGCCAACTTTTGTGGACTGGGAGCCAGAATACCTTGGATTGGTGACCCTGTTCTGTTCGCTAATGCCGCTCCTGCTATCGTCCAGTGCCGCCATTTTGCTCCTCCCATTTATTAAAATTATTTATCTATATTATGATTGGTTTAAAAATTTTGGTGTTATAGGTGCAAATTTTTTGGGAGTGATTGATTTTTAAGGTTTTTTTGGATTTCTCTATATTTTAAAAACAGAAATGTCTATTTTAATATTTTTTTTCCATTTTTTATTATTTATAATATTTAAATAAAATATTTTTCCTAAATAGACATATAAATTTCAATAATTCTTTTTTATCTTAAAATATAGGTCCAATAAAACCAATTATAATGACTCGGTTCATTTTAAATTAAATTAAATACAAATATTTCTATTAAAAAATAAACCTTATCATTATATGTATTCTTTAAAATTATATTTTAAATATCTTTTCAAATCATTATTTTTTAATACTTTTTGAAAATCATAAGAATTTTAATTATTTTAATATATAAAAAATAATTTAATAACTTTTAATCATAAATTTAAATATTTTTCATTAAGTTATTAAAAAAATGTTTATTTTCATTTTTATAATATTATTTGTTATTTTCTTAAAGTCAATTTTAATTAATATTACATAAATATTTTTAAAAAATATTACTTTACAAATTAATAATTAAATTTGAGATTAATTGTATTATTAGTACTTGTCGTAGGCAATACTATTGCATTCACTAAAGTGCTTTAATCAATTTGTTTGCACTAATCGAAAGTCATTATTTTTTTTGCTTTAAAAAAAAAACTTGTTACGATTATATATATATATATATATATATATATATATATATATATATATATATATATATATATATATATATATATATATATATAAACTCAAGATTATACTTTAAAAAAAACTATATATTCTAATTATAAAATTTGTATTATATTATAATCATTATGCCAAATCAATTCCCTATATGAAGTGAACCACCTACTTATTAAAATCAATGGTTCAAAATTAATGAGAAGAATTCAAGACTATAGAAATAAAAATAAGTAGGTGGTTCACTTCATATAGAAATGCCTTCGGCATAAAATATGCATTTTAATATTCTTTATTAGAAAAAGAATATGCATAAAAAAAAATTATATTTATTATTATCTACTTTTAATTAAAATATCTTTTAATATTATTTCCTTTACTAGAATATTCTATCCTTTTTAAGTTTCTTGAAAAATAAAAGAAAGAACTACCTTTATTTAATTCTAATTTTTTATTCTTCCTCTCTTTTCTTTTTTCATTAAGTTTAAAATTATTTTAATTATTTATATCTTTTAATAATAATTAAAAATTATAATTATTATAATTATTGGTCTTATTAAAATTTTTATTATGATAGAATAATTATAGTTTAAATTAAAATCTTTCTTTTATTTGTAATGACCCACTTAACTTAATCCAAAAAAAACTCAACTCTTTTTTTTTTTTGATGATTACTTATTCCCACTTATTCTTAATTGTGTTTGATTCAATTGCATACTCTAGGCATCTATCCAAATGGGATAGGCATCCATCCAGTCGGGATGGGCATCTAACCATACGGGTTAGGCATCTGTCCATATGGGATAGGGATTTTCATCCATCCAATTCGGGATAGGCATCAACCCAAATGAAGTAGGCATCTACCCAAATGAAGTAGGCATCTATTCAAAGAATAGGTAATTATCTGGCCAGAGACTTTAGACTCACCGGGACCATTCGGGCCCTGAGTCACTCTCTAAAGACTACACTCCCCTACTAGGAATGCACCGAGGTCACTATCTTTAGGATTATATAAAAAAATTTAAAATAAACAAGCTTGAGTTCCACCTCAGAATTTGGCCTAAAGCCTCGAGAAGTCAAGCGAATCCATATGGGATCCCTTCCGAGTATGCATTGAATTACTTATAATCTTCCAATTAGTGTTACTATACCCTTTCATTGAAAGACCAAGGAACTTCAATAAAAAATGATCAACTCATCCTTAACCAAATCCTAATCCCCATCCCCGAACGCCTGAGTACAAGGGACAACTCCATCCCTAGACTGCCTACATACCCGTTTTGGCATGGGATCAAGGCATAAAGTATGTAGTTCTGGTTTCTAACTATGGTTTAATGTAAATTGTTTGGTGGGTACGCAACCCTTTCTAGGGTCAATGTCCCAGATAGTTTATCTACGGTTGCTACCCACGATGGTAGCTCTATAGAAAAAAGGCTCAAGGTGGCCTTCCGCTTGTGGCCTAAGATAACTAAGTCTTATTTCCTATTAAATACATCACCCTTAATCCGCTATCATCCGCTAAAATCATTAGGATAAAATAAATTTCTAAGATCATAACACAGAACCAAACCCTAATGGGGTTTTCTAAGGTTTAACTGAGCAGATGCAAAATTCATTTAACATTTTATCTTTTTAGATTATTGATCCAAGAGGGATTACCCACCCCTTGGATTTTAACTTTCAAATGGCCCTTATTTCTCCCCGGCGATTTAGAGGGACAATGCCACATACACCGTTGTTGCAGCTTTATTAGACGTTAAGTGCAGTAGTTCAACATGACGACATTACCCGTAAGTGTGACCCAGAGGCACCATACACCGCTAATTTTTGGTTTCAAATCCTCTTGTTTAGTTATCTAAATAGGGATTTAACTTTGAATTCATGAATCTTAAATGAAGCAATATACCAATACAATTATGAAAAAGAAACTATTATATACAAGGAATTATCACTTGAATTTAAAAACTAAAGTATAAATTTCACGTAATTGAAGGGAACATAAACAAATTGTCTACTTGGGAATACTATTTTCTCCAAAGAAAAATTATGAAAATAATTAAAAATTTGAAAACTTGAACTAAATACATGAAATTACTAATTGCTTGGAAACCATGATACTTTCAAAGATAACTTATGAAAATGATTTGAATTACTTGCAAGATATAATTGTTTTGGAACAAACCATTACACAATAAGGATGAATCCTAGTACTGATTTGCTTGAAAGAAAATTAAATGATTGAATAGCAAGACTTTGGAAATAAATTTTAACACCTACTTGTTTGAAGTGAAAAATATTTAATAATTTAAGCCCAACTAATTCTTCCATATGAAGTAACATAAATTTCATCTACAATGATAATACTACTTTAAATGTGAATCCTAATACTTGAAAGGTACTAAATTGCTTGAAAGAAAATTAAATGATTAAATAGCAAGACTTTGGGAAAGAGTTTAACATTTATCAAACTTAACACACTATACCATAATTTAAATAATTTGAAGGAACATACATTTCATTTAATAATAAGAAAAATGTTTAATTAATAATAATTTATTTCATATGTTATTTGATCTCTTAACTATAATTCATCGCCAACATATTACTTTTAAAAACCCCTTATCCATTTTTATCCCAAATATAAGGATAATATAGCATTTAAATAATTTTAAAACAAGTAAAGTCTTATTTAAATAATTAGAAAGCGCATGATAAGGTCAAAAGTAAACTTTACCTAGCTATCATCCAAATATGAAAAGAAATAAAATCTTTTTTTTTAATAATAAAATTTCCAAACACTTAAATTAAGACTATTCTTTTTAATAAATATAATTTAACAAATGATTTTAAAATTTATAGAAATGCAAATAAGAAAGTTCTAAAGCTTTTTAGACAACTTACTAATTATTTAAAAAACAATCTTCAACACAATTTTATCCCTTAGCATTTTAAATTTTAATCCTCATGTAATTAAATAATAAGTTGATTAAATCATTGGTTCAAAACTATTGGTGCAATTTAAAATTAAGGGTGTTAATATCTATTTATAAAATAAGCAATTAATTTAATATAAATATGATTAATTTTTATACAAGAGAACATAACAACCAACCAATCAAATCAATGATAAATTTACTATAATTGATTTTTATTTATTTTATCTAAATTTATGTTTATCAACAAAAAGATTACTTAATATTTGTCTTAAATAAAATTATCTTCACAAAATAAATACCCTCATGAAATTAAATTTAAATATGAAGGAAAGAATTTCCTTTTTATTATAGTGAATAATGAAATTTAAACTAAACAAATTAAGTAAGCAATCTCAACCCTTAGATTAGATTTAATCTTAGCCCTTAGATGTAAAGTTCACCCACAACCCTAAAATCTTTATACTAATACTAAAATTTAGGTTTTTCTTTCATTTCATTATTGTGGATCTTGCACGGAAGAATGGAAGAAGAAGAATACATTCAGAAGAGTTATACAAAATCTGCCATGGGAAGGATGGAAGAAGAAGAATGCATTCCGAAGAGTTCTATGAAATCTACCCTGAAGAAGAATGCATTCAAAAGAGTTCTACGAAATCTACCATGCCTCTCTACGAGTTTGCTACCCTTTGCATCAATCAGATTCCTATTTTGTATAAAACCATCTTAATAGGATAATTTTTTCCAATCTTGTTTGCAGATTAATGTATCCAAATTTATGCAGATTTTGAAAACCTTTTTTGCAAGGATTGGATGACTGATTTTGTTGTAGTTTTTTTGAATTTTTTTTCCAAGTTTAGTTATTCTATTTTTATTTTTTTTAGATAAAACTTTAAATCCATTTTATTTTTAATTTATTTCATTTTATTATATTTTCATATTAAACTATTTCTATATGAATAAAATAATTTAATTTACTTACATAATAAAATATACTATTTTTGGAACAATAGATTCAAAATTACCTTCATGGCTATTAAGAGTTTTGACAAATTTAGTTGAGATTAAACTGTTCTACACAATAGTATAGATCTATAATAGTTACTCATATCAATTCTAAATTTAACTAAGCCTAATTTTCCAATTACTTAAGTTCAAACTTTCATGCGAAAATCAAGCATGCCTGGGTCATAGCCTTCATTCTAAGCAACTGGTTAAAGGTCTTTAGAAGAATCAACAACTTACTCTACAGAATCTACAAATCATACTGGATAAGCTACTTGGGTCATATCCTTCATTCTAAGCAACTTGTTAAAGGTCTTTAGAAGAATCAACAACTTACTCTGTAGAATCTACAAATTATACTAGATAAGCTACTGCATCATAATCAATATGGGTCATATCCTTCATTCTAAGCAACTTGTTAAAGGTCTTTAGAAGAATCAACAACTTACTCTGCAGAATCTACAAATTATACTAGATAAGCTACTGCATCATAATCAAATATTGAGACCAATGATGCTTATTGAGACCGATGATGTTGGTGCTGGTGAAGAACTAGATTTAAGGGGATATTTTAAGATAACATTTCTAATTATATTTCCTTTTAAAAGAAAAATTGTTAGAGTTGCATGAAAAGAGTAAAACCATAGTTAATTTGATTTTTATCCCATAGCTTTTATCTCCCAGAACTAATTAAATTATAAGTTTTAGTGAAAGTAATTGACTAAAAAGTCAGAAATAATTAAATTATAAGTTTTAGTGAAAGTAATTGACTAAAAAGTCAGTTCAATTAATACAAATTATTTTGCATGTTCAATTTTAAACAATATGTTTTTCTAACTAAAGTCAATTGCAATAATAATATTTCCTATGCCAAGCTTCAAAATAGGATAACCTAACATTATTTCATTATTCTCATTTAGTATTAAATCTAGACACTTATAATTTAGTAATATTTAATTTAATAATAATGGATTGATATCTTCTTCTTTTTTTATGTATTTGGAAAATTTAATTTATCAGTAAACTATGTTAAATTGGGTATTTCAAGATAGATATGCAATGAATCTATTTCATATATTTTATCGATAAATCTATTTAAAATTTTAATTTGTAATTAAGATAAATGTTGTTTCCAATGAATATAATCGAACTTTTATGTTTCATGTTATGAATAAATTAAAACACATTAGCTTTCTTTGAAATAAAATGAGATTGAAAACTCCAAATTTAAAATATTATTTGGAACCAATAGAAAATATTAATAATAAATAAAAACTATATTTATTTCCTTTCTAAAAGACTAAAACAGTTTTTTATTTTATTTCCTAAGATATTACAAAGAAATAAAAGAAACTTCATATATTTTTTTGAAATACAGCTAAATAAATTTTATAGATCAAACTTCCTTAATCGTTTGGAGGAAAATTCACTTATCTGATAATGCTCTCCTTTGTTGAAGATCTTCAATCCCTTTGATTTCTTCTTGACTTTTCCTCTTTCTCCCTTCGATCCTTGTCCTGCAACCTGGTGTAGATCTCCTCCAAAACCCCTAGAAAATCCTATCTCCTACAATACAATATGTCTACCAAAATCCTCCTACCATTAACACAATTTGCAAGAATTCAAAACTACTTATCAAAGAAAACAATGAACTCTCCCTTTTAAAAACTCTAGTGTGCAATATATAGAAAAGAGAGTCATTTTCCCACTACCATGTAAATTGATTGGTTTTGAGATTCTTTTCTTGAATTTGAGATTCTCTTCTAGAACCTTCTCATTTCCTCCTACAACATGTGCTAAATAACATATTGAGAAAATAAGTAATTTTTAAATTAATTTCATGCAAAATGATTGTTGTCATAGTGGCAGTTACATTTGACCATGCATTAAAAATTTGAATTTGAATTTTCCTCCATTTTATCAAATATGAATTATGTAACTCCTTTGTCATAAAAAGGCCATGAATAGAATTATTCTTGTCATGGAATAATTTTGTAACTCCCATGTCATATATTTGCTAAATATAATATTTATTCCTTAATATTTTAAAATTGAATTTTTTTTCTAGAATCTTCTTATTTCTCCTACACCATGTGCTCAATTAGAATATCGAGTAGATAAATAATTTCCAAGTAAATTATGACCTCACATGTGAGTCACCACTTATTACTTATTTTTATTTAAAATTTTGACCTTATTTAATTTATCATTTCTAACTCATAATAATAATAATAATAATAATAATAATAATAAGGATGATAAGGATAATAATAGTATTATTAACAAGTTTTATCGAAGTCTTAAAAGAGGGTTATGACATTATTACTATTTTTTTTTTATAAGAATGTCATTTATTATTATCTTCTTTTATTAGATATTCTCTTTTTATTATTTATTCTAATTCTTCCACTTTTTTTCAAGGATTAATTGTTTTATTGTTAAAATTATATTTTAATTATTTGTGTTATTTTATGGAATTACAAATAATAATTAAAAGATATTAGAATTTATACATTTCATCTTATTAAAAATTTATTATTATAGAATAATTATATTTGAATTTTATTCTAATTTATATAATAAAATAAATTTCAACTTAACACCTAAATTAAATGTTTAGAGCAAGAGAGCAAGAAAGAGCAACTAATTTTTGATTACTCATTTCATGCCAATAATTCAAGGATAAGATATATTCTTGGAGAGTTATGTTGATGTTAGCATGTCATTTGATTACTATCCACATCTCTCTCTCTCTCTCTCTCTCTCTCTCTCTCTCTCTCTCTCTCTCTCTCTCTCTCTCTCTCATGTTCCTTTTTTATATATCTCTCTACTTCTATATCATCTCTCTTCTCTCCCCCACTTTTTATCTATTTGCATATCTTTATCCCTCTTTATATCTATCTCTATATCTCTTTTACTCACACACACATTCCCTTTTTCTCCCTCCTTATCTTTATATCTATATCTCTCTCACTCACACAAACACACACTCTAGCCTATTTCTCAATCCCTATCTCTATTCCGTCTCACTATCTCTAGATCTTATACACTCCTCTTCCTTCATCTCTCTCACTCTCTATATCCCTCTCTACCTCTCCATACACCACTTCCTATATCTTTATCTATCTATCTCTCTATCTACCCCTCTCTAATTCTCACCCTCTTTCTATCTCTATTTATCTATCTCCTCCTTTTTCTCTCCTTCCATCTCTCCCTCTTTCTCACCCCCTTTATATTTTATGTTATATTTACTCTCTAGATCCTTTCTATCCCTATATCTATCTCTTTCTCTCCCTATATATCCCTTCTCTCCCTCTTTCCATCTTATCTCTCCATATCTCCCCATCACTCCCTCTTCTTTATATCTCTCTATTTCTTCTCTCTGGGTTAGTGTAGGATCATGGGAGGCCAAAAAGTGGCGATGTGAAAAAAATAGCCTTCTCCACTCACCTAAAAACATGAAAATCCATGTTGACTTTTTGCTTGGCCTGGGTGTCAATACACCTTGACATGGTAAACACCGGCTAAGCAAATCAGATATCGGATATCTGATAATATCAAATATCCAATTTTTATTTGTAATTTTAAATTAAAAAATAAATTATATAATATATAATGTAATATAATAATATATTATATATTACATATTATATAATATATAATATATTATTATATTAGATTATATATTATATAATATAATATTAGATTATAAAATATTATATTATACTATATAATATAATAATATAATATATAATATATATAATGTAATAATATATTATTATATTATATAATATTATAGAATACATATAATATAATATGTAATATTATATATGTAATATTATATATATAATATAATATTACATATTATATAATACATATTATATAATATATTATTATATTATATTATATTATATTATATTATATATAATATATTATTATATAATATAATATTATTTTAAAATAATTTAAGTATAAAAATCGAATATCCGATTTTCTGAGACAATATATTTGGACTGTGACAGCCCGTGAGTTATTTTTAACCCACAGGCTGCACGATTTTTGGGAATCCAATATCTAGTTTTTTCGCCCAAAAATTGCTAAAAAATACATTAAAAGGTAAGATTTTTATTGTTTTCAATCATTTTCATTCAATTTTTGTATTTTTTTTAATGTTTATTTGTTTTTTCATTGAAAATATGGTTTTTTTCATGAAAACTAGGTTTTTTAAAATCAAATACAAAATTGTTTAAATTTGTTAACTAAATTCAATTGTTTACATTCAATTAGGTTAAAAATGGGGGATAACAATGAGAACATTGATCAACCACAACCGCAACAACCAAACCCTCATTTGCCAAACCCCTCCTCAATTCAAGATTTAATTGCACAAAAATTTGAATGAATTGAGGGGGATTGCAGATGTATATCGTTGGATCCCTCGCCTAAACCCAATGTTTGATCCTCTCACGTCGATCATAAAGAGTATGGAAACCATGACTAAGGAGCACAATGTCACCCTTTTGTGGAAAGATTCTATGAGGGAACAATATGCAGATGGCTTGTCCTATAAGGAGATCAAGGATCTCGAGATATCCAAAGCTGCTATCGCCTCATTGTTTGTGAATCCCTACATTAGTCAACCCGTAGACCCCCAAAAAACAAAACTTTCTATTAAATGGTGCACAAATGATGGTATTGTGAAAAACTTTTGGGATTGTTGGTGGATGGTTTTCAACAAACCACCCAACAACAATCTTGATGTCCCCTTCTACTTCATAAAAAAATTGTATGCTGAATTTATTTTAGGAAAACATGTGAACTACTTTGACATCCAACCTTTTCAACGTGTGGGTTTAGGTATGCCCCAAAATAGACTTGGGGAAGTCAGAGTAGTCCAGGGGCCATATGTCTCCCTCCTCTTGTTGATCCCCCACCTTCAGTGCAGCATCCAGATATCATTTGTGAGGCGACATCACAGACCATATCGGCTATTCACTCTTTGAGTAGCCTTTTGGTTTCTTAGGCTGGGTCAGTAGCTCAGCCTACTTTTCATGGTAGCAGTGCATCTAGTGGCGCTGACATGTCATCCTCGGATCCACACATTTGCATGCCCCATAGTTGTGTCATGTGTGGGCACGTATGCTTGGGTCTAGTTGGACAACCTGTTGATTCTCCTACAGACAGTGCAAATTATGAGGTGCATGAGATGCACGATGCACTAGATGTTATGACACATATTGGAGGATACCTTGGGGAGTCCTCAGATGCTAGAGGCGAGGAGGCATCATCATCATACATTGATGATGTAGTGGTAAGATTTGTATTTTCACAGTTCATGCTATATTTTAAATGAATATTTATAATTTAGATAATATTAAGTACTAATTTTTATTTACATGGTCTATTTAATAGTTGATGACTGAGGAGGAGTTGACACAGATTAAGGAGGGCACCTTGACGGCCATTTCATTTGGCCTTGATAGCTTGATGGTACATATATTATTGCACCTAGTCGTTTGTATTTTATTGTACATACATGCTCATCATTTATATTGGTATTAATTAGATTATGTAGTAACTTGCATGTATATCTTATTTTACTCTTGTAGGGCACAAGCAACATGAGTACGATTCAGTGTGATTTAGGATCAGGTAGTGCAGTTGGAGACAAGGGAAAGTTGATTGAATGCAAATATGATTGAACGAATAGTTTAAATAACTTATAGTGATTATACACCTCTAGAGATAGATTGATAGTTTCATATACTTGTTGTGTATATGTACATAGAATTCTTGGCTTCACATCCTTGTTGACTACACCCAGTATACCTAAAGATGATGAAGAAGAAGAGATGCCTCGAGTCCATGTGTGTTTATTTTATTTTATGTTTAGTAGATGTAATTTGTTATTATCAGTGACAATTATATGCTAACTTGTATCAATGTCATGTTTGTGAACATATGTAGGTTGTGTATGAAAATATTGAAAACATACCTCCTCTATCGAAGACATACATCAAGAGTCCTACAAAGTCGAAGAGAAAACGTGGAGATGAGGTAAACAAGAATAGTTCAATTATAGTTCATTTTTATGTTAACTTTTCGAATGTGAGTTATATAATATAACTAATCTTAATCATGGTTTGTTTTTTCTTGTGCAGGATCCTTCAGAGCCGAGTAGTGTGGCAAAGAGGATCAATTTTGATGATCCATCACTAGCTTAGGATGTTATAGATAGTTGTGGGATGCTTACATGTCTAGTTGGCATGTATATTTTGTATATGGACACACATTCACGTATATAGACATACACTTGTAATCATTTGACATTTTCATATATACAGAAGTTGATATTTGATCATATAAATTGTTGCTCATTTGTGCATGGTGTTATCATGGAAATATTTAATCTTCATTCCAATAATTAACAATGGTTAATAATGGTTATTTAATGAATAATACAATTCATTTCATTTCATCGTAAGTGTTGTTTGTATAATAAACAATACAATTCATTTAATGAACAATACAATTCATTTAATGAACAATACTTCATATATTTTTCCCCCCCACTCGGTCAAATGCTCGGGGTCATACCCTATCGGCGTCGTCCCTTGAGCACCCTAAGTGCTAAAAATTGTCAAACTTTGATGGGCCCTAACTCAGAATCTGTGGCACCTGCGAATGATTCATTTGAACATACGGGTCCACGAGAGGGGTCCCTACAAAAGTATATCTCGGTTTTTCAAGTTTCCCTATGGTTTTATTAGGGCATCATTTTTTCGATTGGCAAAAACATCGTCAGTCTCATTCAATCGAATGTTGTCATTTGGCCAATTTCTCATTCTGCTCGTCGTGATAACAAACTGTCGGCTTTGACATGTCCAGTTAGGCATTATTACCCTATGCATGCTCCTATTCCCCCCCCCCCCCCACTCGGTCGAACGCTCGGGATCATACCCTACTGACATCGTCCCTTGAGCACCCTAAGTGCTAAAAATTGTCAAACTTTGACGGGCCCTAACTCGAAATCCATGGCACTTGTGAATGATCTATTTGAACCTACAGGTTGACGAGAGGGGTGTTGGAAATATGCCTCGAATTATCCTGACTAGTGTTCGGGTTGATCGGTGTAACTTACCCCGATGGAACCCTCTTCTTGTGATCAGCTATCAGGTGAGCAAGTTGAGTAGATCTGACGGTCGGGCGAAAAGATCCAATGGCTATCGCTAGGTCACGATGGGAACTACTCGTTGGAATATCCCTCATGACATGGCCACTAAGTGATGGGTCCTGGAAAGAGAGCACTCAAGCGAAGTTAACTGGTGGGCAAGTCTAGGATGATTAGACGGTGATCAAGGTTGATCCAACGATGATCGCTAGGTCGCGATGGGAAACTGCTCATTGGAATATTCCTCACGACATGGCAACAAAGTGGTGGGACCAACAAGTGAGTGGGTTAGGCAAGTTAAAGGTCGAGCAGATCGCAGATGATCAGACGATGATCGCAAAAGATCCGACGATGGTCGCTAGGTCGCGATGGGAAATTGCTCATGAGACTTTCCATCATGACCTAGCGACAAAGAAGAATTTTGGGTGGATAGTGAGGTTGTGCTAAGATATCAGAGCAAGGACCCAGAACCAATCAGGGAGTACCACGTGGCAGAGCGTAGAGAGAAAGATCGGACATTCAAGATAGTTGATTGTTTGTCTTCCTGATACCCGATGGAATCGCCTTCGACGATCGGGTTGATGTCTTCTGGACTGAAGACTAGTAGGTGGACACTTGGAATTTTTCTATCGATGTATTTGAATACGAACCGACCTGTCTTCCAGATGAATGTGGGATAATATGTTTTCCACGAATTCAATGAACAACCTGTTACTGGACGGTTATGCTCCAAGGCCGATTGGTTTGGCAGATGGCGGTTGCCAGAGATGTAACCAACGAGTAGATGGGTGCACATAAATACTGTGGTGGTAGCCGAAGAGAAAACAAGGCAAGTTGTAGAAGCTAAGTTGAGATGTCTACATGTTGTGTAAACAGAGTTATGAGAACAGGGTCCATAAAAGAGGATCTGAATACTTTATTGTAACCGTGTTGTTTACTGAATAAAGGGATCTCTTTTTGGTGGTGGGTTTTTTACCCGTAAGGGTTTTCCCACATATATCTGATGTCTTTCTCTGGTGCTATTCTGTCTAGTTAATCTTAATCTTCTGTCTGAGTTTTATCTTAATGTATTGCAAACTGAAATTAAAATACTTCCTTGCTTGCAAATCCCCTTAGAATTGACGTTAAGAGAGCGTTTTCCGTGCACTGCTTTCCTTACAAGTGGTATAAGAGCCATTTAGTTGTATTATCCTTATCGGGTAGGGTTGTTTGGTGTCAATTCTATTTTCAGTGGGAGTCTGGTAGAGTATTTTGTTTGCAGATTGAGATGGCGAACAACTCTAGACGAGTGGAGATTGAGAAGTTCAATGGTTAAAACTTTGATTTGTGGAAACTCAAGATAGAAGATTTTCTAGTTGATCGAGATCTGTGGTTTGTTGTGTCTGGACAAAAACCCTTCAGGCATGAGGCAAGAAGACTGGGATCTTGCAGATAGAAAAGCCAAAGGATGATTTGACTTTGTTTGGTAAACTCTATTCTGTTAAACATTCATGAGGAAAAGACTGCACATTTTTTGTGGAAGAAACTTGGAGATATTTATCAAGGGAAATCTCTGGTAAACAAGTTGTTCCTGAGGAAGAAGTTATATTCCTTGAAGATGGATGAGGGTACATTTGTTGCAGATCATCTGAATGTTTTCAACATGATGGCTGCTCAATTAACCTCCGTAGGAGTCAAGATTGATGACGAGGATCGATGTATGCTTTTGTTGTGTTCTCTGCCTGACACATGGGATCATTTGGTAATGGCCATTGGAAGTACAACAACCACTTTCAAGATGGAAGAAGTGGTTGCTTTGTTGCTGTCAGAAGAAACACGAAGGAAATCTTCTGAGATGGTCAAGGAGGCCCTTGTTGTTCATGGCAAGACAGAGGACAAGAAGTCTAAATCCAAGTCAGAGGAAATTTTTGCTCCTGGAAAGAAGTCCAAAGCGAAGTGCTACAATTATGGACAGGTTGGTCACATTCAGAAGGATTGCAAAGTGAAGAAGAAGAAAGAAAATAAGAGTTCTTCAGATTCTTGGTCCTCATAGAATGAGGATGGAGATGCCTTCTGAACCGCTTTGGCAAGTCAGACATCTATTGATGTCTGGTTCAATCTTCATGAAGAAGATGTTTATCATGATGCGATGTAAGACTTGGTACCATGTTTGGCAGTGATGTATATTCATCACTTGATGGTGGATGATCTTCATGTGACTGAAGATGCTAACATCTTGAGGATTCATAAATCCTTGGTAGAGATGTTGTTTATGTCATATTTTGACATGTTTTCCTTAGTTAGGATGTGTTATATTATGTCTGGGTATACTCTTGAGATGCATTTAGAGTTTTGACATAATATGGTTATGTTCATACAGAGCATGTAATCTCTTTGGAAGAGATGTTTTAGATCATGTTTGTCATGTTTATATTCTTGATTATGCAGTTGGAAGTTTGGCAATGATCTAAGTTTTTTTTCTGTATTTTGAGTACATTGATCATATTGTTCGATACTTCATGATAATGTGATTATGCATTTGGAGGTTGGCATGTGTTGATCAGTTACAGGGTGCTCATAAATACATGGAAACATAGATGGTGCTATCTTTCTCTTGTGGCTAGAGATGTATGTGTTGGAATGATTAATAGGTCCAACTGAGATGCATTCATTTGTTATAACATAGTTGACATTTTAGAGGTGGGTGTAGAAGGGCATGATATAGGGTGCTGTGAAGACTTGCTTGTAGATTCTTTGTTTCCAGTTAGTATTGAGAAAGCTCTTGGTACAAAGATTATTTCACTTCTATGAGATGTTGTAAACGGTTGACATTACCTGTGCAGTGGGAGCTCCTTGGTGTGTATTGCATGTGGAGCTTGAGATTGTGAGTAACAAGTTGTACAGGTTAATGATCTCTTAAGGGTATGTGTAGTTGGATGTGCTAGCACTTGCTGTGGGTGTTATTCTAGCTATGTTTGTAACAAATGTTTGTACATTCGGTTAGTTTTTGGATCATGAGTTTTGTGTGCTCAGGATATAGAGTTATAATTTTCTCAGTGGATAGATTCTATGTATGTCCTGTGGCAGTGTGGCATGGTAGAAGGTGGAAGTATTCATGAAAAACATGAGACTACTTTGCATAGGTGAACATGTTAATTTCTTTTTCCTGATGGTTTCTGATCAACATTGATGGGCTTAGCTTCTACAACTTCCCTTGTTTTCTCTTCGGCTACCACCATAGTATTTATGCACACCCATCTGCTCGTCAGTTACATCTTTGGCAACCACCATCTGCCAAACCAATCGGCCTTGGAACATAATCGTCCAGTAATAACCTGTTCATTCATGAATTCATGGAAAAAATATTATCCCACATTCATGATGTCTTTCTCTAGTGTTATTCAGTCTGATGTCTTTCTCTGGTGCTATTTTGTCTAATGTAACATCAAATATAGGTGCACATGTTAATTTATTTTTCCTAATGTTCAGTTTAGTATGGCCATCTATCAGATCTTGTACGTATATTTGATGTCTTTCTCTGGTGCTATAAGACAACTGCAAAAACATGTCCTGGTTGTACAAGATCTGATAGATGACCATACTCAACTGAACTTTTCATGTCATCATTTGACAAGGATATTGTTTGAGATAAAGGAGTTAGATATTGGGGAACCCACGTATCAACCCACTCACTTGACTCACACTGATCCTAATCACACGAACATAACTCTGACAAAAACAAGCCAACGCTCGTGTCCAAATGGTCCATGTACTTGCATCTGAGCTGAGAAATGAATGCATCTTTGAAGAATCTTTAATTGTTTGACAATTTAATCTATCTCCCACTGTGCCCTCCTCAACCAACCAAAAGAATCTGGTCACTGCTAAATCAAGAGTACCTCCATGTGACAATGCTAAACTAAACCAATCAACAATAGAACGTGAATCAAAGAAATTTGCACTTGAAATCCTCAACAACTCCTTAACTAGAGCTCTCTTCAAACATGCACCTATTCCATCATGCTCCCCCTTCCCATGCCCTACCTCAAAAAAACACCAAATATGAGGTATACACCTCTCTACATGCATTCTACTCAACCAATAAAACATACGGGCATACCATATGATATGTTGATCAATTGCAATATCTTTCTCATGCAAGAACTCAAAACAATTCTCGAAAGAATGTTGCACATACTTTGAGGAGTGTGATCTATCATCACTCATATAAAAATGATACTCCATGATTATCTTTATGTCCTCTTCTGTACTGTCAGGAGCATGTCTATATGTAATGTGAACAAAAATAGCAATCTAGATTGAATTGTAGTACTGAGACTGTACCTCATTATGTGGTTGCAATGTATAGTTCTCTGCAAAACCAACCACCGATACAATAGTGCCTACCAGGAAAGAGTTCTTACACATCCTGAACTGTTGATCCAACCACTGAGACCTATGGTGTGCCTTGCATACTTGTAGAAAATATTTTCCTAAAAATCCAAAATAAAATCAGCAATACTCACTTCTCTTGAGACTAATTCGCATCTAGAACCTTCACCTCCACTCTTCAAAGTATATTTCACTGTCTCATATCTTTTTTTCTCAACATAATTCTTTCCAAACTCGTGTTCGCTGCCCTCATGAAAACATGAAACAAACTTTGACAACCCACCACATTCTGAGCACTTCTCATTCAAACAATCATTTCTATAGAAATAGCATCCATCATCTCTAGGGCATAAAAATAGATCTTGCAAGTCTCTTGATGATCTCGGAAATAGCATTTCACCACACTCCTACAACATCTCATTAGTATGCATCGTAGAATGAATATGACATAAAAGTTTATGGTACATTGAAAACTCCACATGGTACTTGCAACAACAAGTATTACGAATCTTAAGAGGAACACAATAAAATGGCTTCAAAGTTTCAAAGACCCTTTGTGATATTTGCAAAATTGGATGTACTTCACAAAAAAATTGTACAACATTTTTTGGCTTGATTCCAATAAATGTTTGGGATGCAGTGTGTAGTCTCGGTTTCCGATTCTTAATTTCAAAATGTCCTTTACATTGGGTGATACTCTAGAATTAGAGTGCCAAAATTGTTGAATCTCTTCCTTCACATTGTCAGTCAACTTTCTATTAACACGTGGAAGCCTCCCACCAAAATCCCATGTATCTTGTTGAAGTGGATCATCAAGTCTTTGTCTTCGTGCAAGTGCTCTATCCAAAGTTTTATGGTTTATGTTAAAATCAACACAAGTTTGTCTCATTTGATGAGCCTTCCTCAATTGATGGCTTACTAAGGAGGTTGTAATCACTCTTCGAGCGACTCTCTTATCTCTTTCTTTGGTATTCTTTCCAATAGAATTGAAAGCGTCAAATAGCTTTTTGGCAATTATAGAATTTCTCTCCATCTTCTTGTTCATACGAATCTTCAATTTGTTTAGCAATGGTCTCATCTTTATCATCTTTAGCAATTGAACAAAGAGTTGGCATTTCTCGATCAATGTCTTATTGCTAAAATTTTGGTTGAAAAGTTGTGTAGTCCACAACCGAACGGTTCTTGTTGACCTTCTTGCCTTCAAGATTTGCAATGATGTTCTCATCAATTTCAAGTAACCATTTTGGGGTTCTTGAAGGTCTTGGATTTGGAATTTGTCTTTCATCCATGAGAGGGTCTTCATTTCTAAAGTAATTAGGTGTTACATATTGTTCACTTGGTTGAGCAATTCCACCTTCAATGTCAAATTTTTTCACATTTTCACCTCCAATGTCAAAATTTTCCACATGTTGAGCATTTTCATTATCACTTTCAACATTTTCAAAATTTTCACTTTTAAATTCTACGTTTTCATTTTCAATTTAACTTGTGCCACATTTTCAAATTCAATTTCCTCTTCACTTGAAGTAACATTAGCAATATTTAACATACCTTGTCTCCTCCTCCTATGACCTTCTCTATCTCTTTCTCTATACACTTCAATTTGGTCATTTGAAAGTTTTCTTTTGCGTTTAGACTTCCAATGACTACTACCCCCCATTTACCTCCACAAAGATGCTCCTAAATGATTGACAATGTAAGATTTGACTTTAAGAATCTCTTAAAAAAACAAATTTGTCTCAACCTGTTTGAAAACCCATGATCGTCAATAGAAAACAGAATATGCCGACTGTAGGCCGTTGGAATCCACAAAATGGCCCACAAAGCTCTTTTTTATTTACAAAAATTGGATATCCGATTTTAATGTATAAATTTGTCGTCCCAAATTTTTTTCCTATTGTCGCCTATTTTTTTTTACTGTTGCCACATTAATGGCAATGACAGAAATCAGATATCCAATAAAATCCGATATCTAATTTTATTACTCATATTTTAGAGAGAGAGAGAGAGATTAGGGGAGAGATAGAGAGAGAGAGAGAGAGAGAGAGAGAGAGAGAGATTAGGGGAGAGGGGGAGAGAGAGAGAGACACCATAGGACATCATAGGACCCATAACGACCCAATATGGTGTCATAAGAGGTCGTATGTTGTCCTTAGGGGTCATAATGTGTCCTACGACCCCTTAGGACACCATATGACCCCTAACGACATAATTTGGTGTTTTAAGGGGTCGTAGGACACAATATGACCCTTATGGACACCATAGGACCCATAAAAACCTAATATGGTGTTATAAGAGGTTGTATGTTGTCCTTAGGGGTCATATGGTGTCCCTTGACCCCTTAAGACACCATATGACCCATACCAACACAATTTGGTGTCTTAAGGGTTCATATAGTGTCCTAAGGGGTCTTCAGACACAATATGACCCCTGAGGACACCATATGACCCCTTAAGACACCAAATTGTGTCGTTAGGGGTCATATGGTGTCCTAAGGGGTCGCAGGACACAATATGACCCCTTAGGACACTATAGGACCCATAACAACTCAATATGGTGTCATAAGGGGTCGTATGTTGTCCTTAGGGGTCATATTGTGTCCTACGACCCTTTAGGACACCAAAGGACCCATAACGACCCAATATGGTGTCATAAGGGGTCGTATGTTGTTCTTAGGGGTCATATGGTGTCCCATGGGGACACCCCTTAGGACACAATATGACCCATAACGACACAATTTGGTGTCTTAAGGGGTTATATGGTGTCCTAAAGGGTGGTAGGACACTATATGACCCCTTAGGACACCATATGACCCCTAACGACACCATATAGTGTCATAAGGAGTTGTATGTTGTCCTTAGGGGTCATATGGTGTCCCATGATCCCTTAGGACACCAAATAACCTATAAAGACACAATTTGGTGTCTTAAGGGGTCATATGGTGTCCTAAGGGGTCATAGAACACAATATGACCCCTTAGGACACCATATGACCCCTTAAGACACCAAATTGTGTCGTTAGGGGTCATATGGTGTCCTAAGGGGTCGTAGGACACAATATGACCCCTTAGGACATCATATGACCCATAACAACACAATTTGGTGTCTTAAGGGGTCATACGACCCCTTAGGACACCATATGACCCCTAACGACACAATTTGGTGTCTTAAGGGGTCATATGGTGTCTTAAGGGGTCGTAGGACACAATATAACCCCTATGGACACCATAGTACCCATAATGACCCAATATGGTGTCATAAGAGGTCGTATATTGTCCTTAGGGGTCATATTGTGTCCTTTGACCCCTTAGGACACCATATGACCCCTAACGACACAATTTGGTGTCTTAAGGGGTCATATGGTGTCCTAAGGGGTCGTAGGACACAATATGACCCCTTAGGACACCATATGACCCCTAACGACACCATATGGTGTCATAAGGGGTCATACGACCCATAACGACACTGTATAGAGTTGTAAAGGGTCATATTGTGTCCTAAGGGGTCATATGTTGTCTTAAAGGAGTCATATGACACAATATGACCCCTTAAAATACAATATGACCCATAACAACATAATTTGGTGTCTTAAGGGGTTATATGGTGTCCTAAGGGGTTGTAGGACACAATATGACCCATTAGGACACCATAGGACCCATAATTTCCCTCTCCCTCTCGCCTAATCTCTCTATCTCTCTCTCCCTTCCCTCTCCCCATCTCTCTCTTCCTTCACCCTCCCCATCTCTCTCTCTCTCTCTCTATATATATATATATATCCCCCCCTCTCTCTCTCTCTCCCTTCCCTCTCCCCATCTCTCTCTCCCTTCACCCTCCCCATCTCTCTATCTTTCTCTCTCTCTATATATATATCCCCCCCTCTCTCTCTCTCTCTCCCTCTCTCTCTCTCTCTCCCCCCTAATCTCTTTATCTCTCTCTCCCTTCCCCCCTCTCTCTCCCTTCCCCTTCCCCCCTCTCCCTCGCCCCTCTCTCTCTCTCTCTCTCTCTCTCTCTCTCTCTCTCTCTCTCTCTCTCTCTCTCTCTCTCTCTCTCTCTCTCTCTCTCTCTCTCTCTCTCCCCCCCCCCACTTCCCCCTCTCCCTCTTCCTCTCCCTAATATCATATACTAATTTATTTATAAATTAATATATTAAAATATTATATATTAATATATTAATAAATGATAGATTAATTATGTGCAAATTTAGTTAGTGAATTTACTTATTGAAATCGGATATCCGATTTTTCGATTTTTGATGTACAATTTTCAAATTTCAAATTTTGGCTCAGGAATGCTTTGGGATTTGGCTTGGAAGTGACAAGTCTTGAAAGTCAATTGAAAAAACATGTTTTTCAATATTCCTTGATTTTCCAGACTTTACACTGGTGGTTGACGACTTTTTTTGTAGCCAAAATTGATATTTTTAAGGACGTTCTCAGCTTTCCAACAATATAAGGCTTGTCTTATTTTGACTTTAATAAATAATTATTGTTTATCTTCTAATTGAATTTTGACAATAGTCCTAACATAGGAAAAATTAAAAAAAATTAAATTTCATAAGGTTTTGACCAATTTAAGGTGGTCAGACTTAGGAGTTTCTAAATTTTTGAAAAGCTATAGTAAAAAATCCATAATAATTATTTACTTTATAAAAAAATATAAAAAAATATGTGTCACATCCAGACATGAGTCTAATACTTATATTATAAATATTATAAAAAAATATTATGATTTGATTGTGATCAGGGTGGTCAGACATACGTCTACTTCTTATCTTTTTCTTGAAATTTTAGTACCATTGCATTGAAATTTGAAATTTTCATCAAATAGGATTTAAAAAAAACAAAAAAAACTAGTAGCTTAGAAACTACATTCAATTTTCTATAGATTCTCTTCTTACATATTTTAAAAATAACGTTCACAAGTTATTCAAATTTTCATGTCAAGTTGCATAACTCTAATTTTCTAAAATTTCATTGCCACTTAAGGGTCTATTTTGGCACACCATGATCCTGCACATACCCCTCTCTGATGTATATACACACACTCCATGTTTCTCCCCCCTCTCTCTATATCTCTCACACACTCCATGTTTCTCCCCCCTCTCTCTATATCTCTATCTCTCTCCCCCCCTCTCTCTATATCTCTATCTCTCTATCTTTCCCCATATTTATCTCTCTCCCTCTCTCTAAAGTCTAAACCTTTCTCTCTATTACTTGTCTTTGTTAGCTCCTTTCTCTCACTCTTGTTGCCTCCTCTCTCTCTCTCATTCACTCCATATCTCTTGCACAATATATCATTTTTTATATTTCTCTCCATCTCTCTCTAGCTAGTATGTCTATATCTTTCTATACACATATCTCTATCTCTCTCCTTGTCCCTCTCTATCTATCTATATTTTCCTCTATCTATACTAATACCCCCTTGCCATCTCTTTCTAGGTCATCCCTCTCTTTATCTTACCCTCCTCTCTATTTCTCTCCATCTCTCCCTCCCCCATTCCCTCCCTATCCTCCTATCTATCTCTTTATCTCTACCTCTCTCTCCCTTTTTCTTCCTATATATCTCTATATCTCTCTCTTTCTCTTCCAATATATATCTATATCCCCTATTTCTCTCACCCTCTCACCCTCTCTCCATCTCTATTTGTCTATTTATTTATCTCTCTCCCTCTTACCCTCTCTCTATATCTCTAACTCTAGCTCTGTCTCACCATCTATATATCTCTCTCATCTCTCCCTCTTCCTATATATATATATATATATCTTCCTCTTTATCTCCCCCTCTCTATCCCCTCTTCTTCTTTCTTTATCTCTCCCTCTCCCTCACTCCATCTTTTTTTCTGTCCTATTTTTCTCTATCTTCATCTTTACCTCTATCTTCATCCCTCCCCCTAATCTCTAGACATGCCTCCTCCTATCCATCCATCTCTCACTCATTCTCCCCAATTTTAGACCTCTATATCCATATCTCTTTTCCTCCCTCTCTCTCTCTATATATCTCTTCCTATAACTTCTTTCATCTATCCCTCTATCTACATCTCTCTCTACCACTATATGTCTCCCTCTATCTATATATCACTTCCTATCTCTATCTTTATCTCTCTCCAACAATTTATTTTTCTCTTCCATATCTATATATCCCCCCCCTCTCCCTCTCTCTCATATCTCCCTCCTTCTCTCCATTTTCCTCTCCATAAATTCTCCATCTCTATCTTTGACTCCATCAATATCTTCATCTTATTCTCTATCTCTATATCTATCTCTTAACCCATGTCTCTTTCACTCTTACCCCTCTCTATATACCTCTTTCTAGCCCTATCTCAACCTCTTTCTCATGCTCACCCATTGCAAACATAACATGAGCCTGTTGCTAATAAAAATTTATTATCTTCTCAATTCAAAGGTTTCGTTTCACTTATGATTGAGTCCTTGTAAGTGGATGCATAGTTATTTTTAAACTGTCACCTCTCAATTAAGTCCTTTGTTGCACAAACAACATCATGGCCACAAATTGATCTTATTAACTACATGCCAATTGATCTTCCACACCTCTTTAGCATACCCATTGTAGACCAAAGTGCAATTGCTAGTTTATATTATTTTATTAAAATAAGAGTTGTAATTAATATTACATAAATATAATTATTCTAATATAATTTTAAAATAACAATGATTCAAAACTATCATGATTAAAAATTAAAACAAATATTTTTATTACAATTCAAAATTATAATAATTAAAATTTAAAACAAATATTTTTGTTACAATACTATGACGACAAGTACTAGCTAATATATATATATATAGCTTTAAAATAGGTTTTACAATATTACTAATCAAAATATAATATAAAATTAAAAAAAATAATTGAAAAAAATTATAATAATTTTTAAATGGAATATTTATTTAAAAATATAAAAATTAGATTTTATAATTTTAAAATGCAAATAATTTTTTTTTAAAAAAGAACAATTTGTATTATTTAAATTCAAATTTACTTTGAAATTGGTTTTACAATATTATCATATTAAAAAAAAATTACTCAACAAAATATAATATAAAATTAAAAATAATAATTGAAAAAAAAAACATAATAATTATTTTGTTAAAACTATTATTAGCTTGATAATTGAAAGAAAACTTATAATACTTATTTAATTTGATGTCCTCATTAGTGTGAATGAAATTAAATTAATAGAAATTGCCTTTAGAAAACTAATTTTGTTGAACTTCAAAACTATACTATCTAATTTAATTGGAACATGCATAGAGAAATTATCTTTAATTTTTAGATATTTTTAAAATTATATCTTTAATTCATGTTAAATTTTATGTTTCATGGCTTTCTTTATCAAGTGCCACATAGTGGCGAGTACTTGCCATCATTATATTGTAATAAAAATATTTGCTATGTTTTTTATTAATTATTATAATTTTGAATCATTGTTATTTTAAAATTATATAGGCAATAGTATTGCATTCACTTTAATCGATTATTTGACCAATCAAAAGTGATTATTATTTTTGTTTTCAAAATAAAATTCATTTTTATAAAGTTGAGATTTATATTTTTAAAATAGAAATTATTTATCTACACTATGATTGGATGAAAAAAATGGTGTTATAGGAGAAAATCTATAGGAATGATAGATTTTATAGGTTTTTAAAAAGATTTTTTTTAGATTTAAAAATAAATGTCTATTTTAAATAGCTTTTTTCAAAATTTTATTGATAATCTTGTCAATAGAGTGTTTTTTCTATGAAAAAATAAACCCAATTATTGTATATTTTATAATTATAATTTTGTATAATTTTTCTGAAAAACATTCTATTTATCATAATTTTATTTTTAATCATTTTAATATATACAATATATTTTTATAGCATTTAATAAAAAATTTAAATATTTTTCATTTAGTTAAAAAAATACCTATTTTCACTCTATCGTTTATTTATATTATATAATTTTATGATTATTAATAGTTTTTTATAAGATCAATTATAATCAATATTATATAAATATAATTAAAAATAATAATTAGAAATTAAGTTTAAGATTGATTTTGATTGGTTAAATTTGTAACATTTGTATTAATAATAATAAAGGTTACATAAATTATTACAAAATTGGCGTAGTCATTTCATATATCTCCTTACCCAAATAAGATGCTCTAAAGAGCATACATCACATACTAAGAGTTTATATTGTCCTACCAACCAAAACCTTGTCTACCTACCCCCAAAGCCATTCAAAACATATTCTAGTTACTTAAACACATTAAAAAACCATAACATTATCCCTTCCCAAACAAAAACAACCAACATAATGCCTTACTAGTTCAAATTTTCACCCTTTGGATTTCCTCTACTGACACACCGATCTTCCTTTCTAAAGAACAGTTTCTTTTTGTTGTTGTTGTTCTTCTCCTCTACCTCCTGATCCTGCAAAGATACTTCTCTATTTCTGAGGTTTTCTTTTATGAGTCTCGAGCCATCTTGTCCTTCATCTCTACATGCTTCTCTATCATCATCAGCTCCCCACACCAAAAATGGTCTCAGTGGGGGTTCAAATTCAGTAGCGTGAACCCTTTCTCCACCCTTGGTGATGAAGCCTTCCCCAGATCTAGCCATCACTAAGAAGGTATTCAAACCCTCCTTCCGTTCCTCCCTCATACATTCTCTCATGACCCATTTGGCATCTTACTTGGTGTCCAACTCCAAACACCAGGCTAGAAAGATAGAAGACACATCTACATTAGTTCAAAATCTGAAAGTACACTTCATGTAAGCTTCCCCTAAAAAAACATATCCACCATGCATAAGAATTAAGGATCCTTTATTTTAAATATGTTATGCATTCTTTCCTCTGTTACCACTCCCTTGAACACAACATGTTGTTTCACCATTCAAAGGAAAAAATTGACCTCCATCTCACTTTCACTATTCTATATTCTTCAGTCTCCCCTGCTTGATCTCAAATCGACTACAAACATTTAATCAACATCAATGCATTTACAGAGGGGTGTGTGATCAGAAATAAGTCAAAGTATTCAATAAAATGAAATATTTAATATTTAATCAATTTTTGTCTTTATATAAATGTAATAACCTTTCAATACTGGATTGTCTTTTCGACTTCTGATGAGGACATAAATGTAGTGGTTGTTTAGCTTCTTTGAAAGCTTATAAATAAGCTCAATTCAAATCTAATTGCAAGGAGTTGGAGAGTTATAGAGTTACAGAGTTATAGGCATACGCTCCTTCACAAGATTGCCTAAATTGTACAGCTGGGCATACAACTCTCTTTTACAGAGTTTGCCCAAATTGGATAGATTCCAGGCATACAACTCTCTTTTACAAAGTTTGCCCAAATTGGAGATTCCAGGCATACAACTCTCTTTTACAGAGTTTGCCCCAATGGGATGGATTCCGGGCATACAACTCTCTTTCACAGAGTTTGCCAAAAATTGTATGGTTCTTACATGTTTTCAATGAAATAATTTTTTTATATGATTTATTATTTGTTTACAATACCACAAATTTTGCTTTGGGTATTGTCCTCTGAATTGACAAAATAATTCAGATCAATGGTATTAGAGACATTTTCGATTGCTAGAGGTGCATCTACAAGAGATCTATTTTATGTTGATAAATATTATGGTTGGTGTTCCAATATTCTCAAGGAGAGAAAATTATTGCCATGCGTTGTTTCAGTGTGTGGCCTTTGTGATTGGATTATATGCATCATATATTTCTTGGTTGGTTCATAGATGACCCTAAGGAGCCGCTGCCCATACCTCTAAGTCGATTCACCTCCTCTCTTCTCTTTTTGTCCTATCATTTCATGACATTTCAGATTCTTTACAGATTTGAACCATGCAAATGGAAACCGACAAGTTAGCTTTCATAGAGGAGTCAAACGATTAGCCTTCTCTTATGTTGAGTGAAAGATTCGTGGGTGGAGAGACTAAAATGTTGGTTTGCAGCCAAGGCGTTACTTTTGCAGAGCTTTTCATGAAAATGATAGAGATCTGAAGTTCAATCTTCACACTAATGTTCTAGCTGTTAGCCAGGGATCTGGAGACCTTGATTTTCATTAAACCCAACAAAAACTTATTAGTGAAATATGAGAGGCTAGAGGTGATAGTGTGGTTATTTCTTCAAGCGACCTTTTGGTAGAATGGCTAGTGACATGGATCATAGTTGTGAGTAGAGGACTATCTCCACGTCGCATATGTCTCAAGAGGTGCCTTGATAAAAAAATTAAAAAAAAAAAATCACATTTCACAAGTTCGTGATCTTCTGTTCAACTTCCACAGAGAAGGCTTTTGTCACCCACTCTTATATTCGATTTGTACCTGATATACTCTTTTTTTTCACAAAACTGTTATCATGGCTGGGAAATATTCACTGTTGCAATTTATCAGTCTAGTCAACAATGCACTGCACATGCGCAAAGATGAATTTTAGGATATAAATTTGGGTTCAATTGCATTAGAAGACTACAACGTTTCCTATGGCCTTACAATCAGATGCAGGAATTTGCAGTCAAGAAGGTGGGAATTGAGAGTGAAGAGTTTGAGATCAACTTGGACAAGACCCACGAAGTACCAAACAACAATGCAATCAAAATTTTATTTGGAAGATGATCGAGCAATGGGGCCCATTGTCTTTCAAGATGGGACGAATGATCAGAAATAAGTCAGAGTATTCAATAAAATGAAATATTTAATATTTAATCAATTTTTGTCTGTATATAAATGTAATAACCTTTCAATACTGGATTGTCTTTTCGACTTCTGATGAGGACATAAATGTAGTGGTTGTTCAGCTTCTTTGAAAGCTTATAAATAAGCTCGATTCGAATCTAATGGCAAGGAGTTGGAGAGTTATAGAGTTACAGAGTTATAGGCATACGTTCCTTCACAAGATTGCCTAAATTGTACATCTGGGCATACAACTCTCTTTTACAGAGTTTGCCCAAATTGGATAGATTCCAGGCATACAACTCTCTTTTACAGAGTTTGCCCAAATTGGAGATTCCAGGCATACAACTCTCTTTTACAAAGTTTGCCCCAATGGGATAGATTCAAGGGCACACAACTCTCTTTCACAGAGTTTGCCAAAAATTGTATGGTTTACATATTTTCAATGAAATGAAATTTTATATGATTTGTTATGTGTTTACAATACCACAAATTTTGCTTTGGGTATTGTCCTCTGAATTGACAAAATAATTCAGATCAGTGCGACACTTGCCTTGGGAGCTTTGCATCTTAGTGGCAATGAATGTTGCCATTGCTAGCTTCAAGTTGAAAAGCTTCATCGTTATCTATGAGGGTGGTGTACTCACCCTATTGTGGTAGCAACATAGTCATATCAGTAAGCATGCTGGTACATTGACTCCTTTCCTACATTGCTTTGTCGACATCATCTACATCAATTTTAAATGGAACCAATTCCATGTCATCCCACCAAGATATTTGATCGTAGACACTCAAACCACATCCCAATTTGAGGCCTTGTTTGCCATCATATTGCCTTCTTGCTTAATGTGAGAAATTTTGAAGTCTTGAAAACCATGAAGCTGCCTCATAATAAGCTTGATGAATTTATTGATTTTCCAAGTTTGGGCCTTTCCCGAAGCAATTGCATTAACTATTATCCGAGAATCTCCTTCCAAGTGAAGTTTTGAAATTGAAAGTAGACTAGCTAACTTGATTGCTAGAAGTGTTTCTTGTGCTTCAACTTCATTATTCATGCCATCCTTAGCTTTTGCGTACCAATTGCTAAAATGACACCATACTCATTTCTTGCTACACATCCAATCCCCAAGACCCCATGATTACCTTTAATCAAAATTTATTTTGATCCATCGTTGATCCAGTTTTTGCCACTTCACTACTCCTTGAGTCTTTGAATTAGGATAAACTCTAAGAGGTCCATTAACACACCAATTTTATTATTATAATTATAATTATATAGACTTTTTACATAAATTAAGATTGTATTCATATTTTCACTAATGTTTATGTTATATTATAATTATTAATATTATTTTATTGAAGTGATACTTGTAATTAATATTGCAAATATAATTTTAAAATAACAATAATTAAAAATTACAAATAATATTTTTATTACAATACTATGAAAACAAGTACCTACTCACCACCACTTGTTTATGTGATAGCAGCCCTCTAAATTTTGATTATATTTTTTAAAAAGATCTATAATATAGAGTCATGACATGACCAACGACAAAATCAAGGTTCACGTTGAATGCAAAGTGGCACCTCTTATGTCGCCAGTGCTGATCATATCAAGATGGATCCAATCACCGGAAAAAAAAGCCCACCAATTTCCACTGACAAATCAGTTTTTGGCACTTTTTCATTCAAAAATCCGGCAAACTACGTTAGCTATGGGATGTAAATTGCCACGTATGAACATACTTCACTATATACAATCTGAAAACCAACTGCAATGCTGCGTTTTTTGGGTACTTTCTGCGAGAAATTGTAGACCTTTGTACTATGTCAGGCGAGGTGCAAGAACTAGATCTAAACGAAAAGAAATATAACTAGAGATCTTTTGCTTTATAAACTGCAAGAAAAACATTTCAGGAAATGTAAATAAAGCATTAATAGTTGGAAACTTCCGATTCGTCCTATATTCGCTGCATATTGCCAATGATCTGTCGCAGTATGTAAAAGCACACAGAGTTCAATGAAGATCTTAAGGACCCACCTGGCTCTTTCGTTGGATCTGTAAATCCTAGTTGGAAATAAGGCCTTGCTTTCGCCAGATGTACTATATTAAGCTGTAGCTACTGGATCTGTAGAATTTTTGCTTCAAGATGTAAATTATACATAACCGAGAATTTCAATTGTTGTCTTCTTACAAGATTTTTTAATTATTTTTGGAAAGAAAAAAATTGAGAGGGTTTGACTGGGGTTTGAAGGAAGAGGAGAAAATATATTTGTGGATCACTGATGGCTGTCTCTATTGATCCTGAGGCAAGTCCTGTGTTCGGGTGAGTGCAATTTATTGCTGCATTTGAACTATGCTGAAAATATGTTATTCACGGTTTGCATTTTGCTCCCACAAGTTTAAAAGTTAATTCTGAATGATTTTCACAACTCAAAATTGATTGATAAACTTTATTTCATAATTTCTTTTAGTTAATGAATTCCTCGTTTGGGGCAACCCTCAGCTTAGATGCCACGATTGAGGAAGTGTCTCTGGACTTACACCTGGTATGGCCTGTTGCATACGCCACTGATAGATTATATATCATAAGTTTTTTTAGCTCATGAATTCCTCCTATGTGAGGTAACAATGAGCTAAGATGCCACGATTGAGGTTATCTCATGCATTGAAGTGTCTGGACTTGCACATGGTATCGTAGGCTCATTTCATTCGACTCAAGCTTATCACATTTAAATAATCTTTCAATTAATTTCATAGTTTATCTGGACTTGCACCTAGTATTATTTGTTTGGTACGTTGGACCCAGAGCCAGGTGTTGTATTTTAGATTTACCCAATTTCAATACTTAAAAACGTCTCTTATTTATTAGCGCCAATGTTTACCAGTTAAACTCATCCTATTTGACTTAAGCACATCCCATTCAACTGATCTTTCATCTAATTTCATTACCCGAGTATAGTAATTTCTGCTTGTTGCATGAACTGCTTGCACCTTTGAATTTTGCAGAAATAAGTGCCTGAGTAAATGAACTCTTTTACTGTTCAGATTTTTGATATTATTTTCACAGGTTTTCATTTTAAAAAATATGTAACTGGAAACAATCGTGTCCTATGATGCATCAGCTATTTATCGTCAGCATATATATGTCTGAATTTTTTGGCAAACATAGTTTTCTTTTCCCCTTTGGCTGATATTTTACTAAAGCTCAAAAATTAGTTTCTAATAAATGTCAAATTTTCACAACAATTTATCTACCAAAATTTGGTTCTTGAAATCAGTTATTCAGGAGCTTCTCCATTTTGTAAAAATGTAATAGGACTATATTTATTAGCTTACCATATATAATGGAATTAAAAATATTTCTCATTTATTCTTTACTTGCATAAATATTTCCCTTGAACTTTTACTTGTTTGCAATATAACGATTTGATGCCCTCTGTATCATATTGTAGTAATTCAACTAGTGTAAATACTTGTCTGTTGCATAATGGTAAGTACGACAGGATTTGTCCCATTTTTTGAAGGACAGCACCTTAATGGTGTATTTCTGTTATACATGTTGTCACATGATTCCTGCATCTATATATGTTTTGCAATTATAGCTGTGCAAGACAAATACATCTGTTTAGTGTGGGAATAAAAGTTCCTAAATTACAACTGATATTGTTTCTTTCTCTTCTATTATTTACATTGCACTGTAATTTGTTGACCACAAGTGCATGTTGTCTACTGTGGTTTGTGCCATAATAAAGTAGGAGGACGTGTTATTCTCCACATATCTCCTGGGATCCAAATTATTTCTCTCACAACAAAGCAGGTTTCAGGATGCACGAGATTCCTACTTATGACCCTTATTCTACCTTCTTAAATATCTACACTGTATCAGACTGCAGCTGACTGCATTTCTGAATTTACTTGATCCTATTCATTAAATGGTGAGGTTTCATTTGAAAGGTAGAAAGAGAAACTAGCACCATGTTATATTGATTTTGCATCTAATCACTTCTTAGGCAGAAGCTTTAATCTCACGTAGACCAATATTTGGTGGACAGAACCTGCTTAATGTATAAGTTACCCTTGATATTCCCGAGTTTGAAAACAAGATTCATGGTGATATCTGAGAACCTAGATTCAACAACCCATGTCATACTTCTCCATGAACCATTCTAATAGCAAAAATAAAATGATATCTGCAATGCTAAAGCTTTTGTTGACCACAATGGGTGGAAGCTGTAATGCCAAATGAGTCAAGATTGTGAACCAGTTTGTAAAAGCTTTTTGTTTTAAGTTCCTGCTTTGTTTAATATTTTGATAATGACGAATACTAAGAAGTCATGGCCAGCCGTTCTAAGATTATATAAATGAATATGGTGCTATGATGCTAAGCATGATAAAATACTCAACATTTGTAGTGGCCCCTAGCTTTATATTTAAATAGTATTATGATTTTTGACAATTAACGCTTTCAGAGACACCTGTAGATATGGTGTCAAAATTGAGAAGTTCCATGTTAAAGATGACAAACATAACCTTGAAAAGAAACATAATAACTCATCTGACATAAAATCTGACTCTGGGAAGCAATCTTATCATAACAACTTGAACTCACATCGATATGTTTACTCTTTATCTATGATACCATACATGCATTGACCTGACATGGAGTGATAGTGCAAGCCTAGCAAGTTGAGTGACTTTCATAAGTCCTTTAAACATTTGAAAGAAGAATATCAAGCTAGATACACTCTTTTAGTGCAGGTGTAAAGCTCACATACAATGTTAAAGAAGGGTTCAGTTGCCCTTGATGTTGAACCTGAAATGCCAATAAGTTTGCAAACCCAAGCTAGACCTTCATGCCTTACCTTGAAGAGGAGGACCACTGCTTCCATATTTTTAGATAACCTTCCCATTTATGATTTGTAGTATACACCCTTGTTTTTGCTGACTTCAGTTTGTTTTTGAGAAGTAGAGAGATATGCAGAAATAGTTATGGCAATAATCTTATTTGTAGCAATTGAGTAAACAAAATAACTCTTCAAATCACAATATTTAAAAATACCCACAACCAACAATATTTTCAGAACTGGTTTACAATATATCATCAAAATAAGAACTACCCATATCATCAAAATAAGAACTACCCATATCATCAAAATATATTACAATGTCATTTCCAATATACCCATTAATTCTGGAGTTTACAATATTTGATTTGCACTTAGACTGGCAAACTGGAAGCTCCAAACTTGGATGCCACTCACACAAATCTGCTCCACAGTGCATAAAATAATTGTATTCTGATTCTAAGGCCCTAGGCACCCTCTTTCAGCAACAAACAAACACCAAAACCCAAGTGCCTAACTCCATAGAGCACCCATGTCCTCTCCCAATGTGAATGGATAGCCAGAAGTGTTATGGCCAGCTTAAGGAAGAGAAAATATATATAAAATAAACTCTCCAAATCTGTTTCAAATCTCCTCCAAGGGTTTGCCTTCTCAACTGAAGATGCAAACTGAAAATACAAACTGAAATACTCTTCAAATGTAGCCCAAATGTGATTCCTGATGAAACCGCCAGTCAATTCCCCAGATTAGATCTTTCACCAATGAAGAAGATGTTCCTTGCAAGGGTTTTCGTGCTCACAAAGCTACAGGATGAACAAGTTCAATCCAGCCAAGTTCTGTTTTTCATTATCAAATCCAAGCATAATGAAAAATGAGCTCAAACTCTCCATTTATACTTTCTTAAAAGCCTGCACCCCCCTTAAGGGTTGCACTTTTAATTTAATTGAAAATCACTCTACGACTCCCAATATTGGCACTCACTTCCCAAAGTTCATTTTATTTAATATTTTCAAACTACACCTTATAATTTCTTGGGTGTCCACTTAGTTACTTTATTGAATTTAATAACACTGAAGTTAAAACATTTGAAATGAGGAGAAATATATTTAACCAGCTTGTCATTTTCTTTTATTAGTGGTACCCCTTATTATTTATGTATATATGTATATATAACATTTGAAATGAGGAGAAATGACAAACTTGAACAATTAATGCATTAATGTTGTTTACACAAACGTTAAAATCAAAGTCATGATACGTAGGGGTTCACCTGTAGTGCAGCGGTAAGCTGCAGGCCGTGTTGATACAATGTCATGTGTTTGACTCTTGTGCAGGTTGTTTCGGAGGTGTTGAAAAAGGTGACTAGATTGAGAAGAATTAGTTATTTTATTGAATTTAATAACACTGAAGGCAAAACTTTAATTTAACCTTAATATCTGAACGATATTTAAATTAATTGCTTTGGATCACATTAACTGCCAAGATATCAAAATTAAATGGATTTAACGACATTTCCAAAATAGTAGTACTGCCAACTGACCAAATCATTGTCCAGATCATGACTTACTAAAAATAGTTAAAAAAGATAAATTGCCTGAATTCACCCCTGAAAAAGCCCATAATAGAAATCTCAACTGACTGAGTCCAAAACAACACCTGTCATCTCCAAATGATTGGATTGAACAGTCACCTTGAGTCCCCTAATCCAATTCATTAGCCTATGAGAATCCATTGAATAGGTTAACGGTCATCTAGCAGAAAGAGCTTAGGAAGGGAACATTAGATTCCTGATGGTAACTATAAAAATCTCATTTTGATATAATCTAAGTGGTTGAACCTAACCAACACATCTCATCCACAACCATTTGTCATTGGTTAGCTCCAATATGGCAGAGATATGCATGTTATTTCCTGGTGCAGACTCTAGTACAACATTAAGCCATAAAATGATGAAATCATTTTTGACATGGTACCATAGATGGCTGCAGTGCCCTTCTTTGTAACCCATCAACGTGGAAGAGACATAACATATATAATAAGGCTTTAATGAATCATATTTACTTTTGATGACCAATCACATATTTAAAGTCAATTCTGAAGATTAAGGCATCTGTGATTAGTGTGGTAAAGTGGCATGAGTTGATCAGTCATTCTCATAAATTCATACTTCCCATGATCTGACTGTAGGATGAGTTCAAGATTTCATCTTCAGTGCAGGTTTGTTTATTTAGCAGCCAATCTGACAAGAAATAATTGATGCTATTGGAAGACATGCAGACATGTTTAAGTCACTCTTTGGTCCTGCTCAGTAATTAACTGGAAACATTCAATTGATCTTCTGTCTATGGTCCTCTGTATTATCTTGAAAATAATGGGAATCAGGTCAAAAGTTCTGAGGTCATTGAGAAAGGTTATATTTAGCTTAGTACTTAACTGTTTAGAATATTTATTGCTCTCTCATGCCTAATAAGGATAGGATTTGCAGAATTTGTATTGACTATTGTGATCTGAAGATAATTACTATAAAAGTTACTACCCACTTCTGTATATAGATGATCTCCTTGAAATTTTTTGTTGTACTTGATACTTCACCAAGATCTACCTTAATTCAGTTAATTAGTAGGTATTCATTAAACTTACTGACATTTGAAAGACTGCTTTCAAGTCTAAAGATGGTCCTCTAGTGGCTAATAATGCCTTTAATCCTCATCAATACCCTGCTGTATTTAGGAATCTCATCACTCTTTTGGCATTTACCTTGATGACATGCTTATCTACAGTACAATGGTGGAAGATTATCTTGCACATATTAAAGAGGTTCTTTCAGCGTACACTGTAACTCTAAGCCAATTTGAATGTTTTCTTTATCCACAAAGAGAATATGTTGCCTATGGTGTACTGTGGACAACTTTTAAGTGTACAGGTTAATGTAGACAGGATGTTAGCCATTCTAAACTTGCCTATCTAACCCTTAAGGACATTTGTAGTTTCTTGGTGTGTGCCAACTGTTATTGCAGATATATTCTCAGATTCTTAAATATTGTTCATCTGTTTTACCAAATCTTGCATGGTGGTGCCAACACATCTTTTAGTGGATTGTTGTGCAACAAAAAACATTTGATGAATTGTATTGACCCTTAGCCAAAATATTCATATAAAACACTCAGATCTGAAATACCCAATGAAATTTATTGGTAATAGATTGCAGAAACAGTAAAAACATGAAATAGCCACAACACACGTACTAGATCTACTCATTTAATGGCGCCTGGAACTGAATATTTTATTCAAATACATATCTGGTGCAGATGATTATAAAGATTTGCTGCTACAGCAATTACAAATATGCTTTGAAAATAAACACATGCTGAAATCTTCTAAACTTGAAGTCCAGATGCAAGTTCATATGAAGCTGCCTTCAGGAACTCCTTAAGGGTTTTTGTCCTCCAAACTGTAGAAAACTAATGTGGCTTCATCTACTAATGTCCAAAACCCAATCGTTTTCGTCCTTAGATTCAATAGCTAGACACAAGTCGTTCAAGTGTTGATAAAAATGGCCAAAGATGATCTAGAATGATGAAGTTGCCTACCTTATATAGGGGTTGAAGGCCTAGCATGGGCCTCCATGTGTTGAGAGACACTTGAAATTTTCTCGCCATATGATCGTATTCAAATTTGGGTCCATTAATGGTCAGCCATGGTGACAGGTGAAACACTTTGTTTGAACATTGGGGGTCCAGGAAAAGGAATGCTCAAAGGCGAGAGTTTGGGGAAATGCATACTTGAAAGATATAATGCCAAGAGGGATTGGGGAATTTGAGTGTTGGGCTGCTGGTCACAAGTATTTCCTTTTGTTATGTTGGCATTATGTTCTCCAAAGTTTCAAAATTGGTGGTTCAAGGAATAGGATGTAAGGATGCTAGGATGTAAAGGTTTGCAGGCTTAGATAATCAGAGTGACAAGATGGTGGGAACTCGGCTTTAGAGGTACCTCATGAAGAGGGAGCAGGATTGTAGAGATTGGGATATTGATACTAGTGGGGATTAGGGGTACCAATCCCTTCAGATTGAGACCAAGGAGGGAAGGGAACATTTAGAGAGTGCAAGAGACAAGGGATAAGGAAGTGGGGGCATGAGGAATTGAGGATAGGGATGCTTAAAGGAAACATTGAGATTTGGAATGCAGGTGAAACAAAAAAATGGGGGTGATGGTAGTGCCAGACAAGTAAGGAGATCTCCAAAAGGCTAAAGAATGAAGCACAAGGAAATAGATATCAAGGGGAATGAATGAAATGGCACCAGGGTAAAGGAATGCATGAAAAGCTGCATAATGCAAAGGATTAGGAAAGTGAAAAAGTGGGGGAATGAAGGAAAGGTAATCTAGAATGAGAAATTCTCAAATCCCACGAAAGCAAAAAAGTGACCCAAACAATCTGGAACTGAAATAAATTAGAAAGGGGACATTACAAGTCTAGCCTTCCCAAAATTGTTTTCCCTCAAGCAATGACAAATTCAATTGCTCCAATTTTTTTTTGTTCTTCCCAATTGTCATTCTCTATACGCATGTTCTTCCAATGGACTAGATACTTCATGATGGCCCTGTTTCCCAACTTGTTCATCTTTGTAACTCTAATGGCATCAACGAGCACATGATGAATGGCATTGTAGTAGCAATCTTCAAGGTGCAACCATTTGATACATGCTTCCTATTAACATGTGCTATAGTTTCTCAAGTCTCTGTCCATCCACATATTCATTGATTCTGCCTCTTTTCTTGTTTGTGTGCAATGACTAGAATTGGAAGTGAGCTTGGTGTGGGTCAAACAAAACAAATCTTGCTTGAGAGAGCCATGATGTGCTTTGAATTTTTAGTCAAAGAAATATGCATACTCTTTCGACCTATCCACAACAACATAATTGCAATCTTTACCAAAGAAATTTTGAGACAAAGAAATATGCATACTCTTTCAACCTATCCACAACAACATAATTGCAATCTTTACCATGCACTTTGGGGAGTCTCATGATATAGTCCATGAATACACTCTCCCAATTTTTCTTAGGCATAAACAATGGTTGAAGCAAACTTGTAGGAAAGACGTGCTCACCTTTATTTTGTTGGCAAGTGTTGTACCCTTGTGTTTGAGATCATCCTTCTTAGAACTCTTCCATGATAGCCTCTTTCTTACTTGTCGGCAAGTTTTGCAGGATCTTGGCTGTCCCACCATGAGTACAACATGCAAAGCTTTCAGAATCCTTTGTTCCATCTTAGGGTTCAGGCACTAACTAGTTTCTATCCTTACACCAAATGCATCCACCTGCTATCACATATTTTTCATCCTTTACATCTCCATCTAAGTTGTTAGTAGCAATTTTATTCTTGGCACATTTTACCATGATAAAACCCCCCAATAGGCAGAAATAGTAGAAGTGGAGTAGAGTATGGGAACCTAGAATGTGTGTCAACAAATATTATAAAATCATAGACTTGGAGTTTACTCACCCAATTTTTTTGTTGATCATTTAAATCATGTTAGCTAGGGATAAATTCAAGCTGTTATGATGTGTTTCCACCTTGAATTCTCTGCAAACTAAGTACTATTGAAATTTGGCCTTGACATATTTGATTGCAAACATCTCCTTGTCATACAAAGAGAAACCCCTTTTTGAATTTTTCAAGTTCCTACTCTCAATTACTATTGGGTGCCTATTTAACATTATAATAACTTCAACTCTCTCTCTTGAAACTTCATATCTTGCAACAAAAGGTTGTGAGAAGTTTGCAATAGTAAATATAGGGCATGAGTTATGTAGCTCCCAAAGCTTATCATTAGCTTCTTGTATTGTATCTATCCATGCAAAAGCTCCTTCCTTCCATATGTTGGTTATGGTTTCCAGCTAGGAAAATCCCCTAAGAGACCTCTTGTAGTGGATGATAGACCAAGGAGTCCCCTCAATTGTGTTGTTGTAGGGGGTGGCCAATTTGAAGAGGCCTAGGCCATTTGTTGATGTACCTAATTCATTGTAGATTTGGAAGTGGTCAATCCATTAGTCAAACCTAATAGTGTGACCAAGAATTTGCAGTGCTCTAACTGAAAATTGATTGCTATCTTGTGTACATCCTCATCCTGCATATAGGTTTAATGATGGTTTGATCTCAAATCAACCGGTGAGTAGTGAACTACCTGTAACTAGGAAAATGAGATGCATCAAAGCAATAAATATTAGCTAACCACAAAGCTAAATTGCAATGAAATAAAATCCTATTACAATCAATAGAAGAATTGAAAACAAGACATTCAAAATAAATGAAAAATCATCACCAATGTCTCTTTCAATTGACCTCCATTGTCCTTCTTTCTCCTTCAAATTATCTTGTTTGTGGATCTCACCTACAAGTGCAAGAGCAAAGTATGAAAGCAAGCAAGATGACAAGATGAAAATTGCAGCATAAGGATACTAGAAGCGTGGTTGATTGATTGAAAATGTGATTGATTCTGAAAATGTGATTGATTCCTCTTTTCATTGAAGAAAATCATCCAATTTATAGACAAATTGGAGAGAGGACAAGATTAGCATGAAGAGATTTGAAAGGAAATTCAAATCAAGAATGGCAAAATTATGACAAATGACAATTTGCTATGCAAGGAGTATGACAAATTATGACAAGTTGCTATGAAAAATGCATGACAAATTATGGCAAGTGGAAGCATAAACATAGGAGAAAATGAGGGAATGAAATTAGGGGAAATATTAAAAAAATTAAAGAAAATAGGAGAAATAGAAATTAGGAATTAGGAGAAATTAGCAAATTAGAAAATTGAGGAAAAAGATGAAATAGAAATTAGGTGAATTAATTAATAGGTTTTCATCCATTAATTAATTCATGAAAGAGACCTAGGACTAAATAAATAGATTTATTTAACCCACAAGAAGAAGAAAATGATTAAATGAACAAATCATAAAACCCTAGAAATAAGAGGACAAGGAATTAGGTCAAGACAACAAGAAATTAATGTAGGTTCGATCATGATTCTGATTAGCAAAGGACCAATGTTGATAAATGATTGAGATTAGTTGACAAAAATCAATGACAAATTGACCAAGATTGACAAAGAGATCAAATTGATAGGCGCCAATTGACGAGGAACAATGACTAATCGATCCAAATTGACATGATTGAAAAGGACAAGGATCGATGACGAATCGATCGCAAAATGACAAGATTGACAAGAGGACAAAACCCTAATTCTATCATCGATTAGGATTGACGATGTCCAAAATGATGATAAATGAGCACGCACCATGATGCGACAGGATAAGATCGACCAAAATCATGACTGAAGATTGCTATCGACAAGACCTAATTCAAAAACGAGAAAAATGAGGAATGCAGAAGGACTCGATGCTCGCAAATGATAAAGACCAAGTGCGCAACATAGAAGAAATGTTAATGCAACGCAAGAACCCTAAAATAAGGCAATGCGCAAATGTTAAAGTATGACTCCACAAGCGTTGACCATTTTTAGATGTCTACACTACCCTCTGCAGGTCAACAATGAACTCATGGATCCTAGGAATGGGTAAATGTTATCTTGTGTGTTGCTTTGTAGTTGATGGACATCCCCATTGTGTCATCTTAATTCGGTTCAAGGATTACTAATGAAGCAAATGGGCTATAACTAATGTGGTCCATTTTAAACAACTCCCTGATAACCTTTTCCAATTGCTGCTCTTTATACATCCCTAGGTAGTGGTAAGGAATGATCACAATGGGCTTAGAGCATGATTCCAACTTCATGATGTGTTGGAATCCTCTATTGGTTGGCAATCTTGGAGGCATATTATTGAACAACATGCTATATTGATCTAGAGAAGTTTGAACATTAGAATGAAGAATGTTTTTCTTAGTGGAAAATGAAATGGCAAGTATATCCTCCATCATTAGGCAATTTGCTTCCCACTAGCTTGACCCTTGCAAGAATTCCTCTTAACCATGACTACTCTTGGTGATCCATTAGAGATACTCTAAGATCTACATCTTTTTTCCTCAAATTTACACTTTGGGTCCATGGACTTATGATTTTGTGAAAACTCACCAAGAGAATGTAGCCCTTGCACATCCATAACCTTGACAATTTTCACAATAGAGGATTCATCACATACCTCAGGTATACCATGGTTGTATTGGGCATAGTTGGACTACTTGCCGAAACTCGACGAGTAGTTAAAAACTCGCGAGTTTTTACGACTTTTACTCGCCATAAAAACTTGTCAAGTTCTTGGGAAAAACTCGCCGAGTTCTTGGTGAGTTTTTCACAAAAACTCGGCGAGTTTCTATAAAAAACTCGACTGCAGAAAAAAGAGGCCCAAACATGTCAAAAAATTATCTATTCTTTTTTTCAAGGTAGTCTCATTCTCTTCATCAGAATATATACATTAAATATAACATGTAAGTATAAGTTCCTATACTTTAAGTTATATTTCATGTATATATTGGCAGGGTGTTTGAGAGTGGTTTCAGATCTCTAGGAGTTATAATGCAAATTCTAGGTTTTAGAAGATCTTTTAAATTTTCAAACAGTCAAATTTTAGTAATCGGTATGCTCCTATCAACATTCTTTCGCTCTCTCGATCTCACTCACTTTATTTGCCCCAAATTTTAGACCTATCTATCTCCCTATCACTCGTCCTCTATCCCCCTCTCTATCACTCTCCATCTCACTCTCTCCTCTTTCCCCCAAGATCTAGACCTATCTCTCTACCCCTCTCTTTCTCACCCTCAGACCCCCGCGAGGGGTGCTACCCTCAACCTAATTTTATTTTGCAGATGCTTGGTGGCAAAGTTGGGGTGGAAATACCCCAAATCTCAAAAAATTTGCCCTCAAAATCTTATGTTAACCTTGTAGTTCATCCAGTTGTGAGCGCAATTGGAGCTTGTTTGAGGCCTTCCACACGAAGAAGAGGAGCAAGTTAGCTCAAAAACACCTCAATGACCTTGTCTTTGTGCAATATAATCTTCGGTTTTGCATAAGGTAGAGGAAGCACTAGCTAGTCCAATTGATTTGGATGATATAGATCCTTATAGTGATTGGACATCGCAGAAGCAGCTTCCATTGTTTACAGAGGATGACATCGATGATTTGGAGAGGCTGAATACGGAGGAGGAGGGGGATGGATTTGGTTTCACACTAGATGACATTGAGGAGGATGAGGAGTCATTGCCAATGCCAGGTGTAGCTAGAGGCGGAGCTACATCTAGGGTGGAGGATGAGCCATAGCTTGAGCTAGTCATACCGAGCGAGGAGGCACAATCACGCCCACAACAAACTTCTAGGACTAGACCCTCTAGTTCTACCTCCCCCCTAGTTTTTACTAGAGTTGGGAAGAGGAAGATGTAATTGTATTGATTTATTTACTTTTAGTTTTACAAAAACTATTTACTTTTTTGCTTCCAGCCATCAACATTCCTCATGAGGATGCGATTTTGTACCCACTTTGCATTTAAATATATCTAGACTTAGCTTGTTTCTTTTGTGTTCTCATTTATTGACGCATGGGATGCATCTTCTCATTGAATTTTGCAAAAAATATGCATTTCTAATTAAATTTAAGCAATTTTTTAAGTTCCCGAGTTTTTGCCAAGTATTGGCCGAGTTTTTCTTGAGTTTTTTTTTCGGGGCTTGGTGAGTAGTTCAACTATGGTATTGGGTGGTTTTCTTATTTAGGTGCATGGGATGAGGGATCTTTTAGCAAGAATTATATTGAGCTCATTAGAACTTTCAGTCTTCAGTGTCTCTCAATATCTTCTTTTCGGATTTCTTTGGTTATAGTACCAGGATCCTACACAATCTTGCATGAGCAATCTTGGACTTGAGAGAAAGGATCCCTTTTCCATTTTCTACTAGATGTACCTTGTTGGCATAAGACACTAATTCGGTGATGCTCCGGTGAAGATTGGTGATGTCTGATGCATGATATTGCTTAGGAGTTGTCATTGATGCCAACTCAGCCTATTGATCTTATTCGGTATGGAGTTTTGGTAGAAGTCTGTCGGTGATACTCTGTGTACAGTTTTGGTGAACAATTCTCATTTCCGGTGATGTGTTTTTGGTTCCTGTAATCTGAGTTAAGTTGATTGAGTATGAGAATCAAATTATCATGCAATATTATCCTCCGGTGTTGATTCTTAAGCATGTTAGAAGGTCCGGTATCCGGTAGAGCAGTAAAATAGGAATATCTTCATTATTGGTGATGTATCGTGTGGACTGGATTTCTTGAGGTGATTCCGGTGGTTGTTGGTAAGTTCGAGGTATTGAGCTGACTTATGGGAAGCGTGTGATCATATATTTTGGATCCGGAATATAGTTTTGTGAAGATCTGAGCCGACTTGAAGCTACACGTTTCATATTTTGATATTTTGTGAAGCCGACTTGTGAGAGATCATTTTTGTTAGTGCGGATATATAAGATCAACTTGGTTAATGCATTTATATATTGATATGGTGTGTGACATGATTTTGGGAGCGATTGAGTGCAGTTTCACGTGCGCACCTTGGGTTTTGTTGATTCAGTAATCATTAACAAGGCAGAATAGAGAAGTTTATCAGAACAGTGCAGCGGATCACTTTGTGCCTAACCGGAACTGTTATTTGGCATCGTCAGATGCTTTTATTCAGTTCATTACTCATTGTAATCATTTTCTATTAGCTTGTAACGTAGTGAGCCTTCCTTCGGGTTGTAGCCCTTTTGTAATTGAGCAGTGAGCTTTAGGCAGTATGCCTGAATGCATGTGCATTCCAACTCATGTAATATTGTTTTACTATTGGCCATAGTATAACAATTTTATGGGTTCAAATCCCACTGTGGTTTTTCCCTTTCCGGGTTTCCACATAAAAATATTGGTGTTATGGTTATGTGCTTGTTTACTTTGTGTTTCTGCATTTTAGTTTCTTATCTGAAGAATCAGATTAACAAATTTATAAATACCGGAACACTGATTCACCCCCACTCTCAGTGTTCATTGATTCCAATAGTACCCTTCATCTTTTCATCATTGTTAGAATGCATCACATGAAAAGAACTATGTAATGATATGGGATGAGATTGATGCAATAACTCTTTGCTACTGTTATCATCATCTCTAGAGCTGTAATAAAAAGGGCAATCAAGGTTTTTACCTTCTATTGCTGATTTAGACACCTTGAGAGATGTGCAACAATATCACCATTCTCAAAATGAAAATTCTTAATGGAACCGGTTGAAGCATTCTTTACAGGTTCATGATCATCAATATGATTATCTTGTAGATCATTCTCATATGGCAATGGTTCCATCTTTCCAATGCTTGACATCTTAATAGGTGTTTCTTGGATATTGATTGAAACCATTGGAATATCTCTGTCAGCTAAAGAATCCTCACCTTTAACCTGCATTGTTGATTCCTTTTGCTCCTTTGTAGCTTGTTGTACCTTTGGTTCAATCCTTTCTTCCATATCCTAGGGAATTTTCTCTAGTTCATGCTTAATGATCTTCTTTTCCTAGCTTGTTGTGGCTGTAATTTTGTAGGATTTGAATCATCATTATATATCACTTTAATATAGTGGACTTGGCCCTTGCTAAGGCACCTATGACTAGGTTCCCACGGTTTTTTTTAGGAAAAACAGTCCCTTCCTATTGAGTTCATTTTTATGATAGCCTCCTTTGTTGTAGGTGGTTGAGGTGTGATTTTCTTTGGACCTTGTTGTTGCTCTGTTTTAGATCTTTCTTCTTTCGCCAACGACATGGGCTTAATAGGTTTTTTCCTTGACTTTAGAATGCAAAATTCTATGAAAGAGATACCAGCTTGAAACTCTTCAATTTGTGCTTTATACCATTGGAGAGCTGTCAACTTCCCATATTCTTTTTGTTTAAACTCTCATCTGATATCATTTCCTGCACCAAGGCCATTGAAAGTTACATCAGATTTGAAAGCATTAGATTGCATTTGATACTTCTTGAAGGTTCAGTCAACCTCCTCTTCCTATGATGTTTTGGCTGAACTAGATTCTGCTTGCTACTTTGAGGTTGCCCATCTACTACTTTATTGCATTCTTTGGGAACATAGCTGAATTGAAGCTCCTGGAATTTGTCCTGCAAGCTTTGAATCTTCCCCAACTCTCTTGCTATTTCACAATTTTTTCTATGGAATCGCTTAGGATCAAATAACAAGCTGATGATTACCTTTTAGTCTGATTAAATTTTGAGTTTTTGCGTCAATTTTGAATGCTTCTTGCATCCATTTATAAACAGCTTTGATCTCTGCTAAATTATTGCTTATATGCCCCAATTTTTCAGAAAAGGAGGCTACAGGTTTATCTGAATATCGACCAATGCCTCCCATAGTAGCCTTCTTGTGACTATTGAATTATGTCACTGTTTTAGCATTTTCTTGGTTTTCCATGCTAAGAAACTTTTCTTTTTCATTGTTTATCTTTTGGAGAGTGATTTGAGGCTTGTGAAGTACAGATTTGGCATTTGACATTTATTTTCTCAAGTTCATTTAACTCAACCTTGGAGTTGAAGACTAATATCAGGTACAAAATTTTGCATAGAAAAGGGTGCTGCTGGTTTTCATTTTTTTTCAAGGTGTCTGCTATGACAAAATTGAAAATATCCATAAATTTTCCATAACAATATCCTATCCTTAAGAAATGGATCTCATTTCAGTATGAGGAGGTATTCGAGTAGGGATCTACATTAGAGCATTCTATGGCTGTGCAAAACATCAATATATGTTGCTTGTGTGTTTTTGTTATTATATAATTGCCTTCTCATCTGCAAATATCTGGCATTCTCTTTGGCTGGAAGATCATACCAGAAATGTTATATTGAAATATATCTATTGTAATGTTCATTTTTTGAATTAGAGCTTTTATTGGGAACTTTTTATACTAGTTTTTAAATATATATTCATATCATTGTTGGCAAGAAGTGTGGAATATTGTGTTTGTATTGGTTTGTTACATGTATTTTAAATGGGTGCTATATGTTTATTTTTATTCTCAAAATCAATCTTTATCTTTTGCCTAATAGATTGGAAATCCTCAAGATATCAGGGCTTGTTTTGACTAGGGGACAAATATTTAACTACAACATCACTTTGTTCAAATTTATGCATTGAATGATAAAATAAAAGTAACATGAGAAATGAACATCTGAAATCTGATTTGTGTTTCTGCAACTCGTAGTAGTTATGATAACATTTTAACATATGTATATCTAAACACAAATTCACAAGAAATTCTCCAATTTTCATAGTCAAGTAAAATAAAATAAATTTAAAAACAATAATAAAAACATAGAAGTAAAATAAAGGAAATGATTGTGCACATCCATAAAGGCAAAAAATTGGGCATTTCAAGTTTCAACTTTTCATGATTAATCATGATTTTTGTGATTTTTCCCGATTTATGCTTTTAGATTTAGGGTTAGTGTAAAGGGATGCGGGGGTCCTTGTGCCTCACCTTCCTCACCTCCCTTTTTTTGTTTTCAATTTTGTTCTTTTTTGAAAGAAAAAGTAAGTATAAAACTACTTGGGCTGTAGGGGATGGTTTGTTGTCCCCAAGATCATTGAGGGACATTTGAACATTCCTTGGTATTCATGGGGATGGCTAACCGTTCCCTACCATTTCTTGTCAAAAAATTCTGTCCTTACAATGTTTCCTTTTTTTTTTTGAAATTGGGTATGGGGTGGGGACACTTCCTACCTGTCCCCAAAATGTCCCCTATAGGTGAGAAGATCAAATTATGTTGGGGACAGGAGCATAGCCTTAGATATGCCATTCTTGGGCCATGCCAAAATACTATCTTAGTGCAGCAAGACGTTGCCAATATATTAGGTTTGTTTTGAGAAATGGAAATTCTTACAACCTACCAGAAGATTGCCTTAGTGCAGGGAACTGCAAAACATTGTTTTAAGCATGCTTGGATTCACAGTGGACATCCAACAATCACTGTGCAGATTGAAATTCTTGTCTTCTAGGAGACAATTTAGTGCTTCATGGATAGAAAGTTCATCATATCTGCGCTATCCAATTGACAGATCATTGGTTGGGATTAAGTTGTCAGTCAACATTGAAGATCTTTTGCAGATACTGAATGGGTTTCATGGTGAAGACTTGAGTATTCCATGGTGGATTCACATGTTTTATATGGAGGCGGGGTAGGGTGTGTACACCAACTTAAACAATATATAAGGCAAATGGAAAACAATCTCTTTATGCTCTTCTACAAGGCAGGGCTCATACACCAAATTGATGTCTTCCTCGAGGATGACTTTAAAGCTCCCCTTACCTTTTACCTTGTTTACTGCACTATCTGATCAAATAAATACATGAATTAATAATAGAGATGACAATACATACTAGATACCAGATTAAAATATATCTTTATTTGCACATGAGTTATTATAGAAGAGACCAGAGATGGTCAGCCAAGGATTAGAGTCGATCCGACTAGATCATACTACCCAATAGGAACACAACCATTAATTAATCGACGATTATGAGTTTAGAACTACCCAAAGTTGACAAACAATTAATACATAGCTGGATAACCAATATTATCAAAACATAATAATAGGTGTTATACACTGATTACAACCTTTAAAAATACATCAACAAACATTATAGAAGGTGGGATGAAATCCTGCCTCTCACTAAAACATGTTTCAACAAAGCCTTATATAGTTGTACTTGATCCATTCCTCTATGGGTTGTCTAGTTTCAAGTCTCTTGTGCCAATTGGTGTAGCTTATCTACAGTTCCCATTAATTCACCCTGTATGAACACAATGTAAACAGTCTCTAGGTTTGTTAATCAATTCTGGAATATCTAATGCAAATTTCTTGAAATTTTTGAGAAGACCACGAGTACATGCAACTAATATTAATTATTAAACTGTAACCCTTGTAGGAGATTCAGATAATACATTAGATAATAGTTATACAGTTTGATTCCAGAAACCTTAGATAATACAGTACACTGCAGACTAGACAATTTGCAATCAAAAACTAATATCGAACTCTAGTGCTTTTAGGAAATATCATAAAACCTTTGAATTTTATATTCTGCCCTGCCTTGGTCTATATTTAGCTTTCAATGTTGAGTAAGTTTGGCCTTAATGCATCTACGGGAGCAGTCATCTCCATAGGTTGAGTATCCACCAAAGATTTGATTTGAGCTGTATGTCAATCAAGTGTGACCAAATAATAGAATGCAGGTTTAAGCACATTTGTAACAAGGTTCTTCCTCATTTCTGTGTTGGCAAAGCTGGTAATTTTCCAGCAGAGGCCAAATGGTGCATAAGGGGGCAAATTCAAAAGATTATGCCATTTCTGGTGCTAATTTCTCCACAGGTTTGAGCATTAAAAAAAGGCTGATCCAAATTATATGTTTCCAATTGAGTGTGACCAAACAACAGAAAGTAGGTTGAAGCATACCCATCCCCTTATTTGTGTTGCCAAAGTCAATCAATTTCCAGCAGAGACCAAACGGTTCATAAGGAAGCAAATTTAAAAGATTTTGCCTTTACTGGACCAACCTTTCTCCACAGATTGGCTATCCAACCAAGGTTGAGATGATTGAAATGGCTTCAATTGAGTTTGACCAAATAATAGAATGTAGATTTAAGCATGCTTGCAACAATGCCCTTTCCCTTTTTTTGTTGCAGAGTTGGGTCAATTTCTAGTTCAGGGCAAATGGCTCATAAGAGATCAAATTCAAAAGATTTTGCCTTGCTTGCAGAATCTGATTCAAGGGAGTCCATTGCTAGTCAATGGGGCAAGTGATCTAGATTCTGAGTCTCAAGTTGTACCATCTTTCTCTTTTGTGACAAGTCTTTCCTTTGCATCAAACTCTACTAGTGGTTCCAACTTTTTCTTTACCATTCTCTTCTCTTTGAAAATCAAATTTGGTACCAATTTCAACTCTTGCACAGTTCTGATCCTGGCAGATTCTGCCTTTGCACCAATAGTAGTTGTGACAACTCCTGATTGGCACCTCTGCCAATGCAATATCTGATCGCACCAAACATCAACCCCAGGATTTGGAGTCATAAGTTTTTTGCACAAAGTGATGTTAAGACAAATCTAGTCTATGCTAAACCATTTTGTCTTTGTAAGATGTCTTTAGTCACATATCTAGTCACAATTTTAGTTTCTGGGATCAAACCCACCACAGGCAAAAATTGAGGATTTTCAGCAATAGGACATATCCATGCCATATCCTTTTGGCAAGTAGGGGAGCCTAGCTATCTAGTGTTGGATGACATGGTGACAATGGCTACTCATGTGTTTACTTGAGGCAGATCCAAACACTTGTGGTTTAATATTGCTAGAAGCTGTTGTTGCAATACAGATGCACTTGGAGGAAATACACACTATAGCAGATGCAAGTGACAAATCATGACATATTGCAACTTTTCAAAGTGTCCCTGTTGTGAGGGATTGATCAGTAGGTCAGACTCTATAGTTGCAGGACTCAAGTCATGTAGATTCATTTCTGCTCTCATAAGAGGGTGGAAGCTAGATCTCACTAGTAGCACCTGATGTACCAGATTGATGCAGTTGTGTCAGAATTTTTGATTTGAGTTTCTAGTGGTGGTGGCATTCTAGAGCATGTACAGGTTAATAACTGTTCTTTAATCCTTTCAAATAGATCAGTCAATATAACATTGTAACAATATGCTAGAGCACATGTTTCAGGGAGGTTGGAGTACAAACATGCATCCAACTTTATTGTATAATGTTTTTTTGAATTGATAATACAATACTAAAATATCTCAGAGAGTACATTAAAAGTTGCTGTTCAAGATGATACCCAGAGCCAAATCAGTAGAGACACTGTCTCAGTTCAGAAGTACATAACAGTGTAGGGAGAAGCATAATCAATTACGTCCAAGCTGAATATCAAATACTACCAAAAAGGAGAAGAAAATCATTGTTACTGGCAGACATTGCCACATACGTTCTGTAGAGACAAAAGTAATGGGGTACTGTCACTGCATGATGCAACATTGGAGAGCCACTGTCACAAATCATAGCACTGTCAAAAAGAATATATTGCTGGCACTGCATTAGTCGTTACTGAAGTACCAAAAACGGAGTAAACATTTAATAAGAACTTCAAACAAAACTTTCACTGTATTCATGTCATTCCACCCTATAGGTGGCTCAATAGTAGAGATGTCTTCATTGGATCTCACAATTTCAGGTAAGAAATCATCATCAACTGGTACACTATCCTTATACTCATCCTCAAAGCCTAGGTCCTTCAAGAGAGTGTCCTGTTACTTTTTATTGTACTGCTTTTGGAATTCAAGGTAGTTCCTTAGAAACTCTTCATTACCTTTCCTTGACTCTGGCCAATAACTGGCATATTTGATTTCTGACCTGTTGACAATGGTGTGACCAAGATCTCTCAGCTCTTGGAACCTCTTCCTGGAAATTTCAAGCATAATAGTAACCTGCATTGAAACAATATTGAATATGAGTCTTCTAGAAGACTCAGTAGCCTTTCTCTTCTGGCCTTGATACCATTCTTCATTCCTATATTTCCACAAAAGCCAAAGAATCTCAACTGATAAAAAAAGCCAAAAACGATTATATTTATTGTATTATTCAATTCTATTATTGGCTGGTTATATCCACCAATGGCTTCTGCAGCTTATTTTAGGGGATTCTGGTGTAAATATCATTGAAGATTTTTGGAACCTATCTCAGGCTCATCTTATTTATTCTTTGTTGCTATAACACTGTCATTTATTCTCTCCGTGTTAGTCTTCATGGTGCATTTTGCAGTTCCTTCAGTTTTGTGATAAGGACAATTTAAAATCTGTTTTGTTTCCTTTTATCCTTTGATCGAATATTATGCACATGGCAAATTTTTATTATCAATGTATTAACATGGATGAATTAGCAGTTTGGTAGCGGCCGTGTCTTATGGACTTGCTTCAATGGCTATGGTTTTCATTAATAAGGCAGTTCTCATGGAGTATCCTTATTCAATGACTCTTCTTACCCTGCAGGTGAAACATAGTTTTCAGAATAAATTCCCCCAAAATATTATAATTTTCACTTGGCATTTAAAAAAATAGAGCAGCCCTTTTCCTTTTGAATAGCCTACAACTTATTCAATTTTTGATATTTCTAGTGGCGGTGTTGCAGCAATTGGTAACAGGTTTACTTATAAAATTTGGTCGTGTCTTTGGCTTTACTAAAGCCCGTGAAGTGGACCTGGTTACAGCAAAGAAGCTACTCCCTCTCTCACTTTTCTACAATGCGAATGTAGCATTTGCTTTGGCAAGTTTGAAAGGGGTTAATATTCCCATGTACATTGCCTTGAAAAGGCTTACTCCCTTAGCTGTTCTGATTGCAGGATATTTCTATGGGAAAGGAAAACCGACTATGCAGGTATGTATAATAAGCTATTCATTTTTATTTTTTTTGAATGTGGATGTATTACAAAGAAGTATTTCAATTGTTGTTGTTTCTAGATTTCAACAATGGGGAAAGTTCTCTCCGTGTCTGATTTTTGAATATTTACTTTCGCATTGTAGACATTATGTTCTTGATTGGGCAACATGGGCATAAAATTTCTAATCACAAGTCATGACGATCCTTATCATAATTGTGTCATAATTGTGTGTGCTGTGATGTGTGAGCTAAAATACAAATGTTTGATATTTTATAAGTTGACTGCGGCAATGCACAGAGAGTAGTTAATCACTAGCAGAAGACATCAACTGAGAGAAAAATATTGGAATGCTAGACAGAGCCAGAACATAGAATATATAGTTTCTTTTCTGTCATAATAGGCACAATGACTGTGATGGTGCTGCAAACTAATGCATAAATTTCTTGCTTTGTGCAACTGTGATGATAAAAACTGAACAAAGTTAAATAGAATGTAAGAATTAAGACGTGAGAAGATTTTGGTAACTGAATGAATAAACTCTCTTAATTCTTGAAGTTGAATCCCTCATCAAATACAAATTGATCGATGAGTCTAGTGTCAAATTACTTAGCTCAAAGGGAAAATGTGCAATACTAGCTGATTAGGGCCTGGAAAGCTTGCCTTCCTCACTAAACTTATTGAAAAAATGGAAGTGGACCCAGAAATAGATCACAAATTACTTAATACGTGGAGGGAACATGATGGTTGGTGGACAACCATCCACATTAAATTAAATTTTGGTACCTGATTACATCATTATTTTTTGCATGCATGCTTACCTAATCCTATAAACTATAATCTAAAGCCCTCGAACTACCTGTACACATCAACATCGTCTACATTTATTATTTGTTTGAGCCAAATTTTTGCAAACAATATTTATGTGAAATTTATCTTGTAGCTAGGATTTCATTAGAGTTTGAAAATGATTCCAAAAATGTCAGAGAAATCATTTGGTTTAAATGGAAATATTTTGTATTCTCATTGTTGATGGATGCTTGACTTGTAATATTTTTTAAGCTTATATGATTGTATTTGAACAAAAAACATGTGTAATTTTAGTATTGAATTCCTTTAAAATGTTTCCCATTGATATTATGTTTAATTTTATTATTTTTAGCTCTTTTGCATAGTCGAGTGCCTTTGCTAGAACATCAAAGTTGACCATATTTAGAATTTCCAGCTTTGGCAAACCCTGTATTTCTCCGGACGCACACGAACTATCCAAATTTTAAAAATCATTCTTCAATTGTTACTCCTTGTTGATCTCTATAGCTTCAATAAAATTGTAGTTAGATGGAAATACTTCATAGTCCTACATTTTCTAGTGAAATAGATATGAAGGAAATTTGTTTCATTTTCTGAATATGATTGCAATTCCAAAATTCCTTTATTGTTCCAACTCCATTGGACCTTATTCTTGTTTAGTGTCTAAATTTGAGGACTCTGAGAAAGCTACTTCCTCACTTATTGCTTGGTTCTTCAAATCGGTTGTGTATATCCGTTTTTTTTTTCAATCGAGAGTTTGTTCTTTGATTCCTAGGTGGTGCACCCATTAGTTGAAAAGTTAGGGGCTAGATGTTTGTCTTGTGCAAACTTCTCCAACAGTCTTCTAGAAGTACATTCACTCCAAACCTGCCATTAACAATTGTATAGTGAGATTTCTTCCAAGAATCTCCATGTCCACCACTGTTGGTTTCTTTGCCATGTTAACCGTCAATAACATGGGATCAACCACTTGGTCTCCCAACAATGGAGGTTCGGTTATTGAGTGTTCATTCTCTTTAGGTTTTAAATGGGTTGTAGCAGGCATTGTCTCATTCTTCCCAAGAATAGCATTAGTCATAGCATTATAGAGTTCAAGAATACTTTGGAATATATCCACTACTTTAATTGGTACAATAATTTGAATTTCTTGCTTTGCAATACTTTTGTCAAACTGTAATTCACTTTTTATTGTACTTTCATTTGCATTTAAGTGGCAACGTTTGTTAACCATTCCATGCTCCACTTTGGCTCTTGCTTCACAAAGTCTTTCTTTTTTTGACGTGGGTCCAAATACACAACCTTCTTTACTTGAGTTTGAGTAATGACTAATACTTCCTTATGGCTCTCTACAACAATAAATTCAATGCTAGCCTATTTCTTTGGACATTCAACATCTTCATGGTCTCTACGTCCACACCATTTGTTCAATAATCATGCTATGATATTGTTTCTATGGTAGTCTCTCACAAAATGTCCTTATTTCTGACGTTGTTAGCATTGTATGATAGGATATCCTTTAATTCTTTCATCATTTGCATCATATTCCTTCTTAGTGCTTTTATTATATTAGATTCATCATTGCTACTCCCTTTCGAACTATCATTCTAATTAGTTTTTCTTTTAGTTCGAGTGGACATTTTGTCTTTGCTCTTGATATCCATTCCCTTTCTATGGGCTTGTACATATGATGAGGGCAATACGTCCTTCATTTTTTCCTTAACAAAAGAATCAAGCCTTCAATAAACCATCTTTTTTTCAACCCATTAGTAGGTTATTTTTCTAATCAGACAAGCAATTTCCTGAGCCTACGATTATAAGCTCTCACATTTTCATGTTTTCCTTGTTTTTTCTTATAAATCTCAGCTACAATTTCATTGTCATCTTGCAACAACATGAACTCTTCTTCAAAGGCTTTCTTCAACCTATCCTACGTGCTTCTGGAAGTTGGTTTCAGTTTGACATTCCAATCAATGATTATACCCTTTGAAGTTGTTGGAAATTAGCGTAGCCAATACATTCTATCATCTTGGTTGTTTGTTGTCCATATTGTTTCATAGGTCTTGCAATGCTTCATTGGATCCTTTGATTCATTACTTGTGAATTTAGGTAATTTTTGCCTCTCAATGCTAGGGCTTGATGGTGGAGTCACCATCTTTTTCTTCTAATGTAACCCCAGTTGTTGGAACTTGCTCACTAGAGAGTTTTGACTTGAATGTTTTGGTGCTTCTCTTGCACTCTTGGACATGTGAGAATCCTCAACTCATTCTACAACTTTAGTGTTCCGTACACTCATATTACCTTCAAGTTCCCTTTTATTTACCTTAGCCGTGGAGTTTTTTCCTTGGTTTTTTCAATTAACAATTCTTTGATGCGTCAAAGGTTGTTCTTGCACATTTATCTTTCCCCATCTATAAAGGAAGCTTTAGACTCTAGCTCCCAACTTCCTTTGTCCAAAGGGAGTTGTCTTACTTTTTCTACTTGGTTTGACAAATCAACCCACACTTCACTTGGTAGTGGTAGGTATCTACCTATCTCCTCCCACTTTGCCTTATATTTCTTTTGTAGTGTGAATACCATGGTTTCTATTTTCCCAACTACAACTTTGACTCTCGCCTTACCTTCTACTTCTTTCTTGGAATAGACTTCGACATAGGATTTAAATGACTGGGCTTTTTTCAATTTCTTCTCTTAATCATCTCCTCCATTGTCTCTGTTGTATGATTCACAAGGATTGTCTTATCTCTTGATCCTAACCACCATGTTGGGGTCTCTTCCTGTCTTTATTAGGTTCAAGGCATGGGCATATTAAATTAGGCTTGTCTTCTTTAAGGCAATGATGCCAAAAGTTTACTGTTCTATCTGATAAAACTACTTTTTGAATTAATGATAGGAATAGAAATACATAGCATATAGAGGAGTAAAAGTACATCTTTATTCACACATGAAGTTATTATAGAAATAGATTAGAGATGGACAGCTAAGGATGAGGCTATTTTTTTTGATTATGCTAAGGCCATTTAAATGAGTTGTCTCATATAACTACTCGAAAATCAACAAATACTTAATATATGGCCAAATACACCATATTAGCAAAACATAATAAAGGCATTGTAATGTTGACTACATAGGTGCCCCACAATTGTCTTGGGGATGACTAGCTGTCCCTATAGCCCAATTTTACACCCACTGGGAAAAACAGAAAACTTAAAAAAAATTGGAGGGGGTCCAAAAGGATAGATCCCCAACCCCTTTACATTAACCCTAAGCCTAAAACAACTTCAATGACAAGTAAAAGTAGAAAACAAACTTATTTTTGCCATTTTCCAATCAGTAAAAAAGAAGACTAAGAGAAAGAACATCGGGGATAAGAGAAGTGAACAACAAAAGGAAGAAAGCAACAGAGCATCAAATTTATGCCATTTGAGGTAAGCTTACTATCCATTATTCATTTTCTCCAATTTCTTTGAATTTATTTTTTGAAAGCTCGAGACATTTGAGGGTTTCTTGCTCAATTTTTGCACTTGCAATTTGTGTTTTGAAATTTCAGTAGAAAAACAACTAGTAATAATGAGGCTAGTGAGGGTGAAGAGGTTCAAATTTAACAAAGAAGTCGTAGAAGTATTGTTGGGGGTTCTTCCAGGAGTGGGATTGTTGTAGACATTGTGAGTTCAAGTAATTCATTTGATGCCCATTTGAACTCCTCAAAAACTATGCAGAAGACCTATTTAATCGAAATAAACCTCATTTACAATTTGCAACAACCATAGACAATTGCAATAAATGGCCCAATTTTACATTCACTAAAAAAACACAGAATTTTAAAAAAAATGGAGTGGGTCCAAAAAGATGGACCCCCAACCACTTTACACTAACCTTGAATGTAAAACAACCCCAATGACAACTAAAAGTAGAAAACAAACTCATATTGCCATTTACCAATCAGTAAAAAAGAAGACTAAGAGAAAGAATAACAGTGAGAAGAGAAGAGAACAACAATAGGAAGGAAGCAAGAGAGCATCAAATTCATGCCATTTGAGGTAAGCTTACTATCCATTTTTCATTTTCTCAAATTTCTTTGAACTTTTTTTTGAATTTTTTTTTGAAAACTTCAAAAAATTAAGGAGGGTTTCTTGTTTTATGTTTGCACTTGCAATTTGCGTTTTGAAATTTCAGTAGAAAAACAATGAGTATTAGTGAGGGTGGTGAGGGTGAAGAGGTTCAAATTTAAAAAAGGAGTCATAGAAGTATTGTTAGGGGTTCTTCTAGGAGTGGGAGTGTTGACGAGTTCAAGTAATTCATTTGATACCCTTTTGAACTCCTCAAAAACAATACAAAAGACCTATTTAATCCAAGAAAAACAATTGGAAGGCGAATACAATATGGATATGTGATTTGTGCAACAAAGACTATAGGGGCAACTATATGAGTTTATTCTCATCTTTTTTGCATAAGTAGACAAGGGATAAAAGGTTGTGAAAAACTAACTCTACTTGAGAAATCTAAGGTGACTAAGTTGCATAGGGAGGAGGAAAGAGATAAGAGAATGCCAATAGATACTATGCAGCCTGTTTTGTTGTTGTCCACCCAATTGAAAGATGTAATTATTGTTGGTCCCTCATTTGCCCCTTGGAGAAAATAAGCTATGCAGCACTCCATTTGATAGAGAATATTCTAAGGCGAGAATGTCGATAGAGGAAATGAGACAACCTTGGATAAGGGATGGCTGCCCTATCATCATGGATGGGTGGACTGATATTAAACATTCAATGCCTATCAATATCATTAACACATGTTTAGCTAACTATTATTCTCATAGAGCTATTAATTGTTCAAGGAAGAGGAAGAATGAAAATTTCCAATTTCAAATTTTGAAGGATGACATAGAAGAGCTTGGGCCCTCTATTTTTTTACAAATGGTGATGACTTAGATTGTGTATGTAAGTTAGCTAGCTTTATAATAGAGGGTTCTTACAAGCACATTTTTTGAACCTTAGGTTTTGAGCAATACATTGAAAGACAATGGGAAGATCGATAGGTTGAAGGCAGAAGCTAGAGATGTATGGACATTCATTTGCAACCATTCCATCTCGCTTTGTTTAGGAATTTTTTTGAGGAAGGAATTCTTCAGGCATGCGGATGCTAAATATGCCAACTACATTGTTTTAGATAGGATGCTTGAGGTATAAGAGCTTCTATAATTGCTAATGGTTAATTTAGAGTGGAGTAGATGGCTAGAGGCAAGCACAGCTGAAGGAAAAAGTGTGAAACAAAAGATCCTTGGCAATGATTTATGATCTATAGTGAAGTAAGAAATTGTTGATTTTATTATTACATTTAAAAAAAAGTTAATTTATTAATGTTGCTAACTTGTAAACTATTTTCATTCTCTGGAATAGCTTTCTCCCTTTGTCATCCGAGTATTGAAATTTTTAAAATTTTAATTTTCATAACTTGTTTGCAATTGTAGATATGTTTGCTTCTTCATCTTACCTATTGTGTGAGTCATAAGTTATGTTGATATAGATTCCTAGCCTTGGAGGGATTTATGAGACATTTGATACAATGCTTGGGTAGATGAAGCAAGCCATTCATAGTAGGGATCCTACTTTCAAATTTAATGACAAGCACATTCAGCCCATTGTGATGCTAGTGGAACACCCCGTTTCATATGGAAATCTATGCTCTAAATCCCAAATGGTATAATAGCTAGGCTTGGGAGAGTGCCCGCCTTTCATGATGAAGAGGTGAAATAAGGGCTCATGAAGGCCCTTTGGAAAATGTATATTGATGGAGAGTCTACTTTACTTTGCACACAATGGTTAGCCTTTGTCAATTTTCGTGGTCTAGCATTCAACAAATTCTAGGCAAGGACAGATAGTGCTACATTAGCTCAAACCGACCCTATTGGATAGTGGATGTGGCATGTTTTTGATTAAGAAGGCAGCAAGAATGAGGGTGCTGACCCTTAATACAACAGCCCGAAGGCAGTAAGAGGGACAACGAAACAAGGGAGAAAACCCCCAAAAAATATAGTTGGATAGGACAAAAGAAAAAACTTGTCAAAGCAACAACAACCCAGAACCCCACTCAAGGAGGGGGGGAGACACCCGAACCTTGACAAGGAGGGGTTTGGGGGAGGGGAGAAGACTTCCCCTTCCGCCTGCGACAAACCACAGTCCGGGCAATATTGTCATTAGGACCATCAAAAGAGAGATCAAGTGGGGAGGACCCCGCCATAACACAATCAGAGGCGCCAGTAGAGTGCTGCTGCAGAATAGCAGCAGGCTGCTGTAGAGGAACAACATCAGGAGAAGATTCAGTAGGAGTAGAATGGAGCTGCAAAACAGGAGCAACAGGAGTTGAATCCTTAGGGACGGCAATAGCAGCAGCATCAGCGGTAGTGAGAGGCACATCATCCCGGGAGGAGGTCTCATCCTCCAGAGAGGAGTCAACAGAATCAGAAGCATGGATAGTCAAGTGATCAATTTTAGCATCCTTCCACCAAGTAGCGGCACCTTTGTGACGCGGAAGAGAGCAATCCGAAGCTAAATGACCCGTAGGATGTACTAGAGTTGATGATACTTGGCACTTGTCTCTTTTCATAGGTGGTCAGTTCCTCTATTGTAGAGAGGGATTGGTCTACATATAGTTTCATTCAGCTGCTCAAGAGGAACAACCTTGCCTCTTGATGAACAAAAAAGTTGGTGGACATGCATAGTGTCTTGTGGCTTCGGGTTTCTTATTCTTTTCAATATTGTTAGACTTCAGCCACATTTTGGGATATTGAACTTGAAGATGCCATACATGTTGATGAGGAGGCATAAGAGGGATTGGTCAGGGTCCATTGGATGAGATAGCCCCTCATTGTGGTAGTGACTTAGACTTAAGAGTCTGATTTTGATGTGGTGTCAGTAGATCCTAACTAGGGACAGCTGCATATTTTGTATGTTTTTTTCATTTTGTAATTGAAACTTGTGCCTCTGGGATGCAACTGACCAAAGGTGTATTTTTTAAGTATTGGTTGATCTTGAATAATATATAAGATATCTGATCTGCGGTCCATTCTTGAATCTCTACCTTCTACGTATAGTTCCAATGCATTATCTCTTTGTAGGTTTATCTTTTTATTTTCCAAAGTAGGATTTTTTAGGATTTTCTCTGTGTGATTAATGTAGAGTTGAGACACTGTGTATCATAGAGAAGGGATGCATATAAATATTTCATTTTTTGTAGAGAAGTTGAACATTCTACCCTCATTGTGCTTAGCATGCTTGTAATCAGCAGTCCTAAGGGTCTTTTTGTCTTCATTTGTTGATAAGGGTATTGCTTCTTTCCTTAATATTTTGTGACCAATACAAAATTGCCACCAGAGGAATGCCTGCAGTGATGATGTACAAGAAACTTGCTTCTCATGCTAGTGATAGGATTTTCCAGGGGAATCAGTAAACCATGAACAAGAAGGGCAACAGAATAATAGCCAGGTCTTGGATCTGCTCGTATGCTATTATCAGACTTGAATAATGATTTGGGCATTTATTTCAAGAGTTAAAACATAGGGATTTATCTGTCAGAGTGAGTTGTAAGGAAAACAATTGTTGTCGTCAATGTTTAAGCCAGTGCTTTATAGAATAGAGAGTGTTCCTTTAGACAATGTTCTTATTCATGTTATCTTGGCCCATTGCACTCTGATTTGTACTGAGGATGTGTTGCATTTGAGCTGGATATTGGAATCTTTTACACTGTATGAAATATGTCTTTTGAATTAACAAGTGCTTATTGTTTATCTTAGAAATTACTTTAATATATATGTATATATATATATATATATATATATATATATATATATATATGTATGTATGTATGTATGTATATAGTGTTGAACCTCCTGAGCTCCATGACTCCAAAAAGTGAATTTATCAGAAAATTCTTTAAATCAAATGCAAGGAAAACAGTAGCGAATTATAAATGTAGCATAGATGTTGCTTTTGTATTCCTTATTAAGAAGAAACAAGGAAATAGATAAATTGCAAACCAAATTGCTTTGCAGTAGTTTAATATCCTAGGGATGATACATGTGACAAGAGAATGTTATAATTCATGTCATAAACAGGTTTATTGAAAATAAAGTCATTTTGTCATTGAGGGATTTTTGGACATATTGTTAATTGCAGGTCTCACTATCGGTTATCTTGACAGCTGTCGGTGTGATCATTGCAGCCTTGGGAGATTTTTCATTTGATGTTCTTGGATATTCCTTGGCACTTACTTCAGTTTTTTTTCAGGTTTTTCTCCAAACTACCATTCTAAATTCTCTGGTGGTAGAATACATTTGTGCATGTATATTTTGATAATTCTTTGTGCAACTAGGGAAAACATACATGGGTGTGCCTCACCATTAAATTTATGTAATTGTGCCTATGAACTAAAATCTTGTCAATGGAAATTTCAGTGATTTAACTGTCTTTGACAACTACTAATTACAACTATTGGATTGTAGACAGCATATTTGATATTAGTTGAAAGGTCAGCTGCAGAGGATGGGCTTTCATCAGTTGAGCTAATGTTCTATAATTCTTTTCTTTCACTTCCATTTTTGGTGTTCCTAATAATAATGACAGGAGAAATATCTCTTGCTACATCTTTACTACTTGAAAAGGTCAGTTATTACATCCATGTTTGTTCACTTCCTTTGCAGATTTAGATTAGTGGTGTCTGTAATTTGATCTTGAAATTCTTTTGCAAGCTTTGCCAATTATGTCTTTCCTTGTAAATTTTTGTATTCCATGTACATATGAAGGTTGACTTTGTTCATTTGGGGGCTATTGCATGATGTTGGGCTTATCTTATTTGTAAATGTGTTTCATTTATTCCAAATTTGTTAGATAACATTGTTGAAGTGCTCCAGTTAATGTATTTTTTTCAGAATTAAAAAAACTTTCTTTTTAAAGTTTTACAGATCTTAGATGCTGATAAGTGATAACTATATGCCACTATATAATACTGGGCTGCTTTTTCACTGTTGTGGGCATCGGCAAGAAAAAAAATCCTTATTGGCACCCAAGAGGATTTCAGATTAAAGACATGTTCAAATTTTCATTTATATTCTTTCTTTGTCCAAAGCATGCACCTACAAATTATCATATATTTATTAATAATGTCTAAAGTATGATTTCTGGCAAGAAAAAGTTTAGCTCTTCAGTGCCAGTTTATACAATAATGACATGGGATGTCAATCTCTGGTGGTTCTCCATGGTATGCAATAACATGTTTCTGGGAGGATTTGATTAACTAAAACAAGTTTGAATTTAGAGCATACTTAAGTTAGAGAAGCTGGTTTTAAGCCAAAAGAGCATACTTTATGTGACCAAGGTTGCAGTGCATGTGAGTATGTGTTAGCTTAGTGGAATGAATCTATCATTGGGCTAGGATGCTTTTTGAACTTGTATTACTTGCTCCCTTGTTCACTTTAGTTCAAGAAGGCCACTGTTTAGGAAAAGGTTTCAGTTAGATCTGAGCATGTTCCATAGATTGTTCTCTTTTGTCTTACAGGTGGATATTGTTCTCTTGTGTTTCAAGTCTCTCTTTCCATTCAGTATTGTTATTTATATATTCCTCGTTCTCATAGAAGTTATTCATATCTTCTCGATCTAAACCAGAATGCAATTTAGGTGAATGGGAGCTTAAAGGAATCACTTACTTGGGAATGTTATTTATATCTTCTCCAGTACTTTCGAAAGTAATTTATATCTTCCCTGTCTAAACAGATTTTATTTTGGGAACGATCAATTTCTAATAAAAACTGAAAGCTCTGAAATGATGCAATCTGTCATAAAGACAAAATACAGGGAGGTGCTTCGTTTCTCTGTCCTGTGGATTAAAATGATTTAAGATGCTTCGAAATGACAGCTCCTTCCAAAGGCTTGTAGCCATACAACAGATATGATATAACCTAAACATAATCTCTATCTTTTGTTGAAATACCTAAACTACTAAATGTACATACTGCGGAAATTAAGAAATTATAATCCCAAACTTGAGTATCTTGAACATCATCAAAGCAACAGACAGGCACATCTTTCTTTCCAAAGCACATGAGTTGATCATAGTGGATTGGGTTGTGATATTTGTGGTCTGTATTCATCTCATTGTTACAAGACTCGGACCCGCCTTGGACTTGGCAAGCTGATTTTTGACTCAGACTCGGTCTCAGTGCCCAGAATTGGTAAATTGTAAAACCCAAGAAAAAATTTGTTTCATGCACCCTTCAATAAATAAACCTTGAAGACACAAAAAACTCATCAAATAGAAGTTACTTTGATCACATACACAAATATATGTCAATTACGTAAGTATAAACACAAATATAGGTCTTGGATAATGATGTAGCCATGATATTTTCTTGCATGCTAGTGATTGGTGTGTATATTCAAGTGAGAAAGTTATTATTAAAGTTTTCTTGAAGCCTTTAAGATCGCATGTTTTGTTGTCAAGCTCATTAACATTGAGGAATGTGAAAGATGCCAAGTACTGATTGAAGCAACCTGATCTAATTTTCTGATTCTGTTTTCTTTGGCCAGCGGTAGGGGATTTGGTTTTATATGTTTATTTTTTGAAGTTTTATGCTTTTTTGTGTTTTTTGTAATATATGCCTTGGGGATTTGGCAATGCAAATGAATAACAAGGATAAAACATAAACAATTAACTGCAAACAAATTTTCAGATTGACCGATTTATTAACAGCAACTAACAAATGTCAATAAATAATGAAATTCAACAATGACATGCCAAAATTGGCCTACCAGGAGTCCAACACCTTGCCTGGAGGGCTTCTTTATTGACTTAATTGAATCCAGATGCTGCTATAGGAACTTCCAAGGTGTTCCAACTGCTCCTTGAAGTTTTATTCTCCTTAATAATAATTATCAAAAACAAATCTTGCACGGATAGATCAAACTGCTGTTGTTTCCCTCAGGCCCCCAGGAGACTTCACTGAAATTGGTCAATTTTCCCCACTGATTTTCTCATATCTCTCTCCAAGGTCATCATAAGCCTGAAAGAATGATTTATTTCTTTATTCCTAATGCTGACAATGAATTTTGCACAAAAGAACCAAATGTAAACCCTCCAATTTATTTTCTATGGATTCCCAGGCAAGATAGGTGGTACGGCTGGCCTAGGAATAGTACGGCTGGCATAGATGTGCTATTTCTTGCTGAAGAAACCTAACCAAGTGCTCAGATTTGATCTTCCCTGTTAGTCTTGCAATCTGATTCACAAATCTGCACAAATTGACCCTCAATTGGCTTGAAATTTGTCTTTTTTGAGTGTTGAAGTAGGAATATTGGCTGGGGTATCATCCAACCTGCCTCAACCAAGGGTTTTCATCCTCAATTTGGGCCTCCAAGCTGCTGTGTCTGCTATGGCAGATTGTTGCAGAGAGAAAATGAAGAAAATAATCACCAAAACATCCTCTATAATGATTCCCAAATCCACACTTATGCCTTCAACCCCTAATTTGAACCCCTAAAGGCATCAAAAGAAGATTCCAATGGAATCTTTTCTCTCCCCATAAGTTCGATGGGTATGAGGGTCAGCCCATCATTAAAATTTGACCACCTTTTTAAATTACTTTTTACCTAGAAAGATGTGCCAAGGGGAAATTATAAAGTTTTATTAAAACATCTTTTAAATTAACTTTTTCTATTTTTAGAAAAAGTGAGTTTTATAACTTTTTATTATAAAGTTATATTATTAAGTCCACCAAAGCAAGAAAATGACCAAGTGTGGGTTCCCTTTGGCTAACCAAACATCTCCAAACACTGAACATTCACCTGTGGAGATGGGAGACAGGTGAATTTATGCATCTAGAGAAGCGGGGACATTACAGTCCTCCCTTCCGGGGATTGCTTGTCCTCAAGCAACTGAAGAACTGGATGCTACAAAATAGCTTCTCCTTCCCAAGTGGCATCCTCTATGGGTAAATCCTTCCATCTAACCAAGTATTTCCTGATCACTCTATTTCTCAAATTCCTCTCACGCATATCCAAGATCTCAACTGGAACCATAACCAACTTCCCCTCCTCATCCAAGGGTGGTAACGCTGAAGAAGTCACTGTGCCTTGTCTAATTGCCTTGTTGAGGCAAGACACATGGAAGACGTTATGAATCTTTCTCTTTGGTAGTAGCTCAATCTCATATGCCACTTCCCCAACTCTCCTCAATACATCGTACGGTCCATAAAATTGGGGCTTGAGCTTGTCTGCCCCACTCATCTTCAAAGAACTCTACCGGCAAGGTTGGAGGCATAGGAACACCATATCTCCAACCTCAAATGACCTCTCAATCCTATGGCGATCAACATATAGCTTTTGTTGATTCTGGGCTTGCTGAATGTTCTCCTTAAGTGCTTTAAGAATGTCTTGGCTCTCTTGAAGCCAATCCTGTGCCAATGGTGCTCTACTATCTCCAAGTGCCAAATCCATAAATGTCATAGCATCATAACCATATAGAGCACATAAATGAGACATGTCAATAGACATATGATGTGTCATGTTGTAGCAAAACTCTCCTAAATACAACCAACGAACCCATGTACGTTGTTGTCCTGACACATAGTTGCTTAAATACCCCTCAATCCACTTATTCACAATGTTAGTCTGACCATTAGTTTGAGGGTGGTAACTGGTGCTGGGAGTCAACTCTGTGCCAGTGAGTCTAAACAATTCCTGCCAAAAAGAACTCATGAACCTGCTGTCACGGTCATTGACAATGGTCTTTGGAAGACCATGGAGCCGAAATACCTCTCTGAAAAATAGATCAGCAACCTGTGAAGCTGTATAATCTGCTGCTATGAGAAAGAAACAGGCATATTTTGTCAACTTGTCCACAACTACATATATGCAATCTTTCCCTTGTACCTTGGGAAGACAAGTGATGAAATCCATCGAAATTCCTGTCCATTTTTGCTCCGGAATGGGTAATGGTTGTAGTAGACCAGCAGGGGATGTATTTTCAATTTTATTTTGTTGGAATGTAATACACTCCCGTACATGCTGTAAAACATCATCTTTAAGGCCCTTCCAGGAGAACCTCTCTCTAATCTGCCTGTAAGTCTTGCCATACCCCTGGTGTCCTGCTACTGGTGTGTCATGGTAAACATGTAAAATCTGATTTTTCAGTTTAGATTCCGGAACCAATATATTCTTCCCTTATAGAAAATCACATCATCCATAACCGTGTATCTATCATCCTGAATGATCCCATCCATAATTTCACAAGCATGCTGACTTTTGGAATATTCTACCAAAAGTTGAGATTTCCAATCAGTTGAAATCTCAGTCAATGAACAAAGAGCAACAATAGATGGCTTCCTAGATAATGCACCAGCAACAACATTCTTTTTCCCCTTGACATATTCAATGTCAAAATCATACGCTTGGGTCTTACTGACCCATTTTTGTTGCCTCTCATTGAGATCCTTTTGTTCTAAAAAGTATTTAAGGCTGTTATGATCAAATTTAACAATTAATTTCCTTCCAACTAAGTACTATTTGAATCTTGTGAGTGCATGCATAATAGCCAACATTTCTTTATCATATGTAGAGTATAATTTTTCATTATCTTTCAGTTTTCTACTCTCATATATAATAGGATGATGATTTTGCATAAGTACTGCACCCACACCTTCTCCTGAAGCATCACATTCAAGCACAAAAGGTTGGGTGAAATCAAGAAGTGCCAACACAGGACAAGTGCTCATCACCTGCTTAAGCCTATCAAATACCTCCTATGCCTCCTAAGTCCATCTGAAAGCCCCCTTCCTGGTGAGATCTGTCAAAGGTGCTGCAAGCTGAGAATATCCTCTAACAAACCTCCTGTAATAAGCACATAGCCCAAGAAAACCACGCAACTCTAAGATGTTCCTGGGAGGTGGTCAGTCAAGAATGGCTTGGATCTTTTCCTGATGTACCTTGACTCCATCCACACCTATCACATGACCCAAGTATAAAATCTTTGTGAGCCCAAATTCACATTTGGACATCTTAGCATACAATGACTGAGATTCCATAATGCTCAACACCTCATCTAAGTGCCTCAGATGTTCCTCCCATGATCTGTTGTAAATCAAGATATCATCAAAAAATACCAACACAAATTTACGCAGATGCTTATTAAATATGTGGTTTGTGCATGGCTGAAATGTAGTTGGGGCATTAGTGAGAATGAAAGGCATCACTAAGAACTCATAGTGACTGTAATGTCACCTGAAAGCTGTCTTGTGAATGTCCGACTCTCGTACCTTAATCTGATGATACCCCGATCGAAGATCAATCTTCGAAAAATAAGTTGCACCATGAAGCTCATCCAATAGCTCATCAATGTGTGGAATGGGATACTGGTTCTTAATGGTTTTCTTGATGAGTGCATGGTTTTCAATACACATGCGTAGGGTCCCATCCTTCTTCTTCACCAGCACTACTGAAGAAGCAAAGGGACTAGAACTCGGTCTAATGAATCCCATGTCTAGAAGTTCTTTGATGGTCTTCTCTATCTCGTCTTTGTAGGCCTTAGGATGGTGGTAGGGAGTGGTCATGACTGGCTTCACTCCTTTTTCTAACTCTATCACATGCTCAAAGCCTCTATCAGGCGGTACACCAGGTGGTATATCACCAAACACCGCCCCATGGTCATCTAAAATCTGCCGAATATCTATGTGATAAGTTTTGCCATCCTGAGATGAAGGTGCCTTAGATGAGATAAAGCACTGTGTAGCCCAAAGGATGGCTCGGTACCTGATAATAGTCTCCATCTTGCGTGAAGAAACCTCCTTGGGGCCTCCATCTGACAATGCCCCCAATATTCTCTTCTTACCATCAGCTAGAAACTCCAATTGCATCCTGCGGTGATCAATGACATATCTGCCAATTCCCTGTAACCACTGCATACCAATAACTGCATCATAATTTTCTAATGGCAAGACATAAAAGTCATCTGTCAATGTATAGCCTCCCATCTGGACACTGAGCTGAGGAATCCTCGTGGTACATCCTAACACTGCACCATTTGCAACTTTCACTTTGAATCCTGAAAATTCCTCTGTCTACAGGCCACGTTTCTCTACCAGGTGCTGATCGATAAAATTATGGGTTGCTCCAGTGTGTACTAAACACAGTACACGCTGCCCCTAATAGTTCCCTTCAGTCTGAAAGTGTGGAACATGGGATAGCTCGAGAGTGTGTCCATAGTGACATTGGTCGTAGCCTGTGCATCCGTAGGATCAAGCTCTATCTGTGGTGGCTCAATATGCACTCCCTCATCATCAGTGTCCTATATATGCTCATCCTCCACGTCTGAGCTCACCTTAATGACATGGGCTTTGCCTTTGCCAAGGCATTTGTGACCTGGTTCCCAAGGTTTGTTGCAAGTAAAAAACAGTTTCTTTCTCCTCAATTCATTTCTAGACTCTTGATCAATCTTAGGAGAATATGTGTTCCCCTTCTGTGGATTAAAAGACCTTTGGAAGGGTTTGGAGTTCCAGGAAAGTTTTTGTTTTGCTGAAAAGTGGAGGGTGGAGGTGTGGTGTCCAAGTCCAAATTAAGCTGTATATTGGGCATCTCAGGCACCATCACTTCTATATGCTGAAATTCATTAATATAAGACTCCACATGTCTCGACTGTTTCAGGAGAGCTAAATTCCTGTAGTAAAGTTCCACATCTTTCCTTTCAAACCTGGCAAACGGTCTTTCTGTAAATTCTGTGTATGAATGAATAAGGGCATGATTCTGAGTGACCAATCCATGGTGCCACCAATCATATGCAACACCTTCCAAATGTAGGACAACAGACTGAATGGCTTCATTTTCAGCCATGGGTTTCAAAGACAAATATATGTCGAGCTTATGGACCCACGCTCGTGCACTAATGGAGCCACTGCCATCAAAAGTGGATAAAGTCATCTTATTAGTAGCTTTCTTCAAATCATTATTCCACTGCTGTTTGGGTCCTCTGTCATTCTGTCCCCTCATAGAATCACGACATTGCATACAATATTGATGCAAGGGAAATGCATCTCTGACATGTGCTGGAAGTCGAGCCCACTCATCGCTGGCAGCCATAACTATATCCTGGAAAGTTATTCCATTTTGTGGATCAGCCAATGGTGGTTCATCTCTAGGAGTGAATCGAGGGAGCATAGGCCTATTAGTTGTCCTCGTATGGGTCTTGTCTCTCCGTGGTGAGATGGATGCACTTCCCAGGGAAGATGGAGTCCTACTGCTGCCACGACTCCCTGCAGCTGAAATTGTCCTACTATGGCTTTTTCACCTTCCCCTTTGATTTCCCAAATCCATCCTATCTAGTGTGTCTTGTAACCTGTTAATAACTTGGACAATTCTTGGCTGCGATTCAGCCAAACTCCTCATGATCTCATCAGGATTGAGTGGGTTTGTCTTTCCTATTTGGGAGGGCTCGTGTCCTTTTGGAATATCACCCATAGTAGTCTCTAATGGTGGTTTAGTAACAAAGTTCAAATCCACCCGAGGTCTCCTGCGTTTGTAAAATCTGTAGGTACCAAATCTGCCCCAATGCATAGAATTCCTCCGATGACCCTCAGGCTGGTAGGATCATTGCTGTGATACCACTGAAAGATGCCAAGTACTGATTAAAGCAATCTGATCTAATTTTCTGATTCTGATTTCTTTGGCCAGCGGTAGGAGATTTGATTTTATATGTTTGTTTTTTGAAGTTTTATGTTTTTTTTGTGTTTTTTGTAATACATGCCTTAGGGATTTGGTAATGCAAATGAATAACAAGGATAAAACATAAAAAATTAACTGGAAACAAATTTTTAGATTGATCGATTTATTAACAGCAACTAACAAATGTCAATAAATAATGAAATTCAACAATGACATGCCAAAATTGGCCTACCAGGAGTCCAACGCCATGCCTAGAGGGCTTCTTTATTGACTTAATTGAATCCAGATGCTACTACAGGAACTTCCAAGGTGTTCTAACTGCTCCTTGAAGTTTTATTCTCCTAAATAATAATTATCAAAAACAAATCTTTCACGGATAGATCAAACTGCTGCTGTTTCCCTCAGCTCCCCAGGAGACTTCATTGAAATTGGTCAATTTTCCCCACTGATTTGTTCATATCTCTCTCCAAGGTTATCATAAGCTTGAAAGAATGATTTATATCCTTATTCCTTGTAATGTCCCCTTTTTGGGACATTAGGAAATCCATTTAAATAATTAAGTTTAAGTTGTCAAAACATAAAACTTTAAAGACACCTTAAATTAATTATTTATTAAAGCTAATTAAATTGACTTTAATGTCAACATCAAATTATAAAATAAAGTCACTTTACTATTAAAGGGGAATACCAAGAGACGGGAAGGGGAAATTGAAGAGTCATAGGGTTGTGCTTTAAAAGAACATTGAGAGGCTCATTCGGTTTATGCTTGGATATATGTTTGGAGTTTGTTTCTTGGAGAGTTTCTAGGAAGCTCTAGTTTGTTCAGTAGGTTTGAGGACGCAAACCCTCGAGCTTGGAGGTAGGGGATGGATACCTATTGTCAGTTGGAGTTATCATTCAGGTGGCTCACTTTGTGTTTCAGGTTTTATTTACTGATTGACCAATCCGACTATTAATGTTGTGGCTGAGATTGGTAATTTCTGCTGTTGTTCTACTAAGGATTTTAATGCATTGTTGATTTCTAATTTCAGAACTATAATTAGTCTGAAATAAATGAATTTCAGTTTAATTTGATGGTGTATTGAAAAACGATTGCATGCAAACTGTTGTTTAAATTTTCGGTGGGTCATTTGATTAAAATCTGGAAAAAATCCTAGGGGGATATTTCAGTGGTATCAGAGTTGGTTCTCCTGCTAGCCTGTGAAGAAGACAAATTTGCAGTAATAATATAAATTGCAGTTCTGAGTTCGATATTTTGGACATCACCGTATAGCTTATGGGTAGAAAGAATTAATAAAGAATGTTGCCTCAATAAATTGTGGTTCTCTTGATTCAATGGAGATACTAAGGGTTATTAAATCTAAAGTCAGGAGTGAAATAAATGAATTTTTAATATATCTGCGTGATTGAGCTTAATATTTCCTGTACATATCTTTAATATCTACGGTGAAGCATTTAGGTTTTGGTTGTGTTGTGACGTTTTCACACATCGCCCCATTGCAAATGGGGACCCCCTTCTTTTTAGGCCCTCCCAGTCTTTTGGCTTGCGTTTTTGTGGTCTTTTCGCAACAGTCTCGTCAATCTCTCTGCTTTGCAAGTGTTTGGGGGTCATATTGATTAAATCTGCTTTTTGTTTGAGCGAATTCGGCTAAGTCTAGGACTCATTTTGTGAATTTTAGGGTTTTTGCCTTTTGTCCTAGATTTTAGGGGTTTCTATTAGGGTTTTGGAAAAACTGAACATACAACTGGAATCAGGACCCTTCAAGGAACCTCCCAGTAAAATTTGAGCCAAAACGGAGCAACTTTCTATTTTTAGAAAGTTCCTATTTTTTAGGGATTTTACTGAGTTCCGGATTGGTCTAATTTTGCCAAAAATTAAACTTACTATTTTTAGTAAGTTTCTATTTTTAGTAAGTGCTTTTCTGACCTATTTTGCCCAAACCTTGACATTTTGAAACACTTACTATTTGGGAAAATCTATTTTTGGCAGGATCTTCACAGGAAAACACTGAAAGCTGAATATCTCTAAAGACGCTGAAGACTGAACGTTCCTGAAGACCATTTCTAAATCCGGAAGAGTCAGAAGGCAGATAATTTGGGTCAAAAAATGGTTAAGTTTGGAACTTCTATTCCAGAAGAGGAAAGCATGCAAAATCATCCAAGTCCAGAAATTCACATCAATCCACCAATGTCATCCTGATCCGAAAATGGCCTGAAATTTGACTAAGTCTGAAAATTTGGAAGATGTTCCAAAATCCAGAATTTGCATTATGATTCCTATGGACCTGAAACCACTCTCAAACATCCTGACAATATATATGAAATATAACTTAAAGTATAAGAAAGGACCTTTCTTATACTTAAATGTTATATTTCATATATATATCCTGATGAAGAGCCTGAAATGATGGAAAAATCCATGAATCCATGAACATGGTGAAAATGCGCCCAAGACTGGGTTGGGGCGCTGAATTGAAGATGCCATTCACAAGTGCAATAATCCACCTCTCCATGGACAGAGCCAAAATGTGCCCAAGTCAGGGTTGGGGCGCTAAAACCAAGAATGAATTCACAAGTGCAATAATCCACCTCTCCATGGACAGAGCCAAAATGCGCCCAAGTCAGGGTTGGGGCGCTAAAACCAAGAATGAATTCACAAGTGCAATAATCCACCTCTCCATGGACAGAGCCAAAATGCGCCCAAGTCTGGGCTGGGGTGCTGAATCCAAGAAGTCATTCACAGAGAGAAAATTCATGAATCCTTGGCGTGGTAAAAAAAATTTCGTCCAAGCAAAGAATTTAAAATTTTGCCTAGGGCACGGAATCCAAGGAGTCGAGGAGGAATAAAAAAAAAATTCCCCTCAGGCAAATTTTTGAATCTGCTATTTTTAGACACCGAATCTTGACAGAGTGGAGAAAATTTCATAGATTCGGAATTGTGGCAGAATTCTCCATCCAATGAGCTGACTCCTAAATTTTAGGAGGATCCCTAAAATAGGGATGTTGAAAAGGAGACATGGACAATTCACAAAGTAATGGAAATTCCTTCCTTTTGGACATAATTCTAGGAAAGATAAAAATTGACTAAGTAATGGAAATTCCTTCCTTCAGGACATAATTCTAGGAAAGATGAAAAATTGACTAAGTGTTGGAAATTCCTCCCTTCATGACAAAGTTCCTGAAAAGGTGAAAGTTTGGCTAAGTTTTGGAAATTCCTTCCTTCACGACAAAATTCTTGGAAATGTGAAAATTTGGCTAAGTGTTGGAAATTCCTTCCTTCAGGACAGAATTCCAGGAAAGATGAAAATTTGGCTAAGTATTGGAAATTCCTTCCTTCGGGACAACATTCCAAGCAAGGAAGAAATACACCCAAGGATGAATTGAACATAAAATTTCTGAGGCAAGGAAGGAATTAGGGATGAACTGAACAAGAAATTTCCCCCCAGGGAAAAATTTGAAAAATCCATTCTCGAGCATCAAATCACATCCAAATTTCAAAAGTTTTATAGATTTGGATTTGTGGGAGAATTTTCTCTCTCCTGGACCGCGGAACCCTAATTTGGAAATTTTCCTAAAAAATAGGAAATGTGCAGAATTGATGAAAAAACCTTCTTTGAGCAAGGAAAGTTGAAGAGACTTCAGGAAAACTCTTCCTGAAACGAATTTTCCCTCTCCAACAATTCCAGATGTGCAGGAGCGGATATATGATGGCGGGGTCCACTTGCATGGCGAGGATCTATTGAACACGTGGCAGTAGAGTGGCGCATTCATTATCGGAATTTTTGACCAAATGGCGACCTGGTCATTGCATGTTGAATTTATGGCAGATTCCTTTTGCATGGAGCCACCGCATGTGGAAATGATGGATCATTTATGACATAATGGGGTGATTTTTGCATGGATGAATATTCAACGCATGTTGGGCGAATTTGAAGGAGGTGGTGCATTTAATGCGCAATGGATGCTATTTTGGATACTTTTGAATTAATTGTATATGGGCATGATGGGTTATTAATTGGAGATTCCCACCTTGTTGCATCTTGAGTGGAGAATCTTTTAGGGAAAACCCTAATTAGGGTTTTGCATGTAGCCAGGGCTTGAAGCCTATATAAGGGGTGACCCCCCTCATTTGTAAAAGGGAGGGAGCTTTGTCTGAAATTGTTGCGATAAGTTTTGAGATAATAACAGTGAAACATTGTTCTCTGATGGTGTCCACTTAAATTATTTTTTCAAAGCTTGCATGGTTTCACCTTCCTCACTTAGAGTAGAAGTAGTATAGTGCTTTGATTTCAATGGAGAATGTAATGGTGTTTGATGAATTTCCATGGTTCATACTTTTTGCATCTTGCTGATTGTAAGTTGCAGCGTAAAGTTAGCCTAAGCCACTAAACTTGTGCTAAGTTCGGTTGTGGACAGTTGTTTGGATTGCGCCGTTTTGGGTATTCAAATGCACTTTCTCGATTTGAAAATCCTTCAATATCCTCAGAAGATTGCACCGGTTCTTGCAGAGTTGTAGTTGAACTTGGCGAAACAGAGGGCATTTCAAATCTGGCATTGGTTGAAATTTGTCCACCAGAGCACTATTCATTGTTACCATTGCCCTTAGGAGTAGATTTAGATCCTTCTGAACCCTTTCCCTTTTCTTTTAGTTCATTTTAGTCCATTCGAAGCAATAGCATCGCAGAATTGCCATATCCGATGATGGAGTTCCAACCACAGCAAAGAAGTGAAAGAACGATGCACACGTAAGGCCCCTTGGATTACCAACAATCACATCAGCCAACTGAGTCACGTCCACGCATTGAAGGAACCTTGGAGTCGATTGTTTGAACTTCTTGCAATCTTAGCATGCAATCGTACTTTGATCAAGAGAGAGTGAAGTGACCGTTCGACAACTTTATTTTGTGTTAGACGCTGTCCTAAAAAACACGTCAACAGGTTGCTAAGTAAATCATTTGCAAGCCAATACATTTATCACAGGTTAAGCTTGATTGATTGTTGTAGTTGGCATATGAGATATTTCATTGCCTTGAACCTCTGTTGAGCGGCTATATTTTAAGGTTTTAGTCAAATTGGAGGAAGATTGCGGATGAAAGATTTCAAGCAATTAAAAACTTTTTTTGGGTTGGATCTTTATTTGACTAAATCCAAAGTTTGGGCAAAAGAATATGGAGTGGGTAAAGATTGTGACAGTTCTTATTCCTTGAAGACGTTTAAAGACATGATTTCCTTCTAAAATTATCGGGTGTTTATTTCTTGTATCAAACTATTGTGCCCAAACATTTGTGGGTCCGAATCATATTTGGCCGTTCCATTCTATATTGCAACCATTATAAGAAGGCGATCATTTGAGGAACTATCGAGCATAGTAAATTTTTGTGCGGGCATTCTTCATTCACGAATATTGTTTTTTTCTGCTGCATAGTTACGTATGGAATCCTAGAGCCTGTTTTGGACTGAAATTTGAATCAAATCTTTGTTGAGTTCACTCAAAATTCATAGTAGCGTATCAGTTGTAATATTCTCGATTGGTGACGGCAATCATACTACAGATGCTCTGAGTTGTGCCGTGGAGCCAAATTCCTCACTGCGATTACTCATTTGGTCTGTCGCCTCATCAATGCATCTTCCATAAAGGAATCGTTAGAAGTGATTGCAGAGGGAATTGTGACTAATCTGTTGAATGCCAAGCAAGCTTGTTCATATTGGCAGAGAAAAAAAAATAGTAACGAGTTAAGAAGAGTTGCAGGTTCATTACCGCTTCAATTGGTAACAAGTTTCCTCGTTGGTTTGTGTATTGCTAAGTCAGGGCTTTGAAACACCTGAGCTGAAGGACTCCTTTTGCAATGATGGTTTGATGGTTATTTGACTGAAGTCGGGTGGTTAAAAAAATTATTATTTCATGGTGAGAGTTGTAGTAGCAATGCTGAAAGTTTATCATCACAGACAATGTATTTTGGTATTGAAGTCGGCCCTCCTTCATTCTTCATAAATATAGCCTTTAGGAACAATTTGCAAGTCATACCTGGGAATCACAAAGAATCCATTTTCACCGACCAGCAGTATAAGTCACGGCTATTAAGCAAAACACGTGAGGGGTTGTAGTGTGCTGGGCAGCTTGTCAGCAATCTGGGTCCTTCCCTATAGCAGTTCTTAGTTCTGTCATTTAAAAAAAAATTCAATCAACTGGGAATGTTCTGTCTCTGTGCAAACATCAATATATTTCCAGATTTCTTTAAGAGGGGGCTGGGAATGATCTTTGGCGATATTAAGAATAGGACATTGGAAGAGTGAAACCAATAATGGGCATTGTTGAATATTTTCCTAAGTGTTGTATCTGCAATTTCAGATGATAGATGTAATCTTCTCTTGTTCCAAAATTCTCGTTGGTTAGATAGAACTATGCAATTGGTATTATTTACTCAATGAAGGTCAGAATTCATGTACTCTGTTTTCCTTCAGCAATCATGAAAAATTCTGTTCAGTTAGTTTGGTATCTCAGAATTGTAAATGTATGTCTTAGTACTTGTTAGTGCATGGCATCGTCTAGAGAATCCATTAAGTGTGATAGTAATAATGCTTCCACAATTGAGAACAAACCAGAAAATTTACTGTGTGACAACCCATGTTCCTTAGATGAATTTGAAATTAAGCCTTTATCATTGCAAGATTTGAAGGACAGATTTTCAGTCACAGAGAAGAGAGTTATGCAAGTATTAACAAGGGCAGATGAATTTCACAAATACATTGAGGACCTTACTTGGGAAACTCAAATGATGGAGAGACACAAGGGAGTTGCAAGTGGAGTTACTAGTACTCATTTGGGCACAATCAAAGAAGCTTTTGAAAGGATGAAATCAGATTACTTGTAGCTGCTAATGGACAGGGATCTTGCTATCAAATTTGCGGAAGACAAGAAAGTGAGATTGATGATCTTTGTTACCAGCTAAGCATGACCCATTTCTCTCTACACAAAACAGAAAATCATATGCCTAATATGTCTACAACCAAAGAACAAGTAGTTGATACAAGGGAAATGGAGATAAAACAAATAGTAGTAGGGATTGATGATCTCTTAAAGGAAGAATTGGGAGGCAATGATCCTAGCAATTCACACACTAAAGACATCTAAGGAGTTGATGAAAGGATTGAAGAATTCCACAAGGAAATGTTGGCATTATGGATGAATTGATTATTGTTGCATTGATGTTTTGTCATTGATGTCAACACTAGTTGTTATGGTTGATTACCGACAGACAAGTTTTGGTTACCGGTAGAAGATCTAGTGTTACCGGTAGAAGAGACTATCTGTTGGACACTTTCGGCATGTTTGGATCAGTGAAATATGTTTGATTTCATGTGTTATATGCTCTATGAGCATGTTTTGGTCAGTTGGTATTGGTTTGGTAATTGGATACTATCATACACTCTGGTAAACCCTTATCGACACTAGTTTAAGGCTTTACCGACAGAGCTTTCATTGAGGAATCGTGATAGGATGCATAATTGGTGTTGATGCAACTTCTTCATGGATTTTAGGATACTGAAGATGTTCTTTGATCGTGCTTCAACTGCTTGAAGACATTGCTTTGGCGTGGTGGACCCAGAATTGGTCCAGTACCTATCTAGGTTATGGACTGGTATCATGCTAACGTGTACTCTACACGTTATCGAGATGTTTCAAGATGATTTATGGATTTGTTATTATTGTTTTGGTCTTAAGCCGACATGGCATATCATTGTAATATGGAATTATGTAATGATCTTATTGTAATATCTTTTAGGTGGCCGACCTAATTGGTTTAGGCCTTAGGGTTTGTATAAATAAGAGGTATAAGCTCTTTGTAGAGTATCATGGTTATTGGAAAGGTCATGGTCAAAGAATGTAATGTGCGAATATTGTAATATCATTCAAGCAGAGGTGTTGGTCGATCATTGGTGATCGAATTGGATTCAAAAGAGGATTTAGTCCTCCGACATTGAGCTTAATCGGGACTGTAATCAGGCATGGTAGATGCTATTTCTGGCAGTTCACTCTATTGGATTGTTGTCCATTTATCTTGAGATGGTTGTAGCCTCTCTGTAGTCAGTGAGACTCTTTTGTAATGACCAGTACGCTCTAGGCAGTGTGCCTTCTTGCAAGTGCAGGCCCCTCATTGTAACACATACATTCTGTAGAAGTATCATTTGACTGTGGGTAGGTTTCCCATCGTGGTTTTTCCCTTTCCGGGTTTTCCACATACAAATCATGGTGTTATGTGGTATGGTTGCTTTGCATTGATTATCTGGTTAATTGTTAAGTTGTATTGTTTACCAGTATCTGTTCCTACTAGCATCTGTATGTGCTTTACTAGTACTTGATTTTGTTTTAAGGTTGTATTGTGGATTAAAAGTTATAATCTGTTAACAATTGATTCACTCCCCCTCTCAGTTGTTCACCGGATATCCTAATAGGAAACACCTTGCAACGTTGTAACTTCATTTGAAGAAGATGCAATTTATACACTACCACCTTTGTTCACTTGGGATGGACATGTGACAAGTCAAGTTTGGGCGAATTGTGATGAGCCCAATAAAAGTATTGAGGAGTCTAAATTTCTGATTTGGGACATCAAAGGTTTATCTTCGCAATCACATGAATTTGCAGCTTTAACAAAGAGAAAAATTAATGAACAAGGGACTACAAGTGTTGGAACCCATAGTGTGGGTATTGGGCAAAAAAATTACAGTGAAGAGGTGTTTGGAAGGGATGAAGATATGTCACAAAGGTATGGTAGCAATTCTGAATTTTGTAACATTAGTCATACTTCTTTACACCATCATGAGGTAACTACTTTTTCACATGAGGATGTTGATAAGCAGAGTTTTTCTAGTTTTGAAATTTCACTTAATGGTGATCAATCCATGGGTGAAGAAGTTGATTTTCTTGATGAAACTTGTAGTCAATCAGACTTTCATGTGTTATCAGCGTTGGGCAGTGAAGGCGTTTACACCACAATCTTGAGATTGTCATCTATTTCTCTTGATGGGGCAGTGGTATATTTGTTGCTTGGTGACTTCATACTCTTTGATTTCTTTTGAACTAGTGGCTGTCCTAGTTGGAATCATATAGCACTTCCTGATTTTACATTGAATACATCAGCGATTCAGTGGTATGGGAGTATTGATGAATGCTTCTCTTGGATAGAGATGGAGTGTGGGTGGTTTTCCTTTGATTGGCATTGGTTTGGTGACATGTTTGAAATCATTTATGTTGCTGATCAGAGTTATGGCAGCGAGTCTGGGTATTCCTTCATGTTGGTTTATGGGCATGAGACGGTTCATCTTCATCTTGTCCTGTTGTTCAAAATGCGTGGATGCTTACTTCAAGGTGAACGGTTGACAGATTCTTTCATTACTTATAGCGGGTTCTACAGGTTGATATGGGATCCAAGTAGTGATATGTTTGGTGCATTGGCTCTTGCGGACCATGATATGCTGCTACACTGTGGGTTTGCATATGTTTTAGTCAATGTGGTGCAACGGATTTGTAGAAAAGTGTTCTTGAGGATGGTTTGGGTTCCAGGTACTGGTATGCAGATCCATGATTGCTTGAGGACAAGCAATCTTTAAGGAGGGAGGACTGTAATGTCCCCTTTTTGAGATATTAGGAAATCCATTTAAATAATTAAGTTTAAGTTGTCAAAACATAAAACTTTAAAGACAACTTAAATTAATTATTTATTAAAGCTGATTAAAGTGACTTTAATGTCAACATCAAATTAGAAAATAAAGTCACTTTACTATTAAAGGGGAATACCAAGAGATAGGAAGGGGAAATTGAAGAGTCACAGGGTTGTGCTTTAAAAGAACATTGAGAGGCTCATTCGGTTTATGCTTGGATATATGTTTGGAGTTTGTTTCTTGGAGAGTTTCTGGGAAGCTCCAATTTTTTCAGCAGGTTTGAGGATGCAAACCCTCGAGCTTGGAGGCAGTGGATGAAAACCCATTGTTAGTTGGAGTTATCATTCAGGTGGCTCACTTTGTGCTTCAGGTTTTATTTGCTGCTTGACCAATCCGACTGTTAATGTTGTGGTTGGGATTGGTAATTTCTGTTGTTGTTCTACTAAGGATTTTAATGCATTGTTGATTTCTAATTTCAGAACTATAATTTAGTCTGAAAATAAACGAATTTCAGTATAATTTGATGGTGTATTGAAAAATGATTGCATGCAAACTATTGTTTATATTTTCTGTGGATCATTTGATTAAAATCTGGAAAAAATCCTAGGGGGATATTTCATTCCTAATGCTGACAATGAATTTTGCACAAAAGAACCAAATGTAAACCCTCCAATTTATTTTTTATGGATTGCCAGGCAAGATAGGTGGTACGGCTGGCCTAGGAATAGTACGGCTAGCATAGATGTGCTATTTCTTGCTGAAGAAACCTAACCAAGTACTTAGATTTGATCTTACCTGTTAGTCTTGCAATCTGATTCACAAATCTATACAAATTGACCCTCAATTGGCCTGAAATTTGTCTTTTTTGAGTGTTGAAGTAGGAATATTGGCTAGGGTATCGTCCAACCTGCCTAAGCCAAGGGTTTTCGTCCTCAATTTGGGCCTCCAAGCTGCTGTGTCTGCTATGGCAGATTGTTGCAGAGAGAATATGGAGAAAATAATCACCAAAACATCCTTGATAATGATTCCCAAATCCACACTTATGCCATCAACCCCGAATTCGAACCCCTAAAGGCATCAAAAGAAGATTCCAATGGAATCTTTTCTCTCCCCATAAGTTCGATGGGCATGAGGGTCAGCCCATCATTAAAATTTGACCACCCTTTTAAATTACTTTTTACCTAGAAAGATGTGCCAAGGGGAAATTATAAAGTTTTATTAAAACATCTTTTAAGTTAACTTTTTCTATTTTTAGAAAAAGTGAGTTTTATAACTTTTTATTATAAAGTTATATTATTAAGTCCACCAAAGCAAGAAAATGACCAAGTGTGGGTTCCCTTTGGCTAACCAAACATCTCCAAACATTGAACATTCACCTGTGGAGATGGGAGATAGGTGAATTTATGCATCTAGATAGCATCTAGAGAAGCGGGGACATTACAAAATGGTTAAGTAAAAGATAAATGGTTATGTTCTAGTTTGACCTTAGCTAGGATACTAATGGATGTGATTGTTCTATAAGTTGTCTGTGCTTTGTGTAGGGCATGATTGGGATATTTTTTCTTTATGAAAATGGCATTTCTTGCCAAATATGACTTACCTTGTATTCAACAGTACAATGACTGTAGCGTGCCAACTTTGCTTATGGTAGTCATTGTATACTAAATGAGTTGTCCAATATATGAGACACTATAATACTTGATTGTGGCTTTTACTATGAAGATGCAGAGTTTTGCAATAGGGGATATGTATTTTGTAGATTTTACGATTCATCATTGGCCTATTACTTGCTTGGACTTATAGTTTGATGAGGGTTTGGGGACAACACCCCAACGGGATTGAGGGCCAGCTCCCCTTGTGGGGGTTTGGGGGCAGTACCTCTAGTGCGTTTGAGGGGTAGCACCCTTGGCATGTTCCCTCTCATGATACAGGGCAGGGTAGAGGGGCAAAGCCCTTGCCACCAAGCCCAAATGAGGACCTTCAAAATCAGTCAGACCTTCATGGTGCACATTGTTTTCATATTTTTGTGTAAATCCTAGATGGGCATGTCATAAACCAAACAAGAATTGAAAGGTTGTAATATTTTTTTTAATTAACTAAAATGGCGAGTCTACCCTGCTAGATTCACCTAGACTTAGAGAGTCTGGTAAGTGCTTGATAGCCGAGTCTCCCAGACTTGGTGAGGGACACTCGCCTTGGGACTTGCCGAGTCTAGGGGAATCTTGTGACTCCGATCCATCCACATGGTTCTTTTCCTTTCATGTGTGAGTACTTTTGCTACTCAAATTATGCACATAACCTTTCACTATGCGCTCATTGGCAAACCAATTGGGAGTAGATTGCTTGGGTGGAGCCTTGTATATTGGTATTGGACATTGATGAAAATCAGATTAGTATAGCATGTAAAAGTGTAAAACCTTTTGAGCACCTCTTTCAAATTTGACAGTTGTTTTGTTATTTGTGTGGCCAAGCCATGAGTTTGATGCCTATGTGCATGGTAAGGAATCGATCCATGGTAAGTCATGAAAATGGATGAGCATTCATGTGCTTTGAAGGTAGATGTGATTTTTCATAGGAGTGTGATTATTGAGGTGGGTATTAGGAACTGTGTTAATGTGATGATGGGGGTTGGTGTGGTTGGGGGAAGGCTAGGTGCCAATGTTGTAGTGTGTTCGGTTTAGGAGAGTGTGTAGAGTGTTAGTAGTGATTATAATTTTTTTGGTAGTTGAGGGGAAATAGAGGCCCAATGGCTTGGACATCTGTATGGAGCTTAATCCTTAGTGGCATCTAAGTCAACAAGGCTCATTCTCCCTATAGCCCTTTGGGTGAGCAAACGATTGCCCTACACTGCTCACACATATTAGTTGAGAGTTGAACTTGGTTTAGTTGGCACATTGCATACTTAGAGCAGGCCAAACCAACTAAGCTGGCCCTCAGGGGCATAGGGATTATAAATATTATCATGAATATAAGGGAAAAAATAAAATGGTTCAAGTCATTTACTTCTAAACAATCCCAATGAGATCATAGATAAGATGTTTTCTTTGTTAGTGGAGATGTGTTGATGGGAATAAAGAGGAAGAAAGGTGATCTTAGAAAATAAAGTTGTACAATGTAAATTTTTTTAGAAGGCATTTGAACATTGAAGGTTTAAGTTCAAGAGGGTTGCATAAATGAAATATGTTCAAGGGAATGCATAGAGAGATGGTTTTGGGTGAGAAAACTGGGGTGGATAAGAGATGAGGACGTGGGTGGGAACATAGCCACAGATATGAATTATTTCTCCTTGTGATACTCATCTTGATATCTAGGTTCAGCAAATGGTAAGGCTAACTCCAATATGAGTTTGGGTTTAGTTGACCATGGTTGGCATCTGCAGCAGTGGTGGGTTTCTCTAAGGCTGCCATTGTTCTTATCTGAGATGGGAGATCTATGTTGCCTTTGAAGACATGAAGCTTGCCTCTTTGGCCTTGGGTCATAACTTGCTTAGCTAGAAAATCAGCAACTGTGTTGTGGTAACATTTTTCATAATGGATTTTAACATCTCGTAGAAAGTCAAGTTGCTTACTTATTTGGTTAATGACTAGACCCATCTTGCAATTTCAAAACCCTACGTGATTGTTGCACGTTCCATTAGAATTCCTCTCAAATCAGGCATTGATGATGATATTTAGGGTAACTCTGGAGCTCCCTTCTGTGTTCAATATGTAGTACCTCATTTTTGATGGCCAGTTTGATGACCCTGGATAAGGCTAAAAGCTCTGCAAAGTTGGTAGTCTGAACACCAATACTTTGTGTTAGCTGATGAGAAGCTCTCCTCATTGGTCCCAGATTATCCTGCTTATCCCTGCTCTACTTTGGTTGTTTTTGGCAAGCCTGTTGTAGTTCAATTTAAAATATTCCTGTGGTGGTAGTGATCATGTTTGCTTTTGCACAAATATAAAAAAATTGCATCTGTAGTGGGAAAAAATATTCCATGTCTGAGTTAGTTAAGTTATACCAGCCTTGTGCAAGAGCTTTATATGTTAGATCTGTGTAATAAACCTGGGCCTTTATTCTTTTAGACAGCATTAATTGATCATTTGAGTTTTGAAGTACTCTAATATTTCTTTCTCTCCATAAATTTCAAAAGTAAAACCAAGAATTAGTTTGTGCAGGCACTATGTGATGTACATTTTTAATTTTTCTTGAACCTTTTGGTAGAACTTTAGCTAGGGGAGCATTCATCAGAATGACAGTGTCAAAGAATCTTGCCATTTCCTTCCATATTCCTCTGGCATAAGTGTAATGGTGGAATAAGTATTCTATGTTTTTTGTGTCTTGCTGGCAGTTTGACCATGTTAGATTTATCTGCCCCTTTTTTTGAAGATTGTCTGTTTTGAGAATCTTCTTGTGTAGAATCAGCTAACTGAAGGCTTTGATTTTACCCAGGACTCTGGTTTCATAACCTTTGCCACTTCTTGATACATTTCTAGTTTTAATGCTAAGTGCTATACTTGCTGTTGCAATACTGCAGTCACTATTTTGTGTGTGCTTCCAAACAAGCTAATGATTGATTGGGGAAAAGGCAATTTTCCTCATATTCAATTCTTAACTGGCTGATCAGTTGGGTTTTGATGGGATTGAGATATAGCTTTTCTGCATTTCAACGTTGTGTTGAATCATATTGCTGTTTCTGTTGCACACTTCCATAGGTTCCTGTCCTTTGTCTTTGGAATTCCTTTTATATTTTTTAAGTGTTGAGAGTTGTGGGAGTTTGTTGACTGTTCCAACTAGCTTCTAGAGCAATATCCTTTCTCTGTTTTCCATCTTCCTTGTGGTATTTAGTGAAAAGGGCTGTACCTTCTCTGAGATATCTATTTATCCTTGATAGTCAAGGCTTCCATGGTCCTACGAGGATATCTTTGTATGGTTGGATCAAATATTTTCTTCTGATTTCCTCACATCAAAGGCTTGTGGGAAATAGCTACAGTTTCTAGGTCCGGTTTGTTGAAAAGTTGTAAGGCCCCCTCTACTTGGCCATTAAATAAACTATAATTAATCTGAAATATGCTATACTTATCTTTTACTATGAGTATTATCATGTAACTAACATTTTCACTTGAACATGTAATGTAAGTGCATTATTGAAATATAAACTATACATCACATATGCTCAAAAGAATTACATTCACATGTATAAAATATATAATAAATCAACCAATATATTCATTCAACTTGATTGAAGGAGCATAACTACAGACGAGATTTGTCACAAGACATCATCCATGGATTCACACATCACAAAATATATTTTGGTGCACACATGATGAAACACAGTAGCTTAATGAGTTTTATCCCATGTCATAACTGTAAATCTATCTTTTAATCACATACATTCCTATGTAAACATGCCTAAGCATACAATTGTAAGTCTCTGGTACACTCATGCTAACAACAATGGTGCTATCTCAACCTTAACTACTAGTGGGTTAGGACCACCGATTCCCCCTAGAATCCTCCTTTACTTCTGTAGGCCAGGACCACAGAGTCCCTGTAGAATCCTCCTTGACTACTGTAGGTCAGGGACACAATAGAGACTTGCAAACTAGGCTTTACATGCCTCAGATGCTCACTTAAGAGCCATAATATATTTTAAAGCTATTGCTAAGTAAAGTGTGTGAGAAATGGATTATGCTGAGGTTGGAGCTCTTTAGGATAGTATAATTGTACATTTCTTTTGTCAGTTTTGAATTCTGTACGAAGAAAAATGTGAAAAAAATGCTCCGTAGGATTGATTGAGTACTAGGTCATGTCTTGTTTTATCAATTTTAGTCCCACAAAATTAAGAATTTCAATGTTGGCCATCACACCCAAAACCTAAACACTTTAAAAAAAATTACAAATAGATATCCAAGTCTCGTTCCAACTCACTCCAAAGTTTCAAGAACAAAGTTGAAAGTTTCAACATCAAGTTGTAAGAGAAAAAAATTTTGCAAGTGAAGGCATTAGGATTGAGGAAGAGCAAGAGGAAGGTTGATGTCAATCCATCGTTGGATCAATGATTCAAAGCATCATCCAAGCCTCAAGGTAGGCTTCCTTCATGACTTTTGTTTTTATTTTTATTTTTCAGGAGTAACTAATTAGTCATTATTAATTTTAGTTGTCAAATTTAGTGATTAACGTAGAGGTTTACAATGTGAATTTACATTCTTGCAAATTTCAATTTAAAATTCATCATTTAAATTTACAAATGAATAATGATTCAATTTTAAATTTTTTAAATTTATAAGAGCAAAATTTTATTGTTAGATATTTAAATTTTTGTCAAGTTAGGATTCTAGTTTTTTTGTATCCTCAACAATTGCTTGATTTGGATACTAACAATATTATTGGAATTTTTTTTTTTGAATGGGTGGGAGTGAAAGTAGGAGCAAGTGCGAGCATGGTCTATGAGCTGAAGAGGGCAAGCTATGTTTGTGGACAAGATCTTGAATGAGGACGATTTGGACGAGGATGATGACTTTTGGGATGTAGGCTTTGGAGGAGTTTTGGAGTGTCAACTTGGATGATGAGGAGCTTCTTCTTCACATTCTATTGGAGGCGAGACTGCTAATGCTTCTGCTATTCCTACATCGATTGTTTGTGGGGAGACTTTTTCAGGATTCGATTTGGGCTTGCGAATGTGCTTCCTTTCCCAAACTCCAGCTAAACATGGTGTCCTTGGTTCCATGTGTGCTCGAGACCTTAATCTTGCTTGACTGTTTTGTGAGGATGCTCTGCATGAGGAGTGTGAGGTGTGGGTTTTGACATCGTTGGGGTGCCTTCTTTTGATGAATTCCCCAATTCCTCCCTTGATATGTTTCTGTCTCTTAAATGGGTTATCATGCTAGCTGAGGTTCCTTCCCTTGAACTTGCAATTGTCTATGGTTGTTGTGCCTGTTCCTCCTTGGTGTGATGTTGGTCTTGGAGATTTTGGTGTTTCCCACATTGGTGTTCCTATTGTTGGTCGGAATGAGGAGACTTTTGAGTTCTCTTTTTTTCTAGTGATGGACTGGGTTTGGGGTCCCCCTTGCAAGCAGCTATCTCTGTTTCTCAGGCTAGGTTTGATTTTGGATATTTAGTTGTGTTGGAGCCTCATACTTTGTGTGCGGTCTTTCCTTTAGCTAGATATTTTGAAGTTGTTGTTCATGTCTTGACCTTTGGTGTGCTTAGGTTTCCTTATCCCAAGTCTTCTTTGCAGAACAATGATGTTGGGGATGATACCTTTGTTGAGATGTCTCATGCTTCTTATTCTTTTTCTCTTAGTATTTGTAATGTGTGGGTGGATGGAGCTACCGTAGGTTTGCAATCTGCACACATATGGGAGTTTTTTCAGATATAGACTAAACATTGACATTATTTGTAGTTGGGCATTTGGTTGTTGGATGGCTCAAGGTCTTAGAATTGTGGCTATTGTGAATGGACATCTGCTATTCTCCTTTCATTCCATGTAGGATTGCATTGTGTTTGTCAAGAAGGGCCCTAGTTTCTTGGCAAGGCATTTTTTCATTTATAAAGTTGGTTTGCTGGTGTTGATGTTGCCAAGGTTAATACACTTCCTATTTGGGTTTGCCTCCCAAAGAATTCCGGGATTAAAGTATTTTTCGGGGAATTGCTGATGCTATTGGTCAGTATATTACCATTGACAATGTTACTAATCTAGAACCAGTTTTCTTTTTGCTAGATTGTGTGTCATGGTTGAGTCTAGTTCGGAGTTGCCAAAAAGTGTGAAATTGTGCTCTAAGCCTGGGGTTCGGGAGTAGGAGCTGCATTATGAGACCTCTCGACTGTACCACCTCTATAGTGTTGGACACTTCTTTGTGCTTTGCCAAGATGGTCGTGATATTGTGCATCGCAATGTGGTCACTTTTGATATGGGGTGTCCTTAGCCTCATTTTAATAGGTTGGTGTCAGATACTAATAGTGCGTGATCACACTGGCAAAGGTTCTTGATTTACTCATTTAAGGAACACATTGTTTTTGAGAGCCCTTCTTTTGAGAACCACACTGATGATGATAAAGACTCCTGATGCAAGATTAAAAGGAAACTTGATGATGTGCTTGGAAATCCTTCAACTAAGTTTTATCCTATGAAGAATGCAAGGACTTTCCACTCCCGTCTTGCCCCTCGTTTGAGGCCTCTGTTGAAGTTTGGTTTCAAACCGCCTTGATTGTTTTGGTTTTGTTGCTGGTTTTGTGTTCTTTCCAAAACCAATTTCCAATTCGATGCTCCTGTCAAATCCATTGGCTGGCCTTTGCTTTCCCCTTGGTCATTTTTGGTTTTTGTCTCTCTTCTCATTATGTATGTTTTGTTCGCCTCTTTGGCTGGTATGTTTTTGGGTTCGGGCCCTTCCCATGTATTCAAGTTCATAGCTTCAGATAATAGTGCTTAACTTAATCAAAACTTTTGTGTATCCTTTGCTTTTGTGCTTCATGTGACTCGAAGGAAAAAAAGCAAAAGTGAAATCTTTTTTTGACAAAGGTTAAGGACAAGGATTCCTATTTGTATATCCTTTGCTTCTGTGCCTCATGTATTTTTGTATTTCCTCGGGTATTGATAAAAGTACATAAGATTTATTCTTTTTTTTCTTCTGTCCTGAGGCGTGAAGGTGTTTTGCAAAAAGAATTTTGAGCTGCTATATCTCTTTAATGATAAAAAACGAAAACTTGGAAAAGTGTTGTTTGCGTAATGAAAGTTTGTCTCTTTCAAGCCCCTAGCTGTTACTGGGAAACCATGAATTTTCCTGTTATTTTAGCTCTATCCAATTAACAAGTCATGTTTTCCTTCATGATTATAAATAAGTAGGGGCTTCAGGGATTACCCTGCCTGAGGCCTCTGAATAGAGTAGGCAATAAGTATTGTTTAGGTGGCTATTAAGTTTAGGGTAAAGCATTGTTCAACCTTCAAATGTGAATAGAAGTACGATAAAATGAAATGAGAGGAAAGCAGAGATCTCAGTTGAACAAATAAGTGCCATTTCCAAGGTTCCAGGCATTGTATTCAGATCAACTGTCTAATTGATCTTGGAATAGGCCAGAGAGTTCCAAGACCTTAATACTGATGAATATGTGTATGTTTTTTGAAAGCTAGATGCAAGAAACAAGCTATCACTTCCTCTTAACATCGACAGCCCTTGGGCATGCATCTTCGGCGATGCTTTCTTTTGCTTAATCTTATTTAAATATAAAAGAAATGTTTTGATTTCAAATGTTCAAGGCTAGAGCTTAAAAACATTTGCATCATGTTTATTCTGAATTTTATTTATCAGGAGTGACAAGTATATAATATTGTATCTACTAATCTGGACATTGTGGGCTGATTATTTCAATTCTTTCCTTGGCAGTCTAAATCAATTACATTCTTGGTGGTACTCATTCTTTCATTAGTGATGGGCATTGTCCTCAATTTTACCATGTTTTTGTGTACAGCAGTTAACTCTGCTCTAACCACAACAATTGTTGGAGTACTAAAAGGAGTCGGCTCAACAGTATGTGACTATCATAAGATTCTTTCGATTCTAGCCCTTAGATTAAAGATCATTTTTTTGTTTGTTTCATAAATTTACACATAGATTACAGTTTATACGTAATCTTATCTAGACAGCAGAATCAAGCGCACGCTTATATTCATAAATAGAGTCATTGCAATTGTATTTTTGAAAAATTTGATATTAATCAGTTGATATTAACAATTTGCAGACTCTGGGTTTTATTTTATTGGGGGGTGTTGAAGTGCATGCTTTGAATGTTACTGGACTCGTCATCAATACGATGGGTGGTATCTGGTATTCATTGGCAAAATATTGGCAAAAGAAAAACAAGTCTGGGCAGGTAACTGCAGCTCAGCCACTGTTGGCAAGGTGGAACCCTCCACCAAAAGGAATTGATGCTAAAATTTGAACTCAAATATGACTAGATAAGGCATCAACATTAAGATAAAACAGATACCCTTATTGATTCAGGGATGTCTATCATTCAAGGTTAATTAATAGAATTCTTTTCGGTGATATTTTCTTCCCCGTTCAGTTTATTTTATGAAATCTGCCTAAATATTTTTCCATATATTTCTATTTGATGTTTTTTCTCCCTCTCAAATGACCGCATCATTTTTCTTTTTGGTATATTTCTCTAGGTTATTTTTTGACTTGTCTGATCGGCAAATGGAATTCTTATTTGAAGTTTTCCGGGTCTATTTTTACTGAGAAAAGTGCAATCATTGGCGTTTTTAGTATCTAAAATTGTACAACTGGATGCATTATTAGTTAGCAGAAATAGGTCAGTCTTTAGTATAAATGCATTCACAGAATACAATATTGATTTTCCAGAAGAACTTTAAATAGAAAATAAGTGCATTTATAATTTATCTAATATGTAAAAAAGGGGCAATCTACATTTTAGTTCTTAAAGCACTTCTGATTTCCTTTTTAACAGAATTGTTTCAGCCCCGCTTAGAGAGCAACTAAAAGTAAAGTGATGCGATCAATACATCTTTTGTCCATTATCGTCTTACCCATTCCTTGTTTCTTTTCATTTTGATGAGTGTGCCTTAGGCCACCAGCTCACGAGGTTGAGTAGAGTCAAAAAAAATGAAGCAAAGATATCGTAGAATATAACTGTAAGATACTTTTAGAAAGGAAAGTAAAACAAATGTTTTGTTATTTTACTTTGGTATACGATCACGGAATCCTTTTTGAAACCGATGCTTCTTCTATAAATACAATCCTAATTTAACTAGGAGCATAAATGGTTTTTAGCTACATGATTGGTAGGTAGAAAGCTTAGTAGTTTTTGCTTTCTGATTAAAAGCTTTAAGCATACTGTTTGTATGTAGAATGCTTACAATTCTCAATCCCTATTGACCACTTCTTGGTAATTTGTGGTAAAATACTTTTAAGTTTGCTTCTTTCTTAGAAACATATCCTGCAGTACTGTGTTGAAACAAAATGTCTATTCAATTTTTAGAATCATCAAATATTTATTATAATGTGTAAAAGATAATGATGTCTTGGTGTATTATAAGAATTGGATAGTGGTTTTCTAAATTCTTAAGGTTCCAAATCTCATAGTCAATTCTTTCTTTAGCCAGTGAGAGTCTTTCTTCCTTTTTAATTGAGAGGGTCTTTCTTTTGTTGGGTCAATTTTTTAGATGGGTCAGAGCATATTTGTAGGGAATACTGGATTTAAGCATTTCTTACTGTATAATACTAGCATATTGATATTTTAAATTTTATTTATGTAAAATATGTTCAGAAATATTAAATTTCAAAATATTTAACATTCATAAATTTGAACAAATCACCAGATTTACTATTAAAAACAATGAAAAAGAGAATAAATAAAGAATATGATAAAATCAAGTCCAATATTCAAATCAAGTCCAATATTCAATCTTAGAGCTGACAATTAAAACAAATATATCTTTATCAAAATTACAATTTACAAAGAAATCTAAAGATATATTTACTTCATGATAGTAATATAACATTGAGAAAATATTATATTAAATTCCAATTAAATTTTTAACTAGGAATGGGGACCCACCTTTATTGTCGTGATAACAATTTGAAGATGCTTTTGACTTTCAAAGAAGATGCAAAGCTCTTGAACTAACATTGAGCCTTCTAATGCTCATGATTATGCTGTTATTTCATCTATCTTAAACTCCAATTGAAATTTTTCATTAGAAATGGGGACCACCTTTATTGTTGAGACAACAATTTGGAGGTGATTTTGACTTTCAAGGTCTTAAGATGTAAAGCTCTTGAACTAACATTGAGCCTTCTACCAATGCTCATGATTTTGCTGTCATTTCATCTTCTCTCCATGAACTTGAATATTGTTTTCTCTTTAAAAATAAAGAGACATAAAACTTGGCGAAGAATAATTCAAAATGTGCTAAATGACAAATGCCCCGACATTGTAAATGTATACAAATCGATGTCAATATTTAGGAGTCTTTTAATTGTAGAGCCTCTCCATTATTAATGAGCATATAGAAAACTTTAAATTATAGTAGTAGTAAACATCCTTCACCATTGAGATTTTCAGACTTTCATAGGTTTAATGGGCATTTAATTTTTTTATTACAGTAAAGTTTTTCTGGTTAGAGATAAATAATTTCTTTATAGTAAAATGTTTAATTAAATGAAAAATATATAAATATATGCAGTTTATTAAATATATATTGTTCATAGGTTATAAATTAGTGAAATAAAATTTATTGTAAAGTAATAGATAAAATCAAAAGAAAAAATTATATATTGCAATTGAAATTATATCTATTTTGAAATCTATTAGTATTAAGTTTTATCATAATAGAAAATTTAAAAATGGTATCACAGTGGATCTCAACACTAATGTACTTTAGAGGTTGTATTGGAATCAAAATACAATTCTTGATAGAATGTGGAAGTTTCCATTGTGAAGGGTAAGTGGCTCAATGTTGAGAAATTTCACTAGCCACAAGTAGGTTCTAAGTTTGAATGCTAGTCAAACCAATATTCTCACTAATGTACCTATAATTCTTTGTAGAAACAAATACAATCCTCACCACAAGTAGAAAAATATTTAAAGTTAATCTATGTAAAAATGGCTAAAATGACTTAATTAATTTTTGTACATAACATTATACATACCTCCAAGTTCTTAAGAATAAATCAACACCTTTACAACATTCAATGATCTGAGCTCCTTTAGTGAATGTAGTTCATTACATATTTAGGAAGGAAGCAAACTCCATCAATTACCACCATTTGGTAGGGATGAAAGTATAAAATCGCTAGAATATTTGACCATTAAAGAGAGAACATCTTGTGCACAAAACCTCTCTACATAGTCAATTATTTTTGTTTCATGATTGATATAGTAACATGAGATTGTTTGATAAAAGGAAAATCCCCCCCAAAATAATATTTTAATCATGTGATTATAAATTGAAAACAAAAATAAAATAATCTCAATTAATATTTGAAGTTGAGAATAAAATTAGTACAATATTAAACAACAGTAAAGATGAGAATAGAGTCCCCACTCAAGGAGTACCTAAGGTTAATCTTAGCTCGATTTTTTGATCACAAGTAACATGGTTTCCTCCAAAGGTCAATTAGATTAAATTAAATTCAACAATGCCTCTAGAGGTAACTTGGGCAACAATGGTGCTGGATATATTTTTAGAAATTGCAAAGGCAAAGTTTTGAGTAAATTAAGCACACCCCTTTCTCCATGCACAAACAATAAAAGCAAATTACAAGTGGCCCTCCTTGGTCTCCAAGAAGTAATGAGACTTAGATTAAAAAAAATTTTTATTGAAGGGAACTCTCTAATAGGGGAGAGGGACTGGTAGTGTGCGGGCTAACTTTGTCATCATGTAGCTACTACACAAAATATTGCGAGACCTCCGTTTTATTTTAGGAACATACAATGGACTCTTATCTACCTATAACTAAGTTTTTGAGGTATGACTCATCACATAACTCATTGAAAGAACACATCTTTTGCAAAGTGGCCCACAAATAATTTACTAAAGATTCGACCAAAACTTAATCTACAAATCCCCAATACTTGAACACTAAAATACCAATTGTTATAAAAATATGTCCATATTTTTCTTCTAAGCATAACTTATTGAACGACACAATGATCCTAATATTATTTAATAACACTTATTTTTTTTATATCTTATCTTTATATTTAACTAGGAAGATATAATAATTGAACACTTGTAACAAAATTTATGTTCATAAAATAATTTTTTTTAATTTATAAAAAGGACTTGTATATAACCTAATTACACCTAAACTTAATTCAATATTATTCTATATTTTTTACTTCATTTTTAAAAATTGTTTTACCTCTCCTTTAAAATATATGCACCTAACCTAATTTATTACATACTAGAACTTAATTTACTAATAATTAATCCTAAAGTAGAACTTCACTCTACAACCTAAAGTTTCGAGTGATAATCCTAAAATTCTATGTCTTATAATCTAAAATAATATGTGGTGGCCCTAATGTTGGACACATTTACATCGAACATTCCCCACTTTTAACCCTATCATGTTTCTAGATGTATCTATTATCTTCTCACACATGTAGTGCAATTCATTTGACACTGGTTAGGGTTTGCTCCATCAACTACCCACCTAGACTCTCCTCTCTAGTACATTTTAATGTTATAAGTGTAGACACTTAAAAATGTCATGTTACTAACATCGTTAATTGTTCTTCTCTATTAATTAAATAATTCTTTAATTACTTAATTAATCTAATTTTATTCCTCTAAATTAATAATCATCATTTTCACCACAAACTAACTATTCAATTTTCATGCAAATCATTTATTCAATTAAGATTTCCTCACTAAAATTAATTAAATAATTTTATTATTTAATTAATTACGATTGATTTACCTTAATTAAATGATGTTTATTATTTAATTAAGTTCAATTTCTATTTTTTACTAATTAAGTTTTTTTAAACTATTCAACTAAATAATTATGTCCCTACATTACACAATTTTTTAAATTTATTTAATCTAAAAATTCAAATTTCCTTAAATCTAAATTTCTTCTAATTTCAAATTAATTTCATTTCTAATAAATTTGCTTGTCATTTAACATTTTCAAAAAACAAATTCAAATTAAATTGAATTTTATGCCAAATTTCCTACAATACATGCCTAAATTTTAACTGCCACTGACTTTGAGTCTGACTATCAATCAACTTTTTCTAACAAATCAATCAAATCAGTTAACTAATCAGTCAATCCACTTAACTCTCAATCACCTTTCTCTAATTGATCAATCAATTCAGCTAACAAGTCAATCAAAATTCAATTATGTTCAACTGATCAATCAAGCTAGTTATCTCTCAATCAATTCAATCATGCAGCTAGTTCACATTATAATAATCTCCAATCAATTTTGTCTCAATCAATTTCAACCGTTGATCGAATAAGTCTTCAAACAAATCTTGACCGTTTGAGTCCTCCTTCCAAACACTATAAATTCAACATCAATTCCTCATTTTCAAGAACCACGATCTTGGAATTCTTGTTGTCATATTGCATGTTAACAACACGACCTTGAGATCCAACACTCCACAAGAATGAGAAGGACAATGAGAGCGACTTGCTTGAATTCAACAGTGGGATTCTAATGCTCTTTTGATTTATTTTTCTTGTTGATTTTGATAGGCATACTCTCATTGATATTATGTAGGAATAACATTAATTAGATTGAGCTTTTCGTGGTTTCTCGTTATTTCTAATTAGCACTAATTTCAATGAATTTCCCTCGTTAAACAAATGGTGAACTTGATGTGAGCAGATCAATTTAATGCTTGTTCTTGTGAAATTCCATGAACTTGATCTTGTGGCTTGAGGGCTTCTTTGAGGGTGACATTAGAGATCAATTAATTTTTTAGTACGAGCCTCCAATTGCAAAAGTAACCAGTTCTTATACTATGCAGGTGAATTCTCTATTTACTCATTTGTTAGGTATACTTGTGCTTTTGCTTTCTATTTATTTAATAAATTTTATTTTTTTGTCTTAAAAAAAATCTGGCCATTTTAGCAGGTTTCTAATTTTGGCAAGTTTCCATTTTTAGCAAGTTTTCATTTTTAGTAGGTTTCCATTTTTAGCAAGTTTCTAATTTTTGCATGTTTTTGTTTCTAGTAAGTTACCATTTTTAGCAGGTTTCTAATTTTGGAAGGTTTTCCTTTTTAACAGGTTTCTATTTTTAACAGGTTTCCATTTTTAGCAAGTTTCTAATTTTGGAAAGTTTTTATTTTTTTTAGTAAATTTCTAATTTTGTCAGGTTTCTAATTTTGGCAGCTTTGGTTTTTAGGAAGTTTCTAAAAGATAAAACTTTATGATTTTGTTTTTGACTGTATTTTTGATTTCTGTTGTTGCCCTTGTTACTATTTTTTTGTTTTTAGCATGTGGCAAGCAAAGTTTTGAGGAGGAGAGCACATGATTGGTCAAAGATTAAAAACAAATAAAACTACAAATCTAGTGCTTGTGTAGGGGTAGTGAAGGAGAGTGTATTTTTTTAAGATTAGCTCACACTTCAATTGGTGCAATAAAATTAACCATTGTTTGTTGTGTTTGGGACATTGCTCGTTCTTTTTTGTTTACCCCATTAGAGGGCCTGCCTCCCAAAGCATTTATGCAAGTGAGAGGGAACGACCTAAGCGGTACTTTAATCCGGTTTGCTATATAAAAAAGGGTGCGACAAAAGCCATAGCTCATCGATATTAGCTCCCGTCGTTCTTGTCAATCTGAAAGGGATTTCATGTCTTGAGTATAGTTCCCTTAGCACATGCAGAGTGCTGGTGACCCCAGATCTTGACTTAACACCTTTTTTGTTAGAGGCCAAAAACCCTACATCTAGTGGTTTAGGAAGTGCAGATTGTACCCCGTTGATACCCCTCATGTACCCTTCAAAGTGAGACAAGAATTCCTCGATTACAAGATGTCTGGATCTTTGGGGCAAGAGATTTGGTGTCCACAAGCCATGGAGGGGAGCCAATGTCACCAATATCTTTAGTTGTCCACTTTGTTTGCGGTATTCTATCACAGGGACTGCATTGGACAGTTTCCTTTGTATTCTGAGTAGGCCACATGCTTGTTTTTAAAGTGTGTGAAAATATTTGATGTGCCAAATTCGTAAAGTCGGTCTAAATTCGGGCCAACCTAGGCCCTTTAATGCACAACTTTGATTTTCAAAGTTTTCTAAAGTCCAAGGCTATATTGTTTGTATTGTTTTTTGAGTGTTTGATTATCATAACTTGACCAAAAATACCCTAAAACATATCAAACATTCTTAAAAAATTCCCCCACAAATAAACACAAAGTTCCATATTTGACCAGTTGCCCTTTTGTAATTGTCTAATCCCCATTTTTCGTTCATCCAGTTGCCATTTTGTAATCATCCAATTCTCATTTCATATATTTGTCCAAAACTCATTTTGTATTTGCATAGATTCACATTTCACGTTTGTCCAAAATCTGTGTAACATCCATCCAGTCTTAATGTTAAAATTAGTGCCTTATAGGGTCAATCAAAAACTGTCAACTAAGATCTGAATCACTTCAAAATTTGTGATCAATTAAGCTCTTAGAGTCTATAGGTGCATCTAGTTCCTCTTTTTAGAATCATCTTAAATCCCAAATAATCTAAAAAACATAGGTGCATTTTAGTTGCATTATTGTCCAAAATCACAACAAACAAAACAATCTGTCAAAACCAACTATTAAGGTCACATCCAACAATGTCATCCTCTTGATCTTAAACATCCCAGATCTTAGTCCAAAACCAATCGAACAAACATCATGGAATGACGTTATGCATTTCGTAGGGAAGGTGAAGAATTTATACCTTCCATCCCTATTCCATCACCACCCAGGTAGAAATCCTAGCACACCAGGTCTACAAATTACAACAACAAATGATAGACATTCAAAATAGTAGAGCCAAAACCTCCTCATTTTTATTACTTCAATCCCAACCACACGACTTACAATTCACAAATCCATTCTACCAACAACACTACATACTAAAGCTCGTCTCACAAACAAACATGACAAATCAACTTCAACCAATAACAACCAAGTCCCAAGTCAAAACCCATGCAATCAAGGCCATAACAAAAAACAAATTCATTACAACCAAAACTAAAATCAAAACCCAACCATGTCAAAGCCTTAAAACAATTCACAAGCTCCTCCAAAGAATAATTGTATACAAAACATTCTCATAGAGGCTTTCCAAGACACACTTTCCAAGCAAGATCAAAATCATATACTGGTGTCTAGCAATGGCTCATCCTTTCATAAAGAAATTGGCTGTCAAGTGGCCCTCATATCTCCCACCATTTTTCCATCCCATGATCATTCCTTACCATCTCCATCAAACAATGCATTGAATGATGAAACCTTTCAAGGGCTATCTAAAATAGAAATCCAAGCTAATTAATCCATTTCTTCATACTAATCCATTATACGATTCAAAAATCCTAGGTCCAATGCCTCAACATGTTCCTTTCCCAAGAAAACCTACTTTTGAGAATCGTATCTCGGATCTAGTGGTCTACCATGCCAAAACATTGAACCCATTGAAGAATCCCTTGTGCCAACCCAAACTCCTACACCATGTCGAGAGGATAATCTAAAGTATGAAGAAAAAAGTCCTAGAATAAATCAAGATCAAGAAGAAACCCTTGCATCCCATCCAATTTTTTACCAAGATCCCATCTCTCAAGAGTCTTATGATGATCCCCTCATCCCCTTTTATTCCATCCAAGATGAATCCCTTCCACCTCAAGAGAAAAGCGTCCTTTCAAATCCCATTCATAACACACTCCTTGAGAAAGATCATGATGTTCCTTCCATCCATTCAAAATTAGGAGAAAAATGCAAATTCCAATGATCCTATTCCAAGTCAAGATTAGAGTTTCCCTTCACATCCATGTCATAATCCTCCATATCCACTTGAAGATCCCATCATCTCTTCTTATCCCCCTCATGGTCTGAATCTTTCACAATATCCCATTGCATCTACCGAATCTGTTCATTCAATGAATCCCCTACATATCAAATGGGTTCTTCCACTTTCATTCAAGTCGGTCTACTTCATGATCCTATCATTTCTTCCATACCATAGCCTCCTCAAAATGGACTTGCATCTTTCTTTAAATGCAACAAGTATCCCATTGCTAAAAATATTTGTCAAAACATGCATTATCAAGGCAAAGGGTTAGGCCTACATGAACAAGGTATATTAGAACCCCTTCATATAAAAGCAAATCTTAGTTATTATGGACTTGGCTACACGACTCACTCTCAAAATGTTGGTGTTCCTGCTAAATCCCTCATTCATCCATCTAAATCCAAGCATACACAATCCCTATCCTCCAAATCAATTTAGGTTATTGCATCCCAAAATCAAAACCTTCCTCCCTTCCATCCATCTTAGGACCCTACATCCCTCCATCCACTATCCATATGACCCCTAGCTCACAATCCAATTACTCTGTCATAAATCAAGATTAGTGAGGGCACACATATTTGAGAACCTTCCAATCATTTACCTACATAAATCCATCCAAAAGACTTCCATATCATTCCTATTCATCCATGATTCTCATTCCCTTTGGAATCAATTTGGATGCCAAGCATAAAATCCATAATTCCAAAAATCCACATCCATCAAAAGATCAAAATTACCCATATAAAATATGTATGTAAAAAAAAAGAAAAAAATGATCCAAAAGCAAAAAGCAATATCCAAAAGGCCACAAAAGCCCTTTAAGAAAAAATAGAAAATAAAAAACTTAGTGGATTCCTAAGTCTCTTATAGAAGCAATGCATTCCAAGGAACTAGAAAAAAACAAAAACAAAAAAAAACGTTGTGGATTCCTATGTCTCTTATAGAAGCAATGTGTTCCAAGGAACTAGAAAGAAAAGAAAAATCAAAATTGGCATCCTGGCTCGTTGTTCCAAACGATTCCTTCAATCATCCATCTACACATCTCCCACCTTTCAAATCTATTCTTCCATCACCTCCTTCATCCATTTTGGGTCCCTATGTCTCAAAATCCACGTCCACTCCTCCCTCAAAATCTCAAAATCCAAAATCCACTATCTTAAATAATCCATCCCAAAATTCACATTTGCTACTCCCTCAAAATCTCAAAATCCAAGATCCACTTGTCCTCCATCACTCCACCACCTGTCAAGGTGTGTGCCAACATTGATCTTGAATACACATTTCCATCGATCCTTGCACAAATCTTCCAACATCCTATCCATTATCCAACACCTATTTTTCATTTTTCCATCCCTCAGATCCAATCCTTTGCATAAATCCTTTTCCCATTCCATCCTATCATCCATTTCATTTCCCTTTACCATCAACCTACCAATGTGTTTGAGAATTCCTTTAAGAGCCATGGTCCAACGTAGCACATCTTTTAAGGGTACCATCCAGAGAAGGAGATGCTTGAGTCCTTCCACCATATTGGGACAAATAAATACATCTTTCTTAGGTGTCTTGAATAAGAATCTCCATTTGTGAAAATAAGCATTTGTGTCGTCTTCTCACACGCTTGCACATTCTCAATGATATGTTCGGTCCATTTTCTAGATATGTATTTTTGAAATGCTTTAGAATCTAAGGTTCTTCTTCTTTAACATTATCTTTTGGTTAGGATTTATGCTCGACTCGTAAGAGAATCACTTATTGTGACTTGATACCAACATCTTTAGATTACTATATCTCACGCACTTAATCAATTTGGTTTCTTAGGTGAAGACGTAGCTAGTGAAAAATCCAAAATCCTACTTCAACACCACTATAATTCTCTAACCCACATGAGCTTCACTTCTTACGAGCCAACATGCACACAAGAATATGTGACCAAAAGAAAATCAATATCAAAAAGAAAAAAATGAGCAAGAAAAGAAAAATCAAGGAAAAGAAAAACAAAAATACAATGAAATGCAATATCAAAATGCTTGGCTTTGGGAACTTGTGAAGAACACCATTGGGGCTATAGATGCCTAGCTAGAAATGGATCAATATTCGTGAGATTACAATGATAACGCCTCATTTAGGCTATGGATGCTCGCTGGTAGCAAGGCTCTATCTTGGATGCTTTTGAAGTTAGGATAACCCACATAGCTAGTCATATCGGATTCTAAAGATTACAATGATCATATGAGTTAGAATGAATGCATTTGTACACACATGATTAATCAAAGAATAAGTACCTTGATCCATTTTGGGATTCTTCTTCCCTTTTGAGTATGCTTTCTACTCACTGGATATGTTTGGTTGAATTTTTTAGAGGTTCTAAGTATGGATTGAGTATCTATCTTTAAAATGTTTAGGAACACTTATTTGGGTGGTGCTAGATGTTGTAACGATTTCACACATCGTCCTTTTGCAAATGGAGACCTCTATACTTGGGGGCATGTTTCATCCAATCTATCCTTCCTGCCACATCTCCCCTTATCCTTCATCCACTATCTGTCACCCTATCCACCTTTGATCTTGACGAGGCTAAGGATCTTATAAAAAACACACATCCTATTTGCTTCAACTTGTCAACACCCTTCAGTCCATGTCCCTTATCTTATCCATTTCTTACTTTTGTCATCCATTATCACTCTTGATCTTGCTTATCTTATCCAATCCTATCTCCATCCTATCCAAATCCATCCCTTGATCTTTGACCAAACCTAAGGATATAAAATGCAAAACATGTTTTTCAAAATCCTCTTGACATATCCATGCCAATGGACCACATGCCATTCTTTGCACCAAGTTATCGCCTTACCTCACTATATCCAATACTTTAGCTTGGATAAGAATGTTATCTCATTATGAGACAGTCCTTGGAAACCAAATCAACTCTGACTCCGCAATAAGCCACCTCCATCTTTCACATGTCCATTTCCATCCCACTAGTTCCTCCATACATTCATAATTTTATATGCCTTGCTAGACATTGGGACAAATAAATATATCTTGATTGATAATAAATGTTGATACATGTCTTTTACCTTAATTAGTGATCCATACATCTCTCAAATCCAAAAAGTCCCAAAAAAATCCCTAAAAAGCATAAAAAGTCCTAAAAAAATCCTTAAAAATCTCCAAAAAGCATAAAAGTCCTGAAAAATCCAAAAAATAAAAATAATGTCTTGAAAAAATCCCTAAAAATCATAAAAAGTCTTGAAAAAATCCCTACAAATTATAAAACTTGAACAAAATCTTGCAATAAACTATCCTGTGGAGATCAAACACCTAAGCAGATGCCCAGCAAACACTTGACAAGAAATTCAACAACAGACAAACTATCATATCAAAGTATGCAATCAAAATGATTACATGCCTTGTTAATCAATGCATTGATCAAACTCTATCAAACATCAACATGTCTTATATAAGGAAGGGTACACTCAAAACTAGACTGATTGGTCTTATACAAGGTACTCACTCTCTAAAACTAGACATTCCGATCAATCATCAAGTAATCAAAACAATGACACTGATTAGTATGATTGTTGAATTTTTTCCTAGTTAGTCTATCAATTGGTGACAGGTCATGTTCCTATGCTCCTCGAGGATGTTCACAAGTGACTAGAGGAGCCAAGATGGTACTTGACCCTTTTTCTTTGTTTGTTGTTTTTGGTGTGAACCGACAAAGTTTTGGGGCAATGGTACTTTGGGTGTCTGTGTTGGTACATTCATTTGGCATATCCTATGCAAAAATGCAAGTCAAGAATAGCTATGCTTGTGACTATTGCACATACCTCGATCCTTAGTGCTATACCCAAAATGGAGGGGTTGACTCCTTATCTACTATGCATTTGTTACTGCAATCGAATATTATTCACACCTTGGTCTTTTATACCCTGGTGTACAAACCTCCATTGATACATAATAAGGCTCAATGATGAAGATGTTTTTCTATATAATAAAGGCACAATAATTCGTGAATTTCATTTCCTCATATCAACTATTGTATTCATCAATCGATTCTATTTCCTAACATTGTTCACTTCATAATAATTATTCTTCACTTTCATAATATTTCATCATTTATCCAACTTTCATCAATCATTTGTCTTATACAGAATGTGTCTTTCTTGAAACTAGACAATCATCTATCTTTGTCTTATACAAGATGTGTCTTTCCTAAAACCAGACTTGATCTTTATCCAATCAATCTAATCAATCATATCAATCTCATCAATCCGATCAATCCAATCAATCTAATCAATCTAATCAATCAATCAATCTACAAATCACTCCAACCATTTCTTCTACCTAATCACACCCATACATATAATCAACTAACCATTCTTTTATCTTCCATATTTCTTCTTTTTTTGAGAGATCATTCATGCCTCTAATACACAAACAATCTCTTGAGGGATCATCCTATCTCCATCCCTCAACATATCGGGGTACGCTAGGGCAAGATTTCTCACTTTTTCTTTGAAACAATGTGTACTTTGAACATTGTCTCAAAGAGGGGCAAAATGTAGACACGTAAAAATGTCTTGTTACTAACATTGCAAATTGTTCTTCTAAATTTTATTATTCAAATTTATCTAATTTTATTCTTCTAAATTAATAATCATCATTTTCACCAAAAACTAACCATTCAATTTTCATGCAAATCATTTATTCAATTAACATTTCCTCTCTAAAATTAATTAATTAATTATGATTTATTTATCTTAATTAAATGATGTTTATCATTTAATTAAGTTTAATTTCTATTTTCCACTTATTAAACAATTTCTTTAAATTATTTAATTAGCTAATTATGTCCTCTACATTAAATTTCTTGAATTTATCTAATCTAATTATTCAAATTTACCCAAATTCAAATTTCTTCTAAATTTGAATTAATTTCGTTTCTAATAAATTTGCATGTCATTTAACATGTTTGAAAATCAAATTCAAATTAAATTGAATCTCATATCAAATTTCCTACAATAGATGCTTAAATTCTAACCGCCACTTACGTTGAGTCTCACTATCAATCGACTTTTTCTAACAACTCGATCAAATCAGTTAACTAATCAGTCAATCTACTTAACTCTCATTCACCTTTATCTAACTGATCAATCAATTTTCAGTTGACAAGTCAATCAAAATGCTAACTAATCCATCAATTCTGTGCAATTGATCAATCAAGCCACTTATCTCTCAATCAATTCAATCATGAAACCACTTCACATTATAATAATCTCCAAACAATTTTGCCTCAATCAATTTCAATCTTTGATCAAATCAGTCTTCAAACGAATCTTGACTGTTTGAATTTTCCTTCCAGACTATAAATTCAACACCAATTCCTCATTTTCAAGAACCATGATCTTCAAATTCTTGTTGTCATATTGTAGGTTAACAACGTGACTTTGAGAGCCAAAGTCTGTAGGAATGACAAGGACAATGGGAGTGATTTTCTTGAATTCAACAGGGGGATTCTAATGCTCTTTTGATCTGTTTTTCTTGTTGAATTTTATAGGCATACTCTCATTGATATCACATAGGAATAATGTTAATTAGATTGGGCTTTGCGTGGTTTCCCTTTATTTTTATTAACACCGCTTTTGATGAATTTCCCTTGTAAAACAATAAGAGACAATCGCGTGCTTAAGATTCTAACTTTTTTTAACCCTAATGATATTTCCCTTTTTTTTTTCATTTTATAGAGTTTGGGAGACTATAGTTGTGCGCAATATGATGACCATGGAAAAGAGGATCTTTCCCACATAACGACTTCCCAATGAGTAGCCCTCTTTATGTTGTAGTTATACTTACCCTTATTTTCGTGCCATGTATTCTAGGCTCCAAGGTTGAGAAATTTGGGTTTCTGCTATAATATTTTAGGTTTCCATGAAAATCTTGAGATTTTTTTGTTATCTTTCAATCACTTAAATCTATGGGTTGTGCTTTCCAAATCTATGTAAATTGCTTTGGAATTATATTCTTATGTGAGCTTGCCTTGATATGAAATTTATATTTGAACTTCTTTGTAAACAGGTTAATGTGGTGGGGATTTAGAACTTGAATTGCAAGAAGGTTTATTGAAGGAATAGTTGGTTTAATTAGATGATTGAGATTCAAGTTTGGATTGGGATTTCCTTTTTTTTTTTGAAATTTTAAGACTCATGATGGATAGTTTATTGGTTTCCTAAAATCTACAATTGAATAGAAGCATCTGAGAAGAAAATTTGGAGAGGAAGCAAAAGAGAGATGAGAAAAGGAGAGTTGGGTAAATGGGGGCTTGTTCTTGTTTCTTGAAAGGAGATGATCAGATAGATTATAGCTTCGGGGTGATCTCTAATGGACGCTATTGTATTCTTGGTTGCACCACATGTTCCAATGGAGTGGTATGATTATTAAAATTGACTCTATGAAAATATTATATTGGTAGTGTGATTGATGCTTAATCTTCTAGCTAGCTATTTCACATGTGCATATATTGTAGATGAACATTGTGGTTTTGATTTTTTGTATTGTTCATTGGAGATGTGTATTGAATGTTATTTTGTCTACTTTAAGTTGCCTGCACGTTATCGTTTCCATTGACCTATTTGGTTTATCTGTGAACATTTAAATATTTCCTTTTTTTGAAATGATCACATTTTATTTCTCTGTGAGAGGTTCATAATTTGGTTAACATCATTCTGTGTATAGTCATTCTTTCTGAGATGCCCAAGTTCATCATTAGAGTTTGCATTTTTCATTACATCCGGCATTAGGAGATTTTACACAACAATTTTATTCTTTATGCAAAGAGATTCAATAGAGTAAATTATTCAGACAGTCATCAATATAACTTTAACATAATTAAATATTGATTTTTATTTTTTATTTTTTATTTTATAATAATGATAGGACAATAACATAGTTGCTATGATTTCTCCTTTAAGCTTGGAATCAACATCGAAATTTGGGTAGGAGATTGATGGTTCCCTTTTCTGTAAGGGTAAAGGGTAAATTGGTTGTCAAAATTGTATAAGAAGCCTAAATAGGGGAATTGCAAGAGATCTGAGTTTATGATGTTTACGAGTTTCCATATCCTTTGTTTAAAAGCAAGTCAGAAAAGATGACCTTTCTACTTCATTTCTATTCCTTCGCGAACTGATATTTTTTAAAAACACTTTTGATGTCAATTATCTTGTCAGAATCATGTGTAGACATTTGAACATCTAACATATTTTTCTCCTTCTATCTATTATGAGAGATATGTAAGCAAACGGGATGTATATAAGGAATTTGTCCTATAGATTATGTTACTAGAAACTTGACTTATGCCAGACCAGGGAATGCACTGTAAAATGAATTGTAAATGGAAGAGTGAAACCCAATTCTTATTCACTCAAAATGTGATACAAAGTACATATTATTAACATTAAAATGATTGTTCATTTGCCAACTTCTAATGTATCTAGGTAATATGAAATATAAAATATTATCATACTATTATTGTTTCCACCTAAGATTGATATAGAATAGCTACATCTCACTCTAATTCACAGGGTTAGCTGTGAAACTAATGCTTTCATATGTATATATTGTTCTTACATTATTGATGGATTGTATGTTGTCTATTCGGCAATTTGAGCTAGATCACTTGTGGTATAATATCTGTTCCATGACACTTGTAGCTCCACTTTGGATGACATTTTTTTGGTATCTATTAGTTGTGTTTTTAAAGGTGTGAATCCACACATCATCTTTCAAGGAATCTAGTTTTCTCTACAATGTGTTACAATGTGTTCCACCTTGACTGGTTTGTGTTCTTTTGCTTATGCATTAGTTTATTTCTCTCACTTCAAATGTGTTTTGGATTTCATTGATCATTTCATCTAATTTTGTTGTTTGGTGTTTGAGTGTTTTGATATTTGACTTTTCATGTGTCTACTCTCCTGAAATTTCAGGAGGATTTGTTTCTTGTTTTCTATTTGGAGCAACCAGTCATTGTGGGTTGGGATGTTATATTATGCATAAATATTTTTAACATCGATTCATAAGTCTGATTTTTATTAATAGAATGATAATTACTCTTATTGGAAATCGAACTAAAGAGAGTGCTTGAATTTAAATTAATATTAGTGGACAAATTTGTGTAATGAATCAGTTTTGCATGCAAGCAATCTGTTACCAAAGTTGAAATGCTAATTTGTTTTTAACTATTTTTCATGATTCTAAATTGTTGATGAAGTGTTCATCTATGTGCTATTATTAATTGAATATAATTTATTACGTCATTAAGGAAATGATTCATAATTCTTTTCTTTCTATTTTTGATATATATATATATATATATAAGTTCAATTTATCTAATTAAATATAGGTCAATTATATACTTTTGAATATATGAATAGTACATGCCATTATAAAACAAACATAATGGTCAATGTGTTTTAAAACAACACACTGAGACAAAAACATATATAACTAATTCTAGAAGCATTATTTGTAAACACATGTTTGTTTGCAATTACTTATCAGCATATGCACATCTTTGTATGCCTATATATATACATGCATGTGTGTAAATATGTTTGTGAGTATTTATATGTACATGTATGTATGTGTAAACATATGGATGCATCAATATGTGTGTAAATATGCATGTATATGTATGCACATACATAATGGATCTATGTGTGTGTGTGTGTGTGTGTGTGACAACAAGTAAAAGTATACTTATATGCATATACATGCATGCGTGTAAATATATTTGTGTGAGTTTTTATATATACACATGTATGTAAATATGCATGGATACATATGTATGTTAATATGCATGCACATGCATTTAAATGATATACATATGGATGCATGCATATATATTTATATACATGCATGTATAGGCATGCGTGTATATACTACAACAAATTATACAAGTTTATTTTAGTAAAATAAAGATACAATTTGGACCAAACATTGTATTGACAAAATATAACAACCACAAAAAAATAGTCATGTTTGAAGTTTGCCAAAATACTTTGTAATATCTAGTATATTCAAGATTGGATCAATACATAATTTGGTCTCAAGTTACATCATAATTTCAAAGATGATATGAACAAAATAAACGGTATGATGAATCATGTACCCACATTCCAAAAAATTCAAATTTCAAGGAACTTATATCAATAAGGGAATACCTAGTTTGTCTTCTACAAAATATAACAAAATAATGCTCATCATACAATCATATTAGCTTTTATATGTGAGCTTTGATTATACCATCCATGGGGGAAGCATTGAGCAATGACCATCATTAGCCATGACTGCAATGTTAGAACTGGATCCTCCATTTGATTGCTCCTTGGAAGGTGTTATGGGCATATGCAATTATCTTGTAGGAACCTAATTGTTTATTAGAAAGTTGGCAACATATGAATATGAAAGGTGTAAATGTTAATCATGTTTATGAGAATATAATTTTTTGTAATAGGATTTGAGGGGTTTCTCAAATGCTTTTGGCTTTCCATCTCCTTCCTTGCCTTTTCAAATTCCTTCATTATTTTCATCTATTCTTTTTTGTTTTTCACTTTCTCTTGCCTCTAAATTAATTGTATTTGTTCTATCTTTTACTTTTTCATTTTATTTTCTACTTTTTCTATTTCTTCAATTCTATCTCAATAGCTCTAGTACACTTTCTCTCAACCACTTGTTCCCTTTTCCTTGCCTTCAAATGTGTAATCCATTTCTCTTTGGCTTCTTGTGAGTATTTGAGACTATCGATTTAACCTACTTGTGCCACCAATTTCATGAGAATATTTATCATTCACCCAGGTTGCATTTAGAAACATAAGAAAAGATGATAATGATTGTATTTGGCTGCCTTCTAGTTGGTTGTTATATGTATTTGTAATGTTTTCATCCACCATGATAACTTTTTCTCTTGATAAAATATCTTCATCTTCTACACCAAAATTTGTAGTTGTTGCATAATAATGAATCAATGTGTTTGGAAGAGGTGGCGGAGGAGATGGCATTGGCAATCCTACATCTTCATTATCTAAGTCTAGATTAACACAATTTCTAGCACCTCCCATGAGCTAATTTGGTATACTTACCTAAGTAAGAATACTTAATTCTGATATATATTGCACAATATGGTGAGTATGAATTTGTCCCTAATCAACAGTGACAAAACCATGTTGTCCTTGATCAATAGTGATAGAATCATGTTATCCTTGATTAGTAGTAGAAGAATCATGATATCCCTAATCAACAACGGTAGAATCATGTTGTCCTTGTTCAACAGTGGCAAAATAATGCTACACCTATTCACTAGTGGAAAAATCATGTTGTCCTTATTCAATAGTGGCAGACTCATGTTGCACATTTTACCATAGGCATAATCATGTTGTAGTTATATTTCAATTACAATATTTTATCTCTAAAATTGTTCAACACTTTCATGAATATTAGTCTTACTAACTCCAGAAAATCTTTGAATACTTTCAATTGCAATTGTTTCATCTTCCTCCTCAACATCAACATAAAATTCTGTGAGATTTTGCCAAGATCAAGAGCTCAATGAAATGTATAAAATAGAGACACAATATAGGACAAGAATAAACTGTATTCTCATCAATAGAAAATGATCAATAATATTAATTACATACAATGTAGATGAGCTTGCTTATATAGGCAAGGCTAGGGATATGTGAGCACACGAACATGACATGTGGCTCAATAAGAAACAAGGGTAGGTAGGAAATAGGTGTGGTTAGGTAGGAGAAATAATATAATAGTCCACATGAGGTGGATCACCTACTGAATGTGGAGTGTAACAACAAGATCAACACATAAAAGGTGGAATTTCTCCTACACACACTATCCCAATGTGGCACAAACACCCAAGTGTCTCATACCCAAACTACTATGAAATGCATTTCCTTAGTAAACTTAAGTAAAGTGTAATAATATCCATGATGAATAATTATTTACACCAACACCCCCCCTTAAGTGCAACTTAGGTGAATGAAGACTCAAGTCAACAATGCAACTAAGCAATGCAAGATGGGTCCTGACTACGAGGCCATGTTAGGTACCCATGTACAAATGCAAATGCATGAAAACCAATGCAATGAAATCTCTCACAAAGTGGGGAAAGAGAGAAAAATGCAATGGGAAAAAACCCTCCCCCAAAAAAGAGATGAAAGCTATACAAGAGAACTCTCATAGAAGAATGTGAGGAACAAAACCCCATGTGAGGAAAAAGTTCCCCCCATATGAGAGAAGAAGAGAAGCTAGGAAGCCCCCCCTCAATGTGGAATCTGCACCAATGATAGAAGCTCGATGGATGAAGAAACTGCTCCATGAATGTCGAACAACATTCCTCCCCTTAGGAAGAAACAAAACCAAGGGTCTATCCATGAAGTCTCCCCAATCATGAAGGGAAGATGTATGAAGAAAACTCATGATGAAAGGAATCTCTGAAAACTGCTCAAGTGTCCCCATGTCGATGCGAAAAGATACCCCTTCCAAAGGTGGTAAACTGTGCCACACTGCTGAAAAAGGCACTCCAAGATCTAGTGGAGATGGATGTAGAACATGTCCCAAAGATTCACATGTCTCCTCAAAAAATAAAGAGACCTCCTCCAACTGCTGTACATAAGTATCCACAATCATGTCAACCTCGAAAGAATGATCATGTAGAGAATGAACAAGAGGGTCAGAGTGTTCCCTCACAACAATCGAAGAAGGATCATCTTCATTAAAGAGAAGATGAATGTCATCAATGATGTCTCCCAAATCTGCAATGTAGGATTCCACAAACAAACCTGCAATGTCTGTCAAGTAATCATCCCATGAATCTTAAGCTGGAAGACAATGAATATCCTACTGCACTGAATCACATGAAGGCAAAACTGTCGCACTATCCGCATCATCAGGTGCAATAGGTGATGTGATATCAATATGAGGAGATGAAATACAAGACTCAAGAACGAGGTTACATGTGAGAATCCCCATGTTCAAGTGTCCAAAGTTCTCCTCAAAAACTGAACATCACAATAAGTGTGATCATCATGTGTAGAATCATCAAATGTGAAATCATCATCATCAACAAAATTTGAAAAGGAGTATAACTGAGATGCATGATCAACCACCCCAGTCGCAATGATAGCTCTAGTCTCCAAGTCTCTAATGAAAACTGATTCAGGTGTGAACTCCACAACGCTCTTAGTTGCACCATGTGTGATTTGATAGATAGAAAGGAGATTGTTTGTCAAGTGGGGTACACACAACACATCATTGAAGGAGTTATCCCCAATGTCAATAGATCCTTTCCCAATCACATCCATGTATGTATGATTTCCCATCAATATCTATGGCATGGTGCAAGGCTCAAATGTAGAGAACATAGACTACGAAGATGCCATATGATGAGAAGCCCCTGAATCTAGAAGCCATCTCTCTGAATCATGACTGATAGTAGCACATAGAGCTTTTCCTTTTCTTGTCCCAAAAGAGTGAGTCTTCCCACTTGTAGAAGCCATGAATGCTTGCCCTTTTCCTTTTGAATGTGAGGAAGTGGAAGTTGATGAATCATCCTTCTTGTAGACTTTAGGCAAATCAATGTTATGCTTTTTGATGATATGTGTGAGCTCATCAATCTTCTTAGAATGGCAATGATGCTCCTCATGACCAATCTTTTTACAATAAGCACAAGTAGGTCTCTCCCTCTTTGGTGAATTATCTCTCTTGGAAGAGGATGAATCTCCTTGTTTTGGAGAAGATGGTGCTTTGTCCTTAGGCTTTGATTGCCATTTCTTCTTGTTTGAGTTGTCCTTTCCTTGATTTCCTTTGTTCCCTTGATTTGCCACTAATGCTTGAGACTTAGAAGCCTTAAGAATGCCCATGCTTATCAACTTAGTTTGTTCCATCATCAACATTTCATTGAAAGCATCAAATGTAGGCATTTTGTAGCTTGAACCCATTGTCATCCTATGGGTTTGGAAACTAGAAACAAATGCTGCATATTCTTGTGGAAGCTTGCCTATCAAGTTGAATATCAATTGAGTATCCTTCTTATCAATGCCACAATTTTTGAGTTGTGCCCTCAACTCATTTGCCTTAGTGACATAATCTTGTATAGTATCAAAGTTCTTGGGATCTAACATGGTGAGATCACTATCAATTTGATATCCCCTAATCTCATCAACTTGACCATACAAGTCTTGAAACTTTTGCCAAGCATCCTTGTTTAGAGTACACTTCTCAATATGAAAAATGAGATCCTTTGATACATACTTTCTTAAGGTACCAATTGCCATGATATTTTTAGTAAGCCAATCCAAGTGACCAACTGGATCAACCTTAGGATCAACGGGAGCAACAATAGTTCCATCAATGTAATGAAATGTACAAAATAGAGACACAATATAGGACAAGAATAAACTGTATTCTCATCAATAGAAAATGATCAATAATATCAATTTTCCAAGTAGCATAATTATGAGGAGTTAAGAGAGGAAACTTAGGAGAACCCATACCAGCAAAAAAAATAACACAAGTGAACAAGAGCACAAGAGACACCCTCCCAAATTCAATCAATCAAAGTACCCCCCCCCTCCCCCCCCGCCCCAAAGTGATGATTTTGGCACTTTATACTTAGTGCGATTACAATGAGCCACTTGCAAAACAAGGCAAAGTGGACTTATGATGCAAATTTTACAACTTCTCAAATGAGATACAAGAGACTTCAATCAATAGTGCAATGAATCTAACTGAGATTCAAGCAAATATACAAGTACCAAGAGAGCCAAAAATGGTCAAAATCTGAAAGTACAATTTCTACTTACAATGGCATCAATTTGATAGCATCATGTGAAAGTAGATGAAAAAAGACGCACTTTAAAAAAAAATGGCACCTGAAAAGGAGGTCGTATGACCCTAAACGAAGCCTCTAAAGTTGCAAAAACTGGGATTACTTAGGTACAGTCACCAAAAACTGCATTTTCTGAAAAATCCATGCATCAAAATAAAAAAATTTCTTCACCACTGGAGAGCACGAAATTCTAGCCCATTTAAAAAAAAATTGCTTGAAAAAAGGAGCAAAAATGAGCAAGATATCATCGTCTGAAGTTGAACTGCAAAATCAGAAATGCAAATGAGAGGGGGGTCCAAAATTTTTCAAACCCTACTGATGTGTGCTGACGTCAGCAAATCACATGATTAAATTTGATAGCTGTCTGACCGTCGCAAAAACTTCGCCTCCCTGCTGACTGGGTGTCCGTATTGTACGGACTGCTGACTGGGCAGGTGACTGTGCAGGCCGTACGGATGACATGGCAATCTGATAGTGCGTACGGAGGTCTGCACGACATAGGTGACGTGGCGTACAGATGTCCCTGTGTGAGATGCATGGCAGGGTCTTAGTAGCCGACTGGGCGTCTGCGTGGCGGCCGGGGTTGACTGGTCGGTCGCCGGAAGCGGTGGCTAGTTTGGTGCCGTCGGCGACCTGTGGAAGGCGGAGACCGATGGGGATGGAAGGTGGAGACCGACGGGAGTGAGTGGCGGCGGCGACGTGCTCGGGCGGTACACTGCAGCAGGAGGATGCGTCAGCGGTGGTGACGACGGGTACAGGTACGCGGCGCTGACAGCGGCAGGTCCAGACCTACAAAAAGGGTACGGCCTTGCAACGCAGGGTACAGCTGAGTACGGGGGGTCTGCGGACCCCTCAAAAATGTAGAAAAAAAACTTTTTTTTTTGCTTTTTTTGAAATTTTTCAGAAAATATGATTTTTTTTTTTTTTTGAAAAATTAATAAAAAATTTCGAAATTCGTACAATAATAGCAAAATTGGCAAATTTTTTTTTCTTATTAAAATAGGATGACTTTATAACCAAAATTCATGGAAACGGCCTTCTGGATGCAATGGTGGGGTCGGATCTGGTCTAGGACGCCTTCAAAAGATGCTGCTCCTCAGATCTGCCTCTTGACATTGCAATAATGCCTCTTCAAGACGAATCAATGAAGCCCCAATGGCTCTGATACCATGTGAGATTTTGCCAAGATCAAGAGCTCAATGAAATGTACAAAATAGAGACACAATATAGGACAAGAATAAACTGTATTCTCATCAATAGAAAATGATCAATAATATTAATTACATACAATGTAGATGAGCTTGCTTATATAGGCAAGGCTAGGGATATGTGAGCACACAAACATGACATGTGGCTCAATAAGAAACAAGGATAGGTAGGAAATAGGTGTGGGTAGGTAGGAGAAATAATATAATAGTCCACATGAGGTGGATCACCTACTGAATGTGGAGTGTAACAACAAGATCAACACATAAAAGGTGGAATTTCTCCTACACACACTATCCCAATGTGGCACAAACACCCAAGTGTCTCATACCCAAACTACTATGAAATGCATTTCCTTAGTAAACTTAAGTAAAGTGTAATAATATCCATGATGAATAATTATTTACACCAACAAATTCTCTATTAGGATTCATGTCATTCATAAGTGTTTTTTGGTTTAATGGCCAAACAATAGTTCTTTTAAATCCCACCTTGATATTATCTACATTGAGGGCCTTTTTGAATGCTAAATTGCATAGGCTAGCTAATTCAAATCTAGTGGTTACTAATCTATGATTCTTTTTCATCCATTATGATCTCTCACTTTTAAAATAGTCCTTAAAAGGAGAAAATACAATTATCCAAAGGTTGGAGCTTGTGGCTTGTGTGAGCTAGGAACACAATAAGTTCAATTCCAAAAACTCTCTCCTCTTGAACTGTAGGAAGTGCCACATGGCTCCCATGGCCATCAAAGATAATAAAATACCTATTATTAAGTGAAACTCCATCAAGTAAAGATCTTACAAAGTGATTCATCCAATTGAGGAACAATTCCTTGGTCATCCATGCATGAGGTTGGGCTTCCATACAAGCCTCCGATTCACAATCTATAATATGTTTTTTTGATTGCCTTTGACCTTTGAAGAGGTAGAATCTAGAAATTATCTAACCTATAGCATTAGCACAACATAATATGGAGAGCCATTTTCTTCTTTTTGATATTATATATGGTACACTCCTTGAACCTTTTTTGGATATCACCCTCATTCCACAATTTCTCCTAGCTTGAGTACCAGTTTCATCATAGTTCAAAATTTAGTGTGGGCCATATTGTTTTTTATTTTGTAAATTTTTGCCAAGTTCTCATAAAATATTGCTACTATGGATGGTCTAAGCATGATAGCTTTGTCTATGTTATTCTTTTTGTAGTTCTTAATGCCAAATCAAGATGCCTTTTTTTAGATCCCATCCACTGTGACTTGTTAGGAAAACCATTCTTAAAGGGGTTTGTCCTAGTCTCACAAATGTGAGCAACATATATTTTTTAATCTTGTTAAATTATTTCAATAGCACATCCCAACTCTACCATGTCTTGAGACCATTGCACAATCTCCATTTCTTCTTCACTACATAATAGAGTTGGTGGGCTTCTCTTTTTTGTAGTTATGAGATCTTATAACCTGTATGATAAGGTTGTAAAAGGAATACCCTATTTATCGGTAGTAGCTCAAATAGAATACTTATCAACTTCAACATCTTTTATTGTGTGGTCCATGTTTGATTTTGTCCACATTTTGCTTACTGGTGCATTATTAGATTTAGTAGAAGCTCTAACTTGCACATTTGGTATGCCAATTAGATTTGGAATCTCTTTTGGATTGGTATCTTATATTGATTTGATATCTCGGTTAGATATGTAGTTATGCTTTCATTTACAAGATTATAGTGAAGCATAACCTCTCTTTTATGTTTTGGTAAAGGCCTTGTTTTCTAAACTCAATTATTTTTAAAAAATTTCATGGTGAAATATATGTAGTCTAAATAAAATTTATTATATGTATATTAAAAAAATTAGTTGTTATATGGGAAAAATAGATAAATAAAACATGCATGTTTGCCAAACTAGTAGAAAAGAACCAAAATAACCAATACAAATGTAGTATAAAAATTTCATGGTGAAATATATGTAGTCTACATGAAATTTATTGCATGTATTTTAAAAAAACTAGTTTCTATATGAAAAAAATAGATAGGTAAATAAAACATGTATGCTAGCAAAACTAGTTGGTGTAGAAAATAACCAAAAAAAGCAATATAGATATAGTACAAAAAAGTCTGTTAACTAAATTTTTTATGACAGATGTAGTAAAAAATCTTACTATATAAAAATATTTTTTATGAAACCTTACTAATTAAAAATATGTTACTTAAAGTATTTTTTATGACACCTTACTAGATACAAGTTTACCAGAGATTTTATATTAGGTTTTCAGAGAAATGTAAAGTACTCTTTCTTACATCCACATATATATGCATTTAGTATTGTCAATCCATGTTAGTTCTCTATTGTATTTTAGGTAAAATTGTAGCCCATTTGCAAATTTTGACTATTAAAACACATACATGCATTTAATATTGTCAAGGCATGTTAGTTCTCTGTTGTCTTTCAAGTAAAATTGTAGCCCACTTGCAAATTCGAACTGTTAAATGTTGGAAAATGGTGTTTTAACCTTGCATTTACATGAGGTTACTATTTATAGTAAGTTTTTGTTTGACCATGAGATGGTGTGAAATTCTCCCCAAAGCTTCGGATTGGCTAAATAAGCACGTCGATAAATTTTCATTGCAAGATTATAGCCAGTTTTGAAGATTTTAAAGTTTTAGTTTTTGAAGCATGCAATGAAAGGTTTAAATTTAATTTTGAAGAATTTAGACCCTCAAAAATGCCTCGAAAAGTGGGTGTAATTGGTTTTGCGGTTTGTGAGGTGATAGAACAATTTGCAAGCTTTCTAGTGCTTCAAACAATTCATCAATCAGACACCCGGTTCACAAATTATGGCCTCTGAAAGTTTGGACTCTCGAAATAGGAAAATGTAAAACGCATTAGACACATAAATGAGTTGTAAAAGGGAGGAAAACATGTTGATGTGTGTTTTGACACATCATAGGGCATCTAGATTGGATATAAGGTTGACTTTACTTTATTGGGTGGTTTAAGCCCATGGTTTTGTAATACCATTTGATGGTTTCTTGCATTGTATCTCTTATTTATGAGGTGCATGAGACAAAGGTTGTGTGTAAGAGTCTTATCGCTATTGAGTTACGTTTGAATATCTGATTAGTGGTACTCCTATGAAGAGCTTCCTCTGCAAGTATATTGTAATCTGTTATTGATTACTGAATAATATATTGAGCTGCTTTTGGAGTGTGGGGTTTTTCTCCCAAAAGGGTTTTCCCCACGTAAATCACTATGCTATGGTATGCATGATATTATGTGTAATTCTGTTAAGTTTCTATAACTATTTGTAATGATCTATAAATTTTTTTGCATTACCCTCCTCTCAAGGTTAGTGTAGGAAATTGTTCTGCTACGTAACTTCCTTACATTAAATCTATGATTGCATTTTCTATTAACAAATATAAATTATTCTTAGGTCTAGGATTTCAAAATAGACTCCATTTCCTTTGAAAAAAATGCATGAACATAGAATAACGGAACATTATAATCTATTATTTTCTATTTATCTTAATGATAATTGTAGAAAATATGGTGACCATAGAATAAAAAAAATATTACAATCTATATTTTTCCATTTAGCACCTATTGTTACCTCTACAAGTCCTAATGTCTATGTTGTTCCCCTTGTGAAAGATAACTTATTTGACATAGAATAGATTTATGTATTTTTTCATTTTGCACTTATTGTTACCTCTCTAGGTCCTAATGTCTACATTGTTCCCTTTGTGAAAGACAACTCATTTGACTCAAAATGGATTTATGTAGTTTTTCATTAAAAAACTACTAGAAATTGGGTTTATGTTATTCTTTGATGAAAAAAAAAAAGAAAAGATTTATGTAATTCTTTCATAAAAAAAACTAACAAATTTGGATTTATGCAGTTCTTTTATAAAAAAGAAAAACTAAAAGAAATGGATTTATGCAATTATTTCATGTAAAAAAATAATAGTAAGATTCAAACAAACAACAGTTGTGTAGTTTTGATTCATCCAATTTTTCATTTAAAAAATAAAAAGAAGAATCAAATAAACAAAAATTGAGTAAAAAATGAATTCAAACTTATGTAGGTTTGATATTCCTAGTATGGCTAGTATTGTTGAAGATAGGAGTTACCAAGTGGAACTACTAATACATTATAGTTGATTCCATTCCTGTATAGTGATAAGATGAATTTTTGTGCAATCGGTAGTAATGTTGGACTAAATAACTTATACAAAATTGTAAGCAATATAAATTCTAAATAGATACAGTATAAAAAAAGGCCACTTCCATCTTGAATTTTATAGAATTTTGAAGAATGATATCTACACTCCATGATCCATGGGCATGATTTTATTGGTTGAATTTTGTTGCAGTAGTTTTTGATTGGATGGATTTTGTTGCCATTGATTGAGTGATTTAAATTTTGATAGGTGTGCTCTTTATTTTGTGTACTTGATTTTAATGTAACAGTTTTTATTTTTTATTTTTATTAAGAATTTGCATTGAATTTGTTTGAATTTATGAGTCTTACAAGTTATTAAGTTTCATTCGATACAAATGCTTCTATTTCTTGATGGCCCTTCCCCTACTATTCAGGCTTACCGATATTGCTTCTAATCTCACGGATGAGGCCTTCCAAATAGCCGTAACTTATCCATTTATCCGTTGATCTGAGCTTCGGAGAAGGAGGAAGCCACTACAGAGTTGCATCTCCCACCTCCATCGAATCAAAATAGGGGAGGGAGGCCCCTTCTATCAAGAACCCTTTCAAAGGTGTGGGTGGGAGGATAGAGAAAGGGGATGGGTGGGGGGTTATAGTTCATCCGCCCCAAAAGTGGCGATATGAGTAGGATGACATGACTGGTTGTATCACGTATATAGTCCAATTATTGGGTGGATATGTGTGTCTCCCATAGATATGGTAGTTCCGAAATATAGGGTTGTGCCAAAAAAGTAGGTTTTGCCTATAACAATCCATCCTTGTTCCGAAATTTACAGAATTGTTATAGGCAAAATCTAATTTTTTGAGATTCTTCTCGACAAAATTATCATTGGAAATCATTTATGAGCATCTTTGTGGAGGTGTAATGGGGAGAAACAATCATTGAAAGAAAAAACATAAAAAAAAGCTTTCAAATGAGCAAATTGAAGCATATAGACAAAGAGATAGAGCAAGTCATAGGAAGAGAAGACAAGGTATGTCAAATATTGGTGAAGCCTCTGGAAATGTTATTTCAAGTGAAGGGGAAATTGAATTTGCAAATGTTGAGCAAGATATTAAAAATGAAAATGAAAATGAAGATATTGATATTGGAAATGTTGAACATGATATTCAAATTGGGAATGAAAATGTTGAAATAGATATTCAAAATGTTCAACATGATGTTGACATGAAAGTCAAAATGTGAAAATTGACATGAAGGTGAAAATGTTGGAATTGACATTGAAGGTGCAAATTTGGGAATTGACATTGAAGGTGGAATTGTTGAACCAAGTGAACATTATGTAACACCAAATTGCATGAGAAATGAAGACCCTTTCGTGGAAGAAAGGAAAATTCCAAATTAAAGACCTTCAAGAACCCCAAAATGGTTACTTGAAATTGATGAGAACATTATAGACAATCTTGAAGGCAAGAGGTCAACACAAACCGTTCAATTGTGGGCTATGCAACTTTTCGACCAATATTTTAGCAATAAGACATTGAACAAGCAATACAAACTTTTTGTTAAATTGCTAAAGATGCAAAAGATGAGACCTCTGCTAGCCAAATTGAAGATTCGTATGAACAAGAAGATAGAGAAAAATTCTGCTATTGTCAAAAATCTTTATAATACTCTCAATTCTATTGGAAAGAATAGCAAAGAAAAAGATAAGAGAGTTGCTTGAAGAGTTATTACAAACTCCTTAGTAAGCCATCATTTGAGAAAGGCTCGCTTTATGAGACAAACCTATGTTAATTTAAACATAAAGTGTAAAACATTGGATAAAGCACTTGCAAGAAGAGAAAGAATCGATGATCCTCTTCAAAATTATACATGGGATTTTGGTGGGAGGCGTCCACATGTTGATAAGAAGTTAACTGACAATGTCAAGTAGGAAATTCAACAAATTTGGCACTCTAACTCTAGAGTATCACCCAACGTAAAGGATATTTTAAAGTTAAAAATTGGCAATCAAGACCGCACATCGCATCCTAAACATTTCTTAGAATCAAGAAAAATAATGTTGTACAATTTTTTTTTGTGAAACACATCCAACTTTGGAAAGGACCTTTGAATCTTTGAAACCATTTTATTGTGTAACTCTTAAGATTCTTAATACTTGTTGCAAATACCATGTGGAGTTTTCAATGTACCATTAACTTTTATGTTATATATTTATTCTACTTTACATACTAATAAAATGTTGCAAGAGTGTAGTTAATTGAAATTTTTGAAATCATCAAGAGACTTGCTTGATCTATTTTTATGTCCTAGAGATGATGGATTCTTTTTCTATAGAAATGATTGTTTAAATGAGAAGTGTTCGCAATGTGGTGGCTTGTCAAAGTTTGTTTCATGTTTTCATAAGGGCAACACACACGAATTTGGAAAGAATATTGTTGAGAAAAAGAGATATGAGATAGTTAAATATACTTTGAAGAGTGGAGGTGAAGGTTCTAGATGCGAGTTTGTCTCTAGAGAAGTTAGTGTTGCTAATTTTATTTCAGATTTGAAGGAAAATATTTTTTACAACTATGCAAGGCATACCCATAGGTCTCAGTGGCTGGATAGGTTGTTTGGGAAGTGTAAGAACTCTTTCCCAATTTGCACTATTATATCAGTGGTTGATTTTGTAGAAAACTATATGTTGCAACCATAAAATGAGGTATAGGATTAGTATTACAATTCAATTCAGGTTGTTTTTTTGTTCACATAACATATAGACATACCCCTGATAGTATAGAATAGGATAGGGAGATAATCAAGGAGTGTCATTTTTATATGGGTGATGATATATCTCATTCCTTTGAGTATGTGCAACATTATTTTGAGATTTTCTTTGAGTTCTTGCAAGAGAAAGGAATTGCAATAGATCGACATATCATTTGGTCAGATAACTACAACGATCAATTCAAGAATATTCATATGTTTTATTGGTTGATTAGAATGCATGCAAATAGGTGTGTACCTCATATTTGGAGTTTTTTTGAAATTGGGCATGGGAAATGGAGCATGATGGAGCAGGTGCATGCTTGAAGAGAGCTCTAGTTAAGGAGAAATTGATGATTTTAGGTGCTAAATTATCTGATGCACATTCTATTGTTGATTGTTGTAGTTCAATAATATCATGGGAAGGGGCACTTGATTCAGCACTGCGCAGATTCTTTTGGTTGGTTGAGGAGGGCATAGCAGGAGACAAATTGGATTGTGGTGTAGTCACCAGTAAGAAGAAACCTCAAAGAGATTAGTCCAAACCGGTCAGCAAGAGTAAACACAATGGAAACACAAGGATAAGATGGAGGCAATGTAGAACATCTTGAATTATATCATGAAATCTGAATACAACCAAGTGGAAACAATCTGGGTTACCGAAAACTAGCTCACGGGCTTGCTAGAACATGCTCAAAGTACAAAAAGAGTCACAATCAGGTCCTCAAATCCTTAGATCTATCTTCTATGTTCTATCTTCAACCTTAGATACATTCTAATGCTCAATTACAATGATTTATATGATCCAAGGAGATCTAGTCGGCCCAAAAAGGGATAAAAACTCGATGAACAAGACCTAACATGTAAAACCAACAAGGTCAACCTTTGCCAAGAGATTCCTCCAGAAAATATAAAGGATGAAGTGTAGATCGCAGGAAAAGGTCGGCCACACACTAAGGAAATTCAGAATCAACACCCAAGGCTTCACAAGATTCAGAAAGGGTTCCGGTAGATCACCAAAATAGGTCCAAGCAACCGGTAACAAAGAACTATCAACTGGTGATAGGAAACTGTCATGGAAACTGGTAGAGATATCTTGTCGAAAAAATGATCCCAATGCGATGCAGTCTAGAAAAAAGAAAGATGATCAAGTCTTCAAGTAGAATCCAAATCCATAGGATCTGGTGAGCCAAAAGCGGTACACACAAAAAGAAATGCTGAAACTGCAAATAGAAAGCAAAACAAAAAGAATTTTTTTTTGGTTGATGCAAGAGTTCCATGAACTGGGGATGCTCCTGCATCAGACATTTGGGGTTGTTGAAAAAGTGATTCTCTCACTTTGCTAGGGTTAGAGGAAAACCAAGGCGGTCTACCTCTACCTGAGAAATCCAAGATGAATCTTCAACTGGTCTATCCTTCCACTTCATAAGGTACTCCTTATACTGACTACTCTGGGTACTATGCCCAATCCTATTGTCCAAAATGTCTTCAATCTGATTTGGTTCCTTCAGGGGCAACTGTTTCTGCAAGTCTGCAATAATGTCTTCACTAGATTCTAGTTCATGGTACTCATGAAGGTCTGCAATATTGAATATAGGTGATATGTTCAAGTCATCCGGTAGCTCCATTTCATATGCATTTCCAAAACCGAATTTCCTCAAAATCTTACACGGTCCAAACTTCTTCATCTAAAATGTTTCATAGGTTCCAACCAGGAATCTCTCTTTTCTCAGATACACCGTCACTTCATCACCAACTTCAAATTCCTTATGTCTCCTCTTCTCATCTGCCTTATCCTTATATTTGTTGTTCATATCTTCCAAATGTTGTTTAACCTGAATATGCAAGGTTGCCATGTGATCTACAAAATCTTTTGCTTTTGAATTTCTCAAGTCTTCACTACTAATATCTCTTAATTCTTCTATACCTCTAGGATGCACTCCGGTAACAATCTCAAAAGGTGTTATTCTGGTACTCCTATTTACAGAATTATTATAGGCAAACTCTGCATGTCTCCCATAGATATGGCAGTTCCAGAATCTAGGGTTCTACCAAATAGGCTATATAGGTTGGAGTATATTTGATATTTAAACATATTTTTTATGTAGGCACCAATATTTTTGTTGGAACCCAAGATATGAAGGTTGGCGCCCAAATGGAAAGGGATTAGATATCGGATAAATATTTGATATCCCATATCTTTCTATATAGGAAGAGTGAGAGAGAGAAAGGGGAAGATAGGGAGATCAAGAGAAATGGATAGGGAGAGGAAGAGGAAGAGGGAGAGTGAGAGAGAGAAGGGGAAAGGGAGAAGGAGAGGGAAACTAAGAGTGAGAGGGAGAGAGAAGGGGAAAGGGCGAGCGGGAGGGGGAGGAAGAAAGAGAGAGGGAAGGGAGGAGATAGGTAGAGGAAGAGGGAGAGGGAGATGGTGAGGGGGAGGAGAGTGAGAGAGAGAGAGAAGGGAAAAGAAAGAGGGAGAGGGAGAGGGAGAGTGAGAGAAAAGGGGTAGATATGGAGAGAGAAGGGAAAAGGGAGAGGGAGAGAAAGACCCCTTTACCTCTCTCCCTCTCCCTCTCCTATTCTCTCTCTACATCCATCACCCTAATTACTCTCTCTCCCTCTCCCTCTCCTATTCTCTCTCTACATCCCTCCCCCTAATTACTCTCTCTCCCTAGAGCCCTATCCCCCCCTCTCTCTCTCTCTCTTTGTCCTAAACAAGGTATTGGATATCCCTCTCACTCTCACTCTCCCCAACTCTCTCTCTCTCTCTTTCTCTCTCTCTCTCTCTCTCTCTCGATACTTCAATCTCCTCCCCTCTTCCCCTCCCCCTAATTACTCCCTAGATCCCTTCCCCCCTATCTCTCACTCTCACTCTCACTCTCCCTCTCCCCTTCTCTCTCTCTAGATCCCTTTACCCTTCTATCCCTGTCTCTCCCTCTTCCTTTACCCTTTTCTCCCTATCTCGCCCTCTCTCTTTTGCATTCTCTCCCTATCTAGATCACTTTTCCCTTATCCTTTTCCAGCTCCCCCCATCTCCCCCCCTCCTCTCTCTCTCACTTGATAGTTTAATCTCCTCCCCTCTCCCCCTCCCCCCAATTACTCCCTAGATCCCTTCCCCCCTCTCTCTCTATGCCCTTCTCTCCCTCCCCCACTCTCTCTCTTCCTATGCTAAACAAGGTATCAGATTTCTCTCTCTCTCTCTCTCTCTCTCTCTCTCTCTCTCTCTCTAATTTAATCTCCTCCCCTCTCCCCCTCCCCCTAATTACTCCCTAGATCCCTTTCCCCTCCTCCTCTCTCTAGATCCTTTTAAATACTCATCTCCCTATCTCTCCCTCTCTCTTTCCTCTTCTCTCCCCATCTACATCACTTTTCCTTTATCCCTTGCCACCCCTCCTCTCTCTAGATCTCTCTTGATACTTCAATCTCCTCCACTCTTTACGTCCCTTTCCCCTCTCTCTCTCTCTCTCTCTATCTATATATATATATATATATATCCCTTTACCCTTCTCTCCCTATCTCTCCCCCTGTCTCCTTGTCCCCCTATCTAGATCACTTTCCTCTCTCTCTCTCTCTCTCTCTCTCTCTCTCTCTCTCTCTCTCTCTCTCTCTCTCTCTCTCTCTCTCTCTCTCTCTCTCTCTCTCCGCGTCCCCTCCCTCCCCCCATCTATCTATCTCTAGATCCCTTTACCCTTCTCTCCCTATCTCTCCCTCCCCTGTCCCCTTGTCTCCCTATCTAGTTCACTTTCCTCTCTCTCTCTCTCTCTAAACAAAATATCAGATATATATTATAATATATTAATACTATATAATATATAATAATTTATTATATATTATTAATTATATTTATAAAAAAATAATAAAAATCGGAATTCATATTCGATATTCAATGTATCAAATATCTGATTTGTATTGGATATATGATATTTCTAACAAAAATCACAAGCCTTTGTATTTTCCTTGGGATTACATTGGGATTCACACTAGGACATGGTTAGAAAGTCAAGAAAAAAAATGTGTTTTTGAGTCTTCCTTGCTTTTGTAGACTTTGCCCAGGTGGTTGACAACTTTATTTTAAGCCAAAATTGATGAAATGATAAGGGTTTTTTAAGCACATTCTCAGCTTTCCAACAATATAAGTTTTGCATTATTTTGACTTTAATAAATAATTATTATCCTTTTTTTATTGAATTTTGACAAAATTTCTTATTGATAGGTTGATTGAAAAATGTTTATTACTTTTTAATGGTATCACATTTTTTGAATCCAAAACATGCGTCACCTTAAAAAAATTGAATTTCATAAAGTTTTGACCAAGTTAAGGTGGTTAGACACACGAGTTTTTATATTTTTGAAAAGTTGTAATAAAAAAATCATAGTTAATTATGTACTTCAAAAAAATTACAAAAAAATATGTGTCACATTTAGACACGAGTCTTCTACTTATATCTAAAATATTATTAAAAAAAAAAATGATTTGATTATGGTTAGGGTAGTCAGACAAACACCTTATCTTTTTCCTGAAATTTTAGTACTACATTGAAATTTCAAAATTTCATCAAATAAATTTTTATTTCAAAAAACAACTAGTAGCTTATAAAATACATTCAATTTGTTACAGATTCTATTCTTACATATTTTTAAAATAATGTTAATAACTTATTCAAATTTTTACGTCAACTTGCTTAACTTTGTTTTTTTGAATTTTCACTGCCACTTAAGGGTTTGTTTGGCCCACCATGATCCTGCACATATCTAGCTAGGGAGATGTAGGGTTTGGATCACTCGACTTACCCTATACATGAACAGGGTTGGGAGTGATGTTAGGAACATCCCAACCCTTATCTTTATATTTCTATTAATTGTTATCTTCATTGTGAGCTAGAGAAATCACCAAACCTAGGAAAGGAAACCATTGAAGAGTTTGTAGTTGGCTACCTAGGAGAACCACCACTAGTTCATAGCCTAGCATGCCCGTAAATACCACCTAGAAGTGGCACCTCAATGGGGAGGAGAAGTAGAACATCAATAGCTAGGCTGCAACATGCTTTTATGACTACCAAAGTAGTGATGAGGACCTTGGCACTAAGGGAACTAAGAGTTGTAAGTAGAGTGACTCCTCCCGTGCATCAAACACAAGATAAAGAATGATTGAGAGGAGGATGGAGTCAAATAAACTCTGATAATAATACATGGTGAATTAACCCAGTGATCAAGCAATTCCTAAAGGTGAGTCACTTCTAGAGCAACCTTTTTGGCTTGCATGTAAATCTATAAGAAGATATTTGAACAAATGACAACTTTATAATAAAATGAAACATGTCAATCAATAGTGGAATGAGTAAAAATAACATAATTTTGATTTTTCCATGTGCTAAAGAGAATATCCACCCTAAAAGAATTCCAAATCCAATTATATTTATGGGGAATACGAGGTCAATCCCTTAAAAAATCCATGTGCCAAGAGAAAGGATTCAAATAAAAATGTCAAAAGAAGTCTTGAATCCAATTTTAGAGCTATTGATCTCTTTGGAAAAAGCAAAAATGATGTTTGAAAGATTTCACCTATTCACATAATGAGAACAAGTGTCCTAGATACCCATATGGTGGAGTCATGACCCCAAATGAAATCCTAAGAAAATAATACACTATGCAACAAGGGCAAGATTGGCTTCAACCATAATTGAAAAAATCTTTGTTATTGCTCACTGCTTAGTGGATTTATTCTCTATTTACCTACCCTTTTTTGGGATTGGCTTTCTTTAACTCTCAAGGTATGAATCTATATCCACCCACCTTTTTTTTTTCAAATATGTGTACTATTTTTTCTTAACCAATATAATGCTAATGCACTTATTCATCAAAAAATGTGTACATGACTATGAATGTAAGCTCACAAATAATGTGTAAATGGTGAATATATCAAAGTTTGCATAAACAAAAAAAGAATAAGATCAAATGCATGAAATGAATGTAATAAAAATGAAAAAAAAAGAATCTATTTATATATGAAGGTAAATAAAAAAGATAAATTATTAATATATAATCATATTTAAATATTTCATATAAATAAACTTTAAACTAAAAAAAATCCTAACATCAGATAATTTAATACATATAATTTGTTAAAAATTATATTTATAATAAATACAAATTCTAAGAGATACGGGTAAAACTATTTTTTCAATGAAATATATAAGATGCAAAAGCTTCTAGTTTATACTGTATATGCTTTTTTGCTCAACATTTTGTATCACACCCAGTGGTCCATTATTAGGAAGTGTGTAATAAGATTGCAAAGGTAGCTATAAAGGAGAGAAGAGAGTTGGGATGAGGGAAATGATTAGAAAACAAATATAGAACTTAACTTTGGAAAACTAATGACAATTAATGAAATACATATGTAATTGATTCAATTATTTTTACAAACTTAGAAAATAAATTAGGAATACAGATCTACCATTTCCATTTCTTCTTAAATGTTCTTATAGAAATCATAAAAAACTTGTGTCTTAATAATATAAAACTAAATTGCAAAAAATTGATACCGACTAATAAAATACATATATATAATCAATTCAATTATTTTTACGAACTTAAAAAACAAATTAGAAATACAGATATATACCATTACTTGACACTCACTCTATTTCTTCTTAAAATGTTCATATAAAAATCATAAACAACCTGCGTCTAAATAAATATAAAACTGAACTCTGGAATTACATATGTGGAACTTCATACGATGTGCATATGTCTCCAAATAAAGAGACTGAATCGTTATTTTTAAAATACAGTCGTCTCCTATAATTGCTCATATAAGAGTAGCGTAAATAATAAAGATCGTGACTATACACAATTGAACGGAGATGCTGATTATAACTTTCGCCCTGCTGAAACTGTTGAATTTCCTGCTCATAATAATTTGAGCCATCGTAGCCAAAAACATTGACAAAACATAAAGTGGTGGAATGGATGCAAGAAAGACATCGTATTGCAAAAGCGAATTATATTTCAAGAAAGCTTTCTTGTTCTTGATTTTTAGAATCTCAATATTACGAGGTATTATGATGATAATTGTGGCGCTCGTGAATGCTACTATAGTCCACACGATTGAGACTGGCAAACTCACCTCGGACAGATGGGACACCACGAAAGGGAACCAGTCTGGCAATTGTTGTCGGAGTAACCAGGCGACCACCACTATTAGCGAAGTAGTCAAGGCCGCAGTGTCAGATAATATGAACAATTTGAAAAGTTTATGATGTGCCATCCTCGCACCTCCATACTGAATGCTACCTCTGTTATCCTCAATTCCCCCCGGAACTTGAAAAATGGCTGCAAATGTGACGGTAGCAATCAGTGATGCCACTACCATGTGTAGATCAACGCTATCTCTCTCTTTCCTCCGGATCGAACCATAACATGGAGCACAAGTAGTAGTAGGTTTTGGTATGACACTCGACTGAATAGCTCCTGCATGTACCAGTTTCCCTACGATGATGGCACAATTGGTGTCGTGTTGAGCTGTTGCTGAAGCTATGTCAACGGCACTCATGCCTTCATCGTTCAGGGCATTCACGTCCACCCCTGGAAATGGGAGGAGAAGTTCCAATAGCTGCACTTACAACAAAAACATATTGCATTACACCTCTAACAATATAGTCCTCCTCACAAAGTGAAGAACTCAAATATAATTTGTTGGTGACTCCATTTATAACTCTCAAGGCGTGCAAGATTAACAATCGTCATACACAACCAATGAATGAAGAAGCAGTACTCAGAAATTTTACTCGAACTTTCAATGTGTGTCCACCTTCAAATCGTCTAAGTCTACCCATTAACATTAATAACCATCATACACAGCCAATGAATCAAGCAGTACTCATCATCAAGAAATTTTACTCGAGCTTTCAATTTGTGTCCACCTTCAAAACGTCAAGTCTATTCATTAACATTAACATTAACATTCATCATATCAAGCAGTACTCATCATCAAGAAATTTTACTCGAACTTTCAATTTGTATCCACCTTCAAATCGTCTAGTCTATCCATGAACATTGCACATCCAATGAATCAAGTAGTAATCATCATGAATAATATTTACTCGAACTTTTAATTTGTGTCCACCTTCACATCGTCTAATCTACTCAAGAACATTTACATTCATCAATTTACATTCATCATACACAACTAATGAATCAAACAATACTCATCATCCAGAAATTTTACTCAAACTTTCAATTTGTGTCCACCTCCAGATCGTCTAATCTACCCCTTAATATTAACAACCATCATACAGTCAATGAATCAAGCAATATACATTATCAAGAAATTTTACTCAATTTTCAATTCGTGTCCACTTTCAAATCGTCTAGTCTACCCATTAACATTAATAATCAATAATTGTACACTATAAAAGAATTAAGGAATATACTTTTTTTTTCATTTTTTGGAAAGAAAAATAACCTCTTTCTAATTTACTTAATATACTTAATTTAGATTAATTTAATAACAATTTAAATTAAATTTAGATTAATTTAATTAAAAATTAAATTAAATTAATTAGTTATGGAAGTGATAATTGAATAATTAATCATTATATGTAAAATTCGGACAAAAGTAGCTAATATTTGGTAATAATAAATAGTATTTCTATCTTTACCTTGTCTTGACATGAAAATAGTTTATAAATTTTATAAAAGGTCAAGTCTATGGCATTATGTCATTTCAACATATTATGAAATTTTGATAGTTTGCTTATTGATTTAATTTGATATAGTTGAAGTTCCTCTTTTTTATTCACAAATGGCTAAGGATTAGGGGTGTTTAGAAACACTAAGGGGAGATCACCAGATCGCAAGGGTCATATTTTTCTAGGTTGAGATCCTTATTAAGAATAACTTTTCAATCATGAAAATAATCAAGGATAACAATTTTCAAGCTTCTAGATTCTCTAAAATGTTGTGATGTAAAAATAGGCCACTTTTAGATACTCTAATCAAAGTATTCATGGGATGCTTATTCTTTAACTGTGCGTGATATTTTATGCATGCATTCTATAATTGGGAGGATCATAAAAAGAATACAATTAAATACCTTTAAATACATGGCCTTTAAATACATGGACATAACAATAAATTATTCTTTTAGTCAATTCATATTGGCTAGTGAAATAGGTAGAGGAGTCTTTTTAAATTGTAGATGTCAAATCTATACATGTGAGATTGATCTAACATCCATATGTGTGATCCAAGACACAAAAATGGTACTAGAATCAAGGTGGATATGGAATATTTAGGAATAAATGCATGGATAGGCATAATAGATACTTGAGATGAATGTATCAAAGTTTGTGTATATGGATAAGGTGGAGATAAATGTACCATAATACACGTGAATGAGAATGAGTAATAGTATGGGTTAATGAGACCAAATACACAACAGTATGTTACATTTTTATATGTAATTACATTGATCCATTATCTCAAAATCAACAGAAAAGTAAATAAAAATTGGCATGGAAATGTAATTTTCAAATTACATTTTACCCCCAACTTTGAGGCCATGTGAGTCCTAGAATGATCATGAATCTCGAAGTATGTAGCAATCATAAACATGCTTTCAAAATAATAGTAAGGTAATATAACCCTCTAGATTACATCATATAAGACTATCCTTTAGCATGTGTGCTTCATAGGAACCTTTAAAATGAAGAAAAATGTGCAACACGAAGTTCATGTCATGCAAGTAACAATAATCACAAATCTAAAAAATAAATTGTCAACAATCATGAGATGAGAGAGAGGAAAAACTGACAATTTTTTTGATGTGGGAAGTGTCAACACTCCACATGGCTTTATGATTGTGGGATGACATCATATATTTGGTTTTTCCATGTCATAATATGTGAAAATGATCTATGGGTTTATGATCCAAAGTCTCTATATGCACATGGATTTATCTATAGTATCAACACAAAAAATTTAGTGATAGGATATGCCCCCTTCAATTGGTTTCATATGTCTAACGTAGGGAACTGGAAGAGTGAGAAAAATTATAAATACAATGTAAACATAGACATACAAATCATGTAAAGTATTAACTATAATGAATACATGATGTAACAAGTAAATAATCATCTCAAGTAATTTAAAAGTTGTTAGGACATGCGTTATGGATGATCATCAATGTGGTATTTGAATTTATCCCCATCACAGGTAGATAAAGAATGGTTAGGTGGCTCTCAATTGCTCGAAAAACCTATGTATACACATACAACACTAGAAAATTCATATGACCCAATGTGGCTCAAATATCATGAGAACATAATGGTTGAGGTAAGAGATAGGTCCCTTGTGGTAATAAATATATATTAATATAGTACATAACATGCAATGGAGAGAGTAGGGAATGTTGTGTGCCCAAAGTGAGTCTTAGAACATGATTGGGTCATACAACCACAATGATGTGAAATGTGATCATGAGAGGGCATGTCAAAATGATTTTCCCTAGATGGGCAAGCTAATGTGATGAGGTGCAAAGGGTGTAATAGGTATAGACTCCCAAATAATGAGGTAAAGTGGCCTTGATGGCTAGATACTCACTATGTGGTTTGATTAGTAATATATAATCATGTCAATAGATAAACATGTATGCAAAAATATTTATATGGTGTAATCATGAAGGTGCATGAAAATACACTTGACCCCAAATGGGAAGAACATCACAATGATTCTCATAATGTCAAAGGATCCTAATATATTAATAGATGTTCCATCCCCCTCAGCAACTACATGTATTATAGTGGTCAATGTACTTGTGTTAAATTTAAATACATGATGTTAACCAAATCATTCACAAGTTTTTTTATATATTTATGTTATTTTAATGGTTATTTTATTTTAAAGATATGTTGCAACTCATGATCATTTGATCTTATATGGACGTCTTAAATGTGTTTGGATCAAAAGCTATTAAACAAGTAATTTTCTACACCTATGTTGCCATAAAAAAGTGTATTACAATTATATACATGTAATATGACATTTTCTTGTATTTTATCATGTTAGGTATTTGTAGGAGTATATAATAGAATCATCCTAAAACTAAAACTCCTTTGTAAGTGTAAGATGGTGATTAAATTACTATAACCATATAGAATTTAATCATTCAATCATTACACAAACATCAAAGTTGAACATAGACCATGAAATAGTATCCACAAATACCAAAACCATCAAACTTATAGACATGCAAAAAGATAAGTAAGAAATAAAAGAATAAAATATACCATAGCCTAACCAAAATCCACACATAATAAGTTCACTAGTTATGTCAATAATTGGTTTACTTTGTCTAATTATAAACCAGGTAGTGATAGGGAATTGAGAAAATTGGATTGATTTTATTTATCTCATAACATCTAGCTAGACAAGTCTCCCCTTGGTTATTGTGTGCAAGTGGATTAATAAACAAATTTATCAAATCATTTTCCAATCCTTTGTTCCTTCTCATTTTCTCAAAATGTAGATATTTCTTGTCTATTGTGTTTATAAATTTCTCTGCAATTTTTTATGAATATGTGCATTGGTTTCTATTAATTTATAAATACATACACATGTCCACACAAAAATATAGGACACATTGTCACTCCTCAAAGTCAAACAGGCAATGCTAAGAAAGAAAGATAACCAAAACAATAATAAACTTGTTTGAGTGGCGAAACCAACACCAGTAGGTGGTAGAGGGGGGGGGTCTAAATTATGTGATTTACCCCATACATCAGTGGGGTCTGAGGTGAAGTCAAGAATGGACCACCCCTCGTCAACATTAGCTTCACTCTCCTCCTTAATCAATCTCCTGGATCTTAGGCTCTTCGTTGCAACTTTGGTGGATTGGCTCGACATCGCTCTACCTAACCTCTATGTGGAGGCTTTGCATACAAGTGGCCCTCATGCGAGATGGAGCAAGGCCATCTTCTCTACAATTTTTAATCATGACTTGAATTGGAAAGAAGCTATTCTTGGTTTTGGTATACAAAATGATATGATTGTTGATTCTATTTAACAAGTGGTTTTCAAAACTAGATATACTTTTATGTTTTCTAATAACTATAATTAGGTATATATAATTGGTACTCTAAGGTGTTACTCTGATATATTTCTTTAGTTGAATTTTCATTTTTTCACGTATCTAAATCTTATGCAAGAAGAATGTGAAGGTCAAACACCAACAATAGGAGATTAAAGAACAAGTTATGAAGTTTTAGTTCAATAGTAAACTTAGCCATTGTAAAAATGTTATACAACTTATGTAACTTTTGTCTCTTTCTTATGACCTTTGTGGTTGGTTTCTAATTGTACATCTATTTCCTTCAACTACTTTTGATTTCTTCATTCTTGTAATTTTTTTTTTTTTTTTCACTTTATTCAACATAAAAAAATCTACACATATTAAAAAGAAAACACAAACACAACATAAGTATAATATATTTCTAACTCAAAATAGAAGGATCAGATAAAGTAGTTTAAAATAAAAGATAAGTTGAAAGTTCCGCTAAAATAGAAGTAAAAAGGTTGGTGCCATACATAGTGAAATCACTACAAATCTCATTAACAACCCTTATTTCACTATTTATTGTGGATTTGTCAAAGCATTTTTTTTTACCGAAAAAAATAGTAATTTGATTACAAAGAGCGCCACATCTACCTACTACCCATTTGAAAATAAACCCACTTAATATCCCTTTGAACATTATTATAATCTGGGCTTATTCGACAAATCATAATTCTCATTGCAAAAGCTTCAACTCTTTGCTTCCCCACCCAATTTTAGAGCCTTGAAAAACTTGTTACTACCAAAATTAATAACAGAATGTTAGTTTATAGTGAGCAGAGAAAACATATAATAATGAACACAAAACAATAGAAAGAATAATAGACTCAGCAAGGACACAAGACACAAGATTAACATGGTTCACCATAAAGGCTACATCCACTTAGAGAGAAGGGAACATTTTTATTAATAAATATCACCAATACACCTCATACATGGGCTACACACCCATTTATAATCATATTTAGCTATGAAACGAATAGCTGGGAGAAGGTGAAAGGTCATCTGATCGTTGGGGTTCACATTCCCAACAATCTTCCCCTTGAAGGCCAATCGGTACAGCCATGTAGAAAGACATCCCTACTTCCATTTCAAAATTCATATTACAACCAGGATGCAAAATTTTAACTTCACAAACTCTTGTTCATGCATGCTTTAGACAAGCCTTCTCCAAGTCAAATTAGAGTCCAAAATTTCAGTGCCTACTACTCTTTTAGACACAAACTTGCATATTAATCCATAATTAATAACACCAATTTTTGTAGACTCAAGAAACACTCCTGCATCCACAGACCCCGTATACTCATGCTCAATGCATTCACCTTTTACCGTGCTCCCCATTAACAAAAAATAGAAAGGATTGTCATCTTTCTCAGACACCATGAGAGCTACCTCATCTTGTAGAAGACCAACAACACAAAAAACCTTATTTGGCATGAGAATTGCACAACCAAGCTCAAGTTGGTCCTTGTCAACAAAAGACAAAATCCCCACAAAATAACCAGGCTTCATATTTGATCCTTGAGGCAGTTCTTCTACAATGATTATATCTATGTCAGTGTTAGCACGAATTATATACCCATCGATACTCGAACAAAAAATTCCCTTAATACCCATCAAACAATGCTCCTTTGAGTGTTGAAATAATGTGTGGGAATCATGGTGTAAGCTAGAAGATAGATTGGCTTCTACACCATGCCTTTTCTCAGTGTCTAAAGACAGATGTGTACCAACAAGTTGACTAGGCCCACCGCCTCTTTAATCGATACTTTTCTTCTCTTCCCCATAAGCTGCTAGAGCATTTGTCTCTATTGGTTGTTTGAAAAAATCAGCGATAATAGAGTGCCTTGTATCTTGTCGTTCCCTTCCAAAATAGTCTCCATGATCACCATCACCATACAATTGGGCCTCCGTTGCTAGTTTTGTCACTTCTGCCAGACTCAAGGTCTCTTCTTTTGCAAAAAGAATATTGCCCTACATGCACTACTGTGAGCCCTAGGTGGGGGAAGATGGTGTTGTCATGGTAGCACCCATGGCATAATCAGAGTTTCTTAAAATATAATCTCGTTCCCTTCGTAGAGAAGCTATCATATCAACACTCTTGTTGATATCTATTTGTGAGCAATTGACAACTCCAACTATGCTTGAAGGAGCATTACCACCAGAACTATAGGATACACGTAACAACTCTTCCACCACATCTTCCTAGGTGGATATATTCACTTCCAGCTCCAAACCCATGCTATTATCTTCAATGAAATGCCTAATTGGAACACATGACATGATAGGAAGGTAGGGAGACTTCTTGATCCTATAGACTAGACTTGGATCCTTGCCCATGGCCGCTGCAACATACCTCTTCACCGCGTTGCATGACACATTCCTCGCATCTCAAGAAGAAACACCAATAGGTTCTTTTCTAGAGCTATCATCTTGTATGGCCTCCTCGTCTCCAAGCTGGTAATAGATTGGACTCCTTGACCTCTTTATGATCCTGTTTGTCATCCTCAATGTAATGGGAATGCCTCTTCATCTTCACCAAAGCCATGCCATCAACAGAGCTCTTTGAAGCCACAATTACTCCTAGGCTTCCTTGCTCTTCTACCTCACTCCAATTTGCACCCTCCTCATCTTGGGAGTCAAAATTAACAACAAATTCAATTTGGGTTTCCAATGACATACACTCTTTCTCCCAAAATCTGTTGGCTCTTCTTCTTCAACAATGACTTCTTTTCCAACATCTTTCTGCCAAGAAATCCCAACCAAGGCATCATGGGGTTCAACCTTCACCACACGAATGCCAACAAATTCCCGACCATTAACAGTTTGGCCAATATGTGCCAAATTTAGCTCAAGAGAGGAGTCAATAAGAATCCCAACATCCTTCTCTTTAGCTGAATTCCCCTCTTTCGTCCAACCATCCTGCCAATGTACATGACACTTGAAGCACAGAGAAACATAGAACGTAAAATTACCATACAAATTTTGAATTTTACCTTCTCGTTCTTCTTTCATCTTTGATCAAGCCAACCTAGGCTCTGATACCAATTGTTAGTTTAAAATGAGCAGAGAAAATACATAATAATGAACACAAAACAATAGAAAGAATAATAGACACAAGAAAGGACATGAGACACAAGATTAACGTGGTTCACCATAAAGGCTACATCCACTTAGAAAGTAGGAAACACTTCTATTAATCAATATCACCAATACACCTCATACATGGGCTGCACACAACCATTTATAATCGTATTCAACTATGAAACAAATAGCTGAGAGAAGGCGAAAGGTCATGTGACCGTTGGGCTTCACATTCCCAACACAAAACCCATGACACTATAAATAAGAGAGAGAGATCTATAGTGCATGGGTTCTATGGATAAAATGAGTCTTATAGTGTATTAAAGTTTCATGTTAGTATTAATTTTTAAAAGAAATCTTTTAAATTTTTAAAAGTAATAAATTATGTGATGGTATTAAATGTTTTAATGCATAAGTATTGGTATTACATTTTTTTGGATCATTTTGAACGCTTCAACAAAAAATATTTCGTCATCATATTTGACCATGTATATTTAAAAAAAAACAAAAATGCAAAAACTTGACAATTACATTTTGAGTGATTTGAATATCCACATAGAATTTTGAGAAGTGCACTACTATAAATCCCTCTTCCCAACCAATAAGTGTAAGATAATTCCTTGTCTTGTAGAGATTTCCAAAATTTTAAACAGTAACAATTAATCGTTACCGTTCATGTTCCAATAACCATTCACTTCTTGCACACCCAACTCTCCAATTACTAACTTTAAAAAATAAAAAAATAAATAACTAAAAGCTTTTTAATAAATTTCACATGTACTAATAGCCATAGCATCTGAGGCATTTGTACATAAGTATTGACAATTTTAAGTGCATGATTATGTATTGGACAACGCTTTGAAATGTGCACTTTTTTACCATTGCATGCATAACTGATCCCACTTCCTGTCTTGTTACTCTATTGAGAGGCCAACACATGCAGAGACAAATACAAAAAAATCATCAAAATCTGATATACCGTTTAGAATCTATGGATATATGAAATTAGCTATAACAGCTACTGGTACATTCTCATATATTATCTTATAATGATTTGAAAGAATCATTTAAGATTTGGAGAGACACGAAATTGGAATGTTAATATATAAATTAAAGAGAGATCACATGTTTAAATTATAAAAGAAGTATGTACATGTTGTATTTTAAGAACAGTTAAGTAAATCATGCGTACACTTTAAGACTTAATTAAGTAAACGTGACCATGTGACACAGGAATGTCTGCGAATGTGCAGTACATTATCACGAGGCGGGAGTCCTTGAGCTCGTGTTTCTTATTTTGAAGTTAATGATGGGTCATTTTTACGGTCGCCCAATTCCTACCTTGCATTTGAAACCATCGATTTACACTTGTACATGTACGGGAAGTTGGAGCTCGCTGGCTCGCAGGGAGGACCGCTTGTCGAGAAGAAAATGTGAGGAAAAGGAGCTAAAATTACAGTCTTATCAAAATTTCGTTAGGAAAGTGTCTGCTAGTTTTATGGTTCAGAATACTAAGTAGGCGACCTGTTAGAAACCCCTCTAACTAGCATTTTGCTAAATTATACTTAGGTTTTGAATATCCTAGTGTTAAGTAAATACTAAATTACAAATAGCATGTCTTTACAAATACAGAGTAAACAGAGAAAAAGGAATGACCAGGACATAAACACAGAATGACGGAGAAAGCTAATGATGTCAAACCTGGAGATCGACTCCATTTTTTGCAGCCAAATGTAAAGCTGTGTTGTGAAAAACGTCGTGGTCGCGGATCACCAATTCCTTCACTCTTTCTTCCCCTTTGTTTGCTAATATGATCCTTACTATCTCAGTTTGATTATATTCCACGGCAATGTGTAGAACAGATTTCTGATCCCAAGCGCGGATTTCGAGACAGTCAGGCATTCTAAACATAAATTCAGCGATTATGTCCGAAAGACCTTTCATGGCTGCTACATGAACTGCGCACCTTCCATACTTATCCTTTTTTGTCATTAAGTCACTATGCCAGGCACTATCATCAAGTATTGCTTTTACAATTTCAGGATTTCGTCCATTCACGGCTGCATGCAGATGGGAGGTTGCACCTGTTCAACCATAAACATTAAGCAACATATTAAGTCTAGATAATGTTAGTCAACTTTGAGTGTTCAACACTTTTAAGTCTAGAAGTGTATTCTTAATGTGACCACGTATATTAAGCAATATATTAAACCTAGAAAATGTCAGTAAAGTTTGAATGTTTAACACTTTTAGACCTATGATATTGCTATCAGGTTCAACTGTATAGTTTTTGAGTCAAACTCATTGACCCATGTTTCATGAGTAGTGGTTCACAAGAACCCATCTCTCATGAGAATGAATGGTCCACTTAGCACTCATTGCATTTAGGTGATGCTCACAGGGGTGAAGCACTGAGACTTCCCGGAAGTATTACTCCAATTCAAGCGTGCTTAACCACGGAGTTCCCTCCAAAGTTAAACCCACTTAGCTTGCAACCCCATTTGTAAAACCTTCAACAAGTGCTGTGCCTTATGAACCATTCATTATACCCCTTTAACTTATCAATTGATAAGTAGGATGTATTTTCCATGATAAGTCAAACTATGATATTGCTATCAAGATTCAACTGAACTTTTAGACCTAAAAATGTAAACTTATTATATCCACTCTATATACTTGAACTTGAACGAATAATGTGCAAAATTACCTGTATATTCCCTGTAAGCTGCCTCTCTAATAGATCGATACCATCCGATTGCATTTTTATTTGAGTTGGCTTGCAACAAAAGCTCGACTGTTTCCTTGTGGCCATACTTGCAAGCTATTACCAGAGGTGTCTCTCCAAACTTATTATAATGGAAGGCACAACTCTTTTTCTGTTGGAGGAGAATTTTGACTAGGTCTGCATTACCGCATTTAGCAGCTTCGTGAAGTGGCCTACAGTTATCATTGTTTCGAGCTCCAGCGAAAGAGGGTTTCTCTTTAAGAATCCACCCAGCAATATCTTGATGCCCTTGCCGCGCCGCAATATGCAGAGGAGTATCTCCTTGGAAAGTGACGTCAAGCAGAACACGAAAATCCTGGGCAAATAAACTTTTAACGGTATCAAAATCATCTCTTTCCAAAGCATTGAAGAGCTCCCTCTTCATCGTGTTCTCTTTCGTCCTGCTTGCCTATAAATTACTCACCACAAGTAAACACACAAGTTCTCTACAATATTATGAAGCATCACACGACAATAAAAGAATGAATTTTTAATGGTGTCTACGAGACCAAACAGTCTAGAAACAAAGACTTAGTAGTTGGAATAGTTTACCACCATGTGACGGTGGGTCTTATCTAGCACAACCGCAAAGTTGGATCACTTGTTATTATTTTATATTATGCTGAAAGTATTCGTCTCGTTTATTTTGGCATTTAACAGGCTGCTGGTACAAAAGAACTCGAACTTGTTTGTCTTGTAGTGAGATATTTATTCTGACCTGACCATAATCCTTTAGGCTGTTTGTTTGTCTTGTAGTGAGATATTTATTCTGACCAGGCCATAATCCTTTAGGCTGTTCTTTAGACACGCTAGGTAAGGACCTTTTTGAAAAGCTGTATGGAAGGTATTTTTTTTAAATATATGTGTTATTAGGAAATTTTAAGATTAAAAATAAGTAGATGGATATTTAGTGGATAGGTTATATTATGTGGGGAAGTTTCACCAGTTTTCCCTTGTCTTATTAAAAATAAGTAGATGGATATTTAACAGACTATATTTGTGGTTTTTCCTCGTCTAATGCCGAAAATAAATTTAAAGCATTGTCTGAAAAGGGAGTTAGCCATCACATTCACCTTTGTCTATATAGCACCCATATTGTACCATTGACCATGTTTTTTAATTAATTAATAATTAAAATAGAACATATGTTTATTTTTCAATTAATTATTAAATATGGTCAATGGTACAATATGGGTGCTGGATAGACGTTGCCATCACATTTTGCCCTTTTTTTTGGGTACAAAATAGTAGCGTTTTTGGTCTGATTATCTATTCTCGTTGCTTGACCAATTGGAGGGCTTGGTAAATAACATGAAGAACAGTGAAATATATTAAAGAAAACAAGACTTATATTAAAGAAAATTTTCACATGGAAGGAAATTAATCCCACTAACATACGACAGGGAAATTGGAGAGAGATTAGATTTTATTTTATGTATTACTGTTTATCAAAATAATTTAAAAGAAGAAATAATTTTAGAATAGTTTTGTTTTTTTATTTTATAAATAGAATCAATTTGTATTTTTATGATAAGTTATAATATATATTTTTTTTGATAAAAGTCGATGAGACCACTAAAATTATATTGATTATATATATTTTTACATTTGTTTGGTTCAAAGAGCACTGAAGGGAAAGAACCAGTAAGAAAGCCCTTTAGTATTGCTCAAGAAAACATAAGCCTATCTACCCATTATAAAAAGCCCACAGGCATACCAAAACCCCCCAGATACATTGCAATACATTGCCATCCGCATTAGATATAAAGGAAGTTGTAAGAAGCAGTCTAACAGGGAGCATCTGAAGATGGAGTCAAGAATGTCCACCAAAAATCAGAGCCATCACCCCAAAATCCAGCCTGTCTAAACACCACAAGAATCCAAAGCTCTGAAGAAAACAAAACTCAGAGCCATGAGAGAACCAAGAATAAGAGATCCACATTAACTGCTCTTTCCAATTCTTCAGAAAAAGCCACCATCCATCGAATTTGGCAAGAATTCTCCATAGAAAACAGAACATGATGTTAGAGTGAAAAGCAAGACAAAGATCGAATGATAGCCATAAGTGCCCACCAACAATCAATATAACTGAGAACAGGATCACCATGTCATAATTATTGCATCATGAAAGAAACCTGCTAATATGAAGATGATCACACAATGATAAAGCCAACGAATAACATAATATCCCCAATCATTAGAACAACTACCTAAATCACCGATAGATCATGGTGCCAAATGAAGCGAAGAGGAAAAAACAAGTGATTAAGGTACGAAAGCCTGATGGGAAAGCAACCAGCAACCAGTCGCAACAAAAAAAGATTACCAAAATTTGATTTTGACCACTCTACAAAATTGGCGGTTCTTCGAGATTTTTTCGTGCATTGCCATCCACCAAGTCAGACTGTATGACCCCCTCCATGCAGGTACACTCTCTCCCTGGCTCTATGTTTTATCCAACTCTTGCCTATTTTTTTGTGTGGTGGTGGTGACCTATCGTACAATTTTGCAGGAGGTGAGGTTAATGCTCATACATGGGAAATGCTCCAGCTGTCAAGGCCATTAATGAGGAGGACCCACCCATTAAGTTAGGTTCTGCCATTGGTTAAGGATGCAAAATCCTTCAAAGTAGCCCTTGTCGATTCACAAATAAGTCTCTAAGTCTACCAAATTTGAGGTGAACATCTCTGCGATTGTTGAAGGTAATGGCGAGTGTGGAGGAGGCATTAAGCAGTCTGTCCTTATTCTACCCAGTTTATATATTACCCCTAACTCTTAAATGATTCATGCCCTAAGTATTGAAATGAATAGATTAAAGAATATTGCTATATTTCTAGCGGTCATGCACATGGCTAAGTGCCCGACCAGTTTATGGATGAATGATTAAAAAACATATGGATTAAGAAATTAGGGTTTCATTTTTCTTTCGGTATGATGATTCAAAGAGGCTTATTTTGATCTCTTACTCTATAAAAGAGAAATGTCTTACTCTGAGACTTGGAAGTAATTTTTCTCTGCTAGGGTTTGAGATTGTGTGTTCCATCTTGTGTGTTTCAAACCGCATTTACCACAGGATTTTTTGTGTTTATTATGGCTCCGACCAACTTTAGCCCAGCAGTTGATGTTGGTGATGGAATTGCTGCAGCGAAATCTCATGGCGCCATCGAGAAAACGCCCTCGCAAGTTTGTCCTGAAAGTGTTTCATGAGGTATGTCCTTGCCTGATGTTGTACTTCCTGTTCAGGACTTTGACAATGCCAGTGACTGGCTTGAAAAATGTACTTTGATAGGATATTTTGTGGGTAGGATCCCTCCTGAAAGCATGCTTCGTGACTGGGTCCCCAAAGCCTGGTCTCCTCATGGAGTTAGGCTTGATGGTGTCCAAAGTCTCACGAAAGGTATTTTTTTGTTTCGCTTTTCAAACCCTTCCCATGTCGAGGCTATTCTCTCTCATGGTTTGTGGACTGTTAGGTTGTCCCTTTCGATTTTCCAGTGCTGGTCTCTCAATTTTTTTGTTTCAGATGACAAAAAATTGCGAGTTCCAGTCTGGGTTGAGTTCCCTGGTCTTCCTTTGCCTTGTTGGCCCTTCATGCAAACCATTTCTTAGTCTGTTGGCAAAGTTGTCTGCCTCGAGCCAGACTATTTTTTTAATGCTTGCCCTCAAAAGAGGGTATGTGTTGAGGTCGACCTTTCTCGCGACCTGAAAGAAACTATTGATATTCAAGTGGGCGGTACCACCTTCACCTAGAAGGTGCTTTATCTCAACCTACCCAACACTTGTTATAGATGCCAATCGATGGATCACAAGATTAAGGATTTTCCCTTGGCAACTCCCACCAGTACATTTGGGCTTAATTTCTGACAGACAATTGTCGGTAGTTTGACAACAAAACATCAGACTTCCGACAAATTTAACTGTCGAAAACTCATCGTCGATCTTTTCGACGATGCCATTGATGTTGGAATTCTGACAACTTTATGAACTCTTTCGACGACGACTATATTTGGTCCCCCAATCAAAAAATTACACAGATTACCATCGAAATGCCGATGGATACCCCATTTTCTCCTCGACATTTGTCAAACAAGGAAGTGATGTCGAATATACAACATCCTTGTCAAATGTTATTCAGTTGTCGTCAGAATTCTGAGGGTATCAGATACTGTGGGTCCGACGGCTTTTCCATTGGTGCATGAAAGCATTAAACGAGTTCTACTTTTAAAAATTGCATAAAACATTTTTTATTTATTTGATTCAGTGCTATTGGCAAAAAAAGATTATCAATAATGTTTCCTTTCTCCAAGAATTGTCTAGGATCTTTCCATCAGATAATATGTAACATCCAATGACTAAATCTTTTCTTTACAAAAGCTTATTTTATTTTATTATCATCTGAGTGTGAATTAAAATTTATATCTGTGCGGTAGCAGAAGATACAAGCTGAAGACTCGTGCACATGTAAATTTCGTAAAAGAAAGCAAGCAAGCATTATCTTGAATGACATGGAAACAAGCTTATCAGCTGCCTAGAAGAGAGCAATTGGAGAAAAGCAGAGGACAATGTTAAATGGTGATAAATACATAGAGAGTATGCAATACAAACAAACAATGTCTGGAGTGTATGATGTGACGTCTCTAATTTATGTCCAGAGAGACTAACTGGTTTTGGAGTTCCTGGGAAACCTATTGGGCCACGCTTGGAGGAAATCAATGTGTTCATGCAAGGACCACCTTTTTTCTATTATGAGAATGATGCTTTTTCACCAAAGGATATTTGGAAGGCAATATCCGAAAATTTCTATAGTGTGGAACTAGAGTTGGTAGACTCGAAGTACTTTTCAGCTTCCAGAAGACCAAGAGGTTATGTACACAATCTCCCAATATAAGGGTGATTTCAAGAATTACCTCTCCCCCCATGACTATTCAAGAAGCACTTCCTCAGACAAAGTACTATTGGCCTCCATGGGATCAAAGAAAAAAATTGAAGCATAGACTCTAGACGATGTGGTGGTGTCCTTCGTGAAGAAATCTGCACTATAATTGAAAATTCGTGAGGGAAACTGCAAGATAGTGAATATAAATACATTCTTGAAAAGTGGGAAAAATGGATCTTGGTTTGGGTAGGGCTAGGTTAGGTGGCTCCTCTAGAGGTTGATGAGATAGACATCATATTATGATTTGAAAAAGATCACACTTGTGGAACTTCGTGTACGACTGATTGATTGCACTGTTTGGGTAATACATTCCAAATAGATACAGTTGCATACCATTTATCTGTATGCAAATGTATATATTTGGAATGCATTACCGAAACAATGCAATCGATTAGTCACACACGAAGTTCCATGAGTGTGATATTTTTCAAATCCTAATATTATTTCTATCTTGTCAACCTCTAGAGGAGCCACCTGACCTAGCCCCACCCAAAACAAGATCCATTCTTCCCACTTTTCAAGAATTTATTTCTATTCAGTATCTTGCAGTTTCCCTTGTGAATTTTCAATTATAGTGTAGAGTTCTTCACAAAGGACACCACCACATCATCTACAATCTAGCAATTCAATTTTTTTCTTTGATCCCATGGAGGCCAATAGTCCTTTGTCTGAGAAAGTGCTTCCTAAATAGTCATGGGGGGAGAGGTAATTCTTGAAATTTCCCTTCTATTGCAAGATTGTGTACATAATCTCTTGGTCTTCTGGAAGCCAAAAAGTACTTCAAGTTTGCCAACTCTGGTTCCACACTATAGAAATTGTCAGATATTGCCTTCCAAATATCCTTAAATGCAAAAGCATCATTCTCATAACAGAAAAAAGGTGGCCCTTGCATGAACACATTGATTTCCTCCAAGCGTGGCCCAATAGGTTTCCCAGGAACTCCAAAACCAATTAGTCCCTCCGGACATAAATTAGAGACGTCACATCACACACTCTAGACATTGTTTATTTGTATTGCATACTCTCTATGCTTTATCACCCTTTAACACTTTCCTCTTCTTTTCTCCAATTGCTCTCTTCTAGGAAGCTGATGAGCTTGTTTCCATGTCATTCAAGATAATACTTGCTTGCTTTCTTTTACGAAATTTACATGCGCACGCGTCTTCATCTTGTATATTCTTCTACCACAGATATATAAATTATATTTCACACTTAGATGATAATAAAATAAAATAAGCATTTGTAAAGAAAATATTTAGTCATTGGATGTTACATATTATTTGACGGAAAGATCCTAGATCCAATTCTTGGAGAAAGGAAACATCATTGATAAACTTTTTTTGAAATAACATTGAATCAAATAAATTACAAATGTTTCATGTAATTTTTAAAAGTAGAACTCATGCAATGCTTTCATGCACCGATGACAAAGCCGTCTGATGCACAACATTATCCATAATAGAACAAATCACTATAATAGGCTATTATAAAGAATCTATACAAAAATATGAAAGAACATTAAATTACCTCCAAAAATAGATGAGATATTTAATAAAGATATCATCTTTTAAATTAAGAAATGGGCAGGAGATTAAGAATACAAACCTTCCATATTGCACACTTCAAGGTATATTCAAACCTATTTCACCTAGGAAAGCCCCCATCAACAAACCTATTTTTGTCATTTTGTGTGTAGGAAATTGATTCAGGAGTTACGTGTGAAGAATTTGGCAAAGTAAATGATGACAATCAAACTCAAATTTTGATGGCATGAAAAGAAGAAGAGTAGGCCAGTTCCATACACCTTCCTTTACTATTTTAAAATTATCATCGACCAAAATATTGTGCAGCAATAATATGGAGTGCATTCCATCTATTTTATGCCCAAATATTTCATCATACCACTTTCTTTTCAAAGGTGACTGATCGATTGCGCTGTTTGGGTAATGCATTCCAAATAGATGCAGTTGCATACCATTTATCTGTCTTGAAAGCCTTTTATCATGATGGCATTAAATTAAAGTTCTTTCTCTATTTTCTGGTGATCTCTGGAGTAGAGGTTGCTTTGCATTGACCTGGGATACATTTAACTTGTGTTGTATCTGCGGAAATATGTATCCTAGGTCGATGCAATGCAACCTTTGCTCCACCAATACCAGATAGAAGAGAAATTACTTTAATTTAAAGCCATCAAGATAAAATGCTTTCAAGATATATATTAGGTATAAAAGGAAGCCTACTCTGTCATTTGAAGGAGTTTACCTACAATTCAAGTGATCTCTTAATTATAAAATAAATTCAATTCCAAGTGAAAAAGCAATCAAGCATTCATCAAGAATTGAAGGAGAATTCAAGTTAAAGCACACCATTTTGCATGACATCCTAAAACCTTGTGTGAGGATTCAATAAAGATTCATCAAGGTATCATGTTCAATTTTAAGCATTTTTAATTAGATCTAAAGGGATCATTTTAAAGAGGGAGGAAGAGATCTTTTCCTAAAGATGTCTACCTCCAAAAATAGAGGAGATATTTAATAAAGATATCATCTTTTAAATTAAGAAATGGGCAAGAGATTAAGAATGCAAACAAAACCATTTGTTTGCAAGGCAATCCAAAAACTCTACTACAAAATGGTTGTTGTAGTGACACAAAACACAAACAAAAATAATAACCAACACTTGAAAAGGTGTAAACAACAACAATGGTCACACTAGCATTAATCCATGCTATTCCAAGCAACAAATCTCAAAAAAATAATAACCATGCCCTAAGGGGTGCTATGTACCACAACACTTCTAGTTTGAGGATATAACATAAATGAATTAACACGAGAAAAAATGAGAGCTCATATGCCTCCCCTTAAGATGTCAACGTACCTCTAGGTTGATATCTTAAGGTAGATAGTGATCAAGGCCGATAAACACCTTCAACACCAAGAAGATACCCTTAATAAGCATACATGCATTCCAATCTAGGAAGAAAGATCTTTGTACATGCCTCATTGCTATAAGAAAGTAAGAGATAGTTGTAAAAGAGATATTATGGAAACATTAAACATAATTTAAATGAAGGAAACCAAAAGAATGCAGAGAGATAAAAAAACTCTATAGAGCAACTATTTTACATACCTCAAATACAAGATTGTAGGGTGGAACAATAAAAAATGGCAAATCAAGGAAATAATGAAAGATCCACACCAAATTCTTATACAATGTAGTCCAATTGAAGGATTTTCATTCAACACAAGATAGTGAAGGGGTCATTATGATGATTTATTTGAAGGTTCATAAGTTAAAGGTAGTCACTAACATATAAAGAGTGAATAAATTGAAGAGCCTGATGAATTGCCCGCGTAGCATGAGGATGTATGATGTCAACAATAGAAAAATGATATTATGATGGTGGTGAAACTACAAAAAGTTTTAATCATATTTTTATTAAGCATGAAAAAAACCACCTTGAGCTCATGATGAATGATAGGCATCATGTTGTAGAGTATCAACCCTTGTTGAACAAGGGTGTCACATTTTTGAGGCTCGATTAGTGCAAGTAGATATTTTTTGTATATGAAGTGGTTTCAATTAGCCATTTTGTGTATAATTAGAGAGGAGAGGTCAATGCCTTTGTTTATTTTCGTAAAAAACAATGAAACAGGTTCTAATCAAGGAACACACATGTCCAAGCAAGGAGAGAATTTGGATTCAAGACAATTCTATGCAAGAAAGGATATCAAGTTATAAAAGATAAAAATCAACAAAGGTAAAGTGGATCCTTAAAAAAGAGGAACAATTGAAAACTATTATTCTTGCTCCACAATGTAGAGACAAGAAGAACTAGTTGTGTAGGAGCACCTAGTTTTGCTTATACTCTCCATTTTTGGTATTTTTCATGCTTAAGTGTTTGTAAGTATTGTAATAGGTTTTGAATGTTTTCATAGGTTGTTTTTAGTCATTTCATGAGTTTTTGATCTCATTTTGTGCTTGAGAGATCAATTTTTGATTCTTAGGGTTTGAATTGTCAATTATGTGCTTCTAGGCCTAAAAGGGCTAAAAAGTGGAAAATTACCTTATAGGCTTAGGAATTCTTTGGAAAGAATTGAAACATGTTTAGAAAGTTTTTTTAATAATTTCTAGATTATTTTGGAAGGTTGGATGTGTTAGGTTGCTGAAATTGCCATTTGGAGCAACAAAAGTTATCATTTTGCTTGTAAAAGTTGTCATTTTAGACACTTTTTTTTGTAAAAAGAAGACAAAAATGCCTTATGTCCATATAGAAATTTATAACTACCTCCAAATACTATATATATTCCTCCCTCTTCTTTTTACATGGTTGGATTTTGTACTTTCTAACAAAAATCAATTGAAAGGGCAACAATTTCATGTTTTTTCTCATATTTTGCACTCCATTTGTATAGCAGCCTGTAATGAGACTCTTCATTTCAGTACTGTACCTTTTGGCAAGTGATTTTATTGTATATTTAATTCTCTTCATGTAATTAGATTGCAGGTTTTGTGTTTGGAAGTTGGTTGTACAAAAAAGTTTCATTTTTGCTCCTTGGCTGCCTTGTCAAGGGTTTTGGCCTCCAAAATGCATCAACTTGTCTAATTCTAGGTTTGGGATCCCATGGATTGACTTAGATAAGTTTCATTTCTCATCTATAGTGTATATAATTCATGTTTTGGTCAGGGTTGTGCAAAGGAAGTGTTTTTGAGTTCATGCTAGGCAAGTTGGAGATGAACTTGGGTAGTAAATTTGAAAAAGACTCAAATAGGTTTGTGTTCAGAGGTCAATTGAGTGAAAAAACTTAAGACAGAGGTACGCACTAGTTTCCTTGGAGTTTTAGAAGCATTTGGAGCTCTAAAAAATGCTCATTTCACCTTGCAAATGTGTCAAATTGTGGCTGGCAGCAAGTACCCAGTTTTGGGGAATTTAATGTCTTTTGCATCCAAAGTTGATAAATGAACATATTCATGCTTGGAATCTTTTGAAAAGTGTTGGAATTTTTTTTAAAGATTGTTACATTCTTTGGTGAAGTTAATTATGAAGTTCTAACCCTTCAAAGTGCAGCAAAAACAGTGAATTAGCAGTGACAATGCTCAAAACAATCATTTTTCTACCTTTTTCAGTTTGCATAGCAAGTGTTTGTCATAATGTCATGCAGGTAAGAGTTGGAGAATTGTTCTAAATGATGGGGCAGAGGTTATACAATAATTTATAGGCTTTGTTTGTGGTTTAGAGGAGACATCCTTTGTTACTTGAGCAAAATCCTCTCGAAACCGTCTTTTCTTGCCTAAAATTGTGGATAGCAATTAAACCACCTTCTCAAGAGCTAAGACCTCAAAAATACTTGATTTTAGACCTGGTATACACCTTCCAAGTCAGTTTCCTAGGTTTTATTTTCCATCTTTGCACCATATAAGAAAATTTCACTCAAATTAGGCCTCCACGGGCTAGTAGCCTTTTAGCCCTGTTTTGCTAAAAAGTGAATCCGGTTGCCTCATTGATGTTAGAACCTTCCAAATTATTGAAGGATAGTTGAAATACACATAATGAGCCTAATTAAATCAGTATTGATAGAAAATACAACATTTTGGGGTGTGGACCTATGATGGAGGATTCGAGTAACTTTGAGGAAGCAAGCTAGAATAATGTTGCATAACACACAATAGGGTGGTTGTTTGAGGAGAGGTGTGGGTGTTGGAGTTTGATGTTGCAAAACACTAATTTAATACAAAATAAAAACCATATCCTTGGGTCCACTTAGCAAATTAAACCAATTTAGGCTTATTGAGTAACTTCTCACTCAATCTCCCTATCAACTAGGCTATTACGTTGCCTCCCAAGTATGATTGCACATGAAATTGTAGTACCATGAATGAAAATGAGCCCCTAATAGGTAATTAAGCTACCAATATCATATAGCAAGATAAAAACATAATAGGTTATAAATGTCATTTAGAAGGGATATGATGAGTGTATAACTCATTGTCACCTATTATTTAAATGTTACTAGAGCTACAATAAGTTGTTTAATTTTAATCTCCAAATCATGACACTCATTAGTGGAATAGTTCATGATGCTTGAAAAAAGGATTTTCCTAATTTTGTTTATGGGAGAGTAATAAAGTTGGCTTTAATAAACTCATACAAAATTATCTCTTGTTGTGATATTAAAAGTTGTTGGAAAAGTCATAGATATATTAGATAATGGGGGAGGGGATGTCAACAAAGGAGGAGGATAGAAACCTAAATTAGTGTATATCACTTAACAAACCACCTGATACTTAATTGATGTGTCTATCATATGCAAGACAACTGATACTAATCGGTATGTATTAGTTAAGCCCGATAACAATCAATGTTCACAGTTAATATATTAACTGATATTAATCGGAGTGCATTGGTTAACCCTGATAACAATCAGTGTTCATAGTTAATATGTTAACCGATATTAATCAGAGTGCATTGGTTTTAACGTAAACTGATACCAATCGGTATTTTGTGCTATGAGACTTACAACCGATGATTATCGATAGTTAAGCATTGATCGAACTTTGCAAGTATGGTTGAATATATACAAATTTAAGAATGATCATCGATCAAATGAAGGAACAATAGCTTGAAGTCTTCATCATAGTTTATTGATAGGATATATGATTGAATGAGAGACTTCATTTATCTCTCATTCAATCATTTATCTTACCGAGGCTATCATGTATTAATAGGATAGAGGGACCTTATATGAAATTAAGGAAGGCATGAGAGTGAGATATGTATTAGTGTAATTATTATACTTTTTGAATATTTATCCTTAGTATCACCTTATGGCCGACCTTCACACAACGGATGAGGAGAAAGTTCGCACAAGAGAGAGAGAGAGATCATCAAATGTTGGAGAGCAGATTACATGTGTTGACATCCTTAAGAATAATTCACCTTGTATGTTATTGATTCATTATGCCATGCAAATGATTTGCTTCAATATTGGACCTACCCTATCTACAAGTTACATTCAATATAGGACCACAAGTTACATCACCCAATTAGGGTAAGACCAAATTACAAGTTACATTTATAGGGCATGTCCTATCCACAAGTTACATTATCTATAGGTCTTTCCCAAGAAAGACATAATTACAAGTTACATGTATTTGGGCCCAGCCCTAAGTTCGATTTACATAATAGATAATACATGTGTATTTTGATTGTCATTGACAACATTAAAATACAATAGATAGGTATTCGAGCTAGCTACTATTTCAACATATTCTAACACATGTATCTATTTCTATGAAATAATTAGTAGTAGCTACATAGACTAGCATGGTACATAAGTTATTTTCTAATAGTGCCCTTCATATGCAATTATTTCAAGATTATTTAGTTGTATCTACCTTCTTAGGTTATGCAAATGGAGATTAGACTAGGTTATGTATCTACTTTGTTGCTCTGTAATTCTCGTTGTGTTTAATAAATTTTTATCCTTTGGTGAAAAAAAGGGGGTTGATGATAAATATCTATGTTGTCTATTAGTTGATTCCCATGCCAAAACTCATCACACAAGCTGAAATATGATAATCTTGGTTAAAAAATCTCATACAGAAGAATAATGAGTTATGTCTTAAGTTTCATTGCATGGTGTTATGTGACATTGGATAAGTTCGCTACTATTAATCATGAAAGATGATGGACTAATCATGGATGGTGCTGAAATTGTTATGAAATACCCAATGGAACCGTGGTTTACACACAAGGTTGATCAATATGAAATTTCAAGCAGCTTCCCAGGTTCCATAACAATTGCAATTGTGGTCTCCTTCATTCAAATGTCATGAAAACAAAAGTGTTAAGATCAGAAAAAAACCTCTCCTCTGCGGGTCCGCTTCGAGGCTTGAATGATCGCTATTGGTAAATGCCAATGCCCACCACTTGGGGGTGGGGGGACTTGGGAATGTTGGGTTCGGACTCGGCAATTACCCCCAACAATGCTTCGACGCCTTGCTTATTGCTATTATGCTGCTTCCTCTGCCCAACAAAAAACCGTCCATGGCATTAAGTACGTAGACACAACCTTGATCGATACAGTTGCTGGGGTTTGTCACTATATGTGTAGATAGTCAATTAACCAGACCATGACCATGAAGTGGGGGGGGCTTTAATCCTTATTCAAGTTCCTTCCGTGACCGAGTGAAAGATTATCAGTGGTTCCTGCCTAAAGAGCTATGACCAGGAACAAGCAATGAGTAGTAGTAGCGGAGGCAAGGCTGGGGGATTCTAGCAAACAGAGGTGGAACTGTAGGTGGGAATATGCTACTGGGGTGGCAACGAGAGAATGGGAAGAGGTTGTGAAAATGATTTGAAATGTCTTAGTCTTTTTTTTTAAGTAATGCCTGATGTCGTTGGAATTTCGACGAACGCGAGCACTTTTTGTAAAATAACACAAATTTCATTGCCAATTCCTTCTTTGTCGCAAACACATATTGAATTATCGTTGGAATTCCGACAAATGCGGGAAATTTTTTAAAAGGAAATCAAATTTGGTCACAATATACCTTCTCCATCGGAAACCGTCGTCGGAATTTTAGGGTAAATGTATTAGTGTCCAAAATTAAAACCCCTTGTTAAGGATTCTGGCTCTCGACTAGGAACAAGCAATGACCAAGAACAAGCAATGAGTAGAAGTGGCGGAGGCAAGGCTGGGGGATTCTAGCAAACTGAGGTGGAACTGTGGGTGGGAATACGTTGCTGGGGCAGCAATGAGATAATGGGAAGAGGCTGTGAAAATGATTTGAAATGTCTTAGTCTTTTTTTTTTTTTAAGTAATTCCCGATGTCGTCGGAATTTCGACAAATGCGGGCACTTTTTGTAAAAAACACAAATGTCGTTGCCAATTCCTTCTCTGCCACAAACACATATTGAATTATCATCAGAATTCTGACGAATGTAGGCATTTTTTCAAAAAAAATCAAATTTGGTCACAATATACCTTCTCCGTCGGAAACCGTTGTCGAAATTTTAGGGCAAATGTATTAGTGTCCGAAATTAAAACCCCTTGTTAAGGAATCTGGCTCTCGACCAATGGAGGCAGCCAAGAAGGATGAATGGACCACAGTGGTTCGTAAAGGAAAAACCCTTGCGGTTTCATCCCTAAAGATTCCCATCGGTTCTAGTTCTCAACCGACGACGGATCCTCTTGTGCAATCTCCGTCCTCCTAGGCGGCTCCCCCTTCGGTTTCAAACCCTGCGCATAGGGGAATGCTTCTTCTGAGGGTGCTGAGACTGTAGATGGTGGTTCAGAAAAAACAATGAGTCATCTCTAGTGGGGAACATGATTTTTTACGCAATAGCTTCTCCTCTCTTGGGGATGAAAATGATATGCTGGTTTTGTCATGAATTACATCTCATGGAATGTTCAAGGTCTCACAGACCTCGCCAGAAAGTATTATGTTCAAGATGTTCATCAACGTATTGTAGACGTGGATTTTTTGTGCCTCCAAGAAGTTAAAATTGTAGGTTTCACACTTAATGCTGCATGCCATGTTATTTGGCTAGGTAGCCTTGTTTTTTTCGTCCTAGCATGAAGCTGGTCAAGGGGGAGTTGTCACTCTCCTTTCACCTCGGTGGTGCTCTGCAGTTATTTCTCATGGGGTTGATCCCATGCAGTGCGCCATCTTGGTTTTTCTTTCTATTGATAATCATTTTGTTGGGATTGTTAATGTTTATGCTCCCAATGATTCGATTAAAATATCATACCTTTGGCAATGGATCATAGATAATATTCTACCTGCCACTTGGGTCATGTGTGGGTACTTCAATATGGTTGAGGTGGCTTCTGATAAGGACAGTTTTTGCCTTTTCGCTAGATAGCTGGAGAGCGGGAAGCCTCATACTATATACATAATAAATTAGGTCTTTTTGACCCCAACACCAACCGCCATTGTCCTGGTGGGGTCTGGCACACTTGGTCTAATTTCAGAGCTGTCTCTGACAGAATTCTTAAAAGGCTTGATCGTGCTATGATATCTATGCAATCATTTTTCTCTTTTTCTGAAGATCTTGATCTGCGCGTCACCCCTCTTATTGATGTGACGCTGTCAGACCACTTCCCCATAAAAGTTTAGCATTGAATGACAGACAATTAGGCAATGTCCTTCCAAAATGTAATTCTACCTCTCCACATCCCTTCTGCACCGTCAATCCATGATGGGCCACATTCAAAGAGTGTGGAATCTTGAGCCAAGGCCCTGTCATCACACTGGTTAGATTGAGTGGTGGCATGACACCATTTCCCAATTTGCGAGGTTTCTGTGTATTTATGGTGTGCAACTTGCCATCTACTATAGGTGGTCATATGATGTGACCACCAAAGCTCTATGTGCTGCCACATAAGCTTTGGCTTTGAATCCCTTTGATTCTACCCTGCAACTCTGTTTAGCCCAGCTCCGACATAGGAGCTCAAATCAAAGCTAGATTACACTAGCTTAAGGTGGGTGATAGAGCTTCTAATAAATTCTTCCTAGCTCTACGTGCCCATCATACCTCTGTTGGGATTAAGAAAATAAAAGAGGGATAGGCTCTTCTCATCGAGTTGCTTGACATATTGTAAGCCTTCGTCTGTCACTATGAGATTCTTTGGCCAGAACCCAAGCCTTACAAGATTGCTTAGCTGTTGCTCCCAAACAACTCTCTAACTCGCAACAGGCCTTTTGTGATCTCTTACTGACCATTGATGATCTCAAAGAAGCTTCTTTTCTATGGCAGATGACAAAGCCCCGGGCTGTGATGGCTTCCCCTGTGAATTCTACAAAGCTCTTTGGCCTTGTGTTGGTCCCGACCTTCATAAGGTCTATCTGGAATCTTTTCATTCCCACTCCTTGTGAAAAATGATTAATCAGGGTAACATCAAATTTATCCCTAAGGCTGGGGACCTAGAGGATATTTGCAATTAGAGGCCTATCACATTGTTGAATGTCTCTTATAAGATCATTGCCAAAGCTTTGGCCCTTAAGATTTGACATCTCCTACCACTTATTGTCTGCCTGGAACAGACTAGATTTATTAAATCCAGGTTTATTCTAGACAATATTATTGTTGTTTGGGAAGGTATGGATTGGGCCAGATGCTCTCAACAGTGGGCAATATTTCTTAAAATTGACTTTGCTAAAGCGTATGATCACATTGAATGGCCTTTTATCTTGGCTATGCACAAATCCTTAGGCTTTGGTCCCCGGTTCGTCCAGTCTATGCAGATGCTATTCGGGGATGCCTTGGCTTGCATTACCATTAATGGCCGACAGTACTGCTGTCTCCCCAAGGATTCTGGAGGACTCAGCCTTATTTCCACCCAGAACCAAGGGCTAGCCTTATGTGCTAAATGGCTTATCAGAGCCTTATCTGGAGACGAGGTCTAGAAAATTCTTCTGTGCCATTACATTTCTTCAGGCTTTCCTTCTAAAAGGCTTGGAAGGGGATAGGCTTGCAAACCTTGCTCACCATGACATACCCTGTTCAGATATAGTGTTCTTTTGTGGACAAAAGTATCTGGCATGCTTGGGAAGCTATCAAGCCTTGGCTGCGGTGGGCTGACGATGGCTTTTGGGACAACTTATCCATGAATCAGCAGAACCTGTGGTGGTCCCCTCTTTTTCAGATGCAAGCGTTGCCTTTGGCCAAAATTCAAGGTATCAGTGCTCCGCACTTTCATAAGTGTGACATTCGTACCCCTAAGGATCTTTTTTCTAGATCTACTATGAGCCTCCGGTCTTGGGAGGACCTCCAAGTCCAATTTCGCCTATCTCGGTCAGATCAGGAGACTTATGACCTTCTAGTTTCAACCCTTCCCTCAAATTTGCTTCATAAGCTCGGTATTTGGTTTGTTAGAACTTGGTGGAAAGACTGGAAGTGGTATCATTAGACTCCTTTTACCAACTACAAACCCAAAATGGGTTATCTCTGGTTGGTTCCTCACTTGCCTATGACTCAAACTCTCAAACAACAGTGGCACTTGCAGTCTTCCTAGACTGCCTGGAGATTCAGGTTTTTGGCTATCTGGTCCACCATCATCGAGCCTAAGATTCACCACTTTGCTTGGTGTGTTCTATTTCAAGGTCTTCCTTTGGGTTCCAGACTCAAGCATTTGGGAGTGTTTGACCCTCGATGCCCTTTTTGTGGTCACCCAAAAACTTTTATGCACTTCTTTTGGTTCTGTAAAAGAGTTCAGCAGTATTGGAGCTGGATTCATGACTTTTTTTGGCCTGAGCCATTTTCCTGGCACATGGCTCTTCTGGGTGATTCGTCTAGAATCCTCTATAAGTTCTCCCAGATATGGCATACTTTCAGAATGGAGATCCTTTTCACCCTTTGGAAAGATATAAATGTTGTTATTTTTCTCAGAGCTACTTGGATATTAATGTTTAGCTTTATGCTAAAGCTTGCCTTTGTAACAATGTATTAATGTAGATTCAGGTTCAAGCTGACAAGGTGGCCCTTGAGGTGGCCCACCTTCAGGAGCTTCTTCAACACTTGGGTAATGCCCCTTGAATGATTTCCCAAGTACCACCAGACTTTGTCTCTGCCAACCGTACTCCACCCCGTGGCCGCCGGTGTGGTCACAACTCCTCTGCCCGCCGCTCTTAGATCTCATGGTCCTAGCCTCCCCACCGCCCCTCGGGCGAGAGAGATGTTGCTTGGCACTGCCACTCGGCTTCCCCGTCGTGGCATGGCTCCAGCTCAGGGTGGCCCTCTGATGCTCCTGTGGCCTTTGCTCCTCCTGCTGCTAATTCTGGGTGGCCCTCTGCCACCACCTCCAAGTTTCCTCTCCTGGCTTTGGCGATCTCACCTCCCAGGCAGGAGGAAGTATAAATTGAAAGACATCCTAAAGATGGGTGGTCTGTGCCAGACCTAACTCTTGGCCTCACTGATGTATGTGGCAAAAAAGATGACCCTGATCCTCCTCCCTCAGCTGCCATTTCTTTGGTTGCCTGAGGAAGTTTTTTGATGAATAGCTTGTTGTTTTTTGTTTCCGACCACTGGCCGAGTGACTCTCGCAGGGTGATTTTGTATCCCCTGGCCTTTTTTTGTGAATATGTACTTTAATATTTCTTATTAATAGAGAAGGCCTATTCATCAAAAGAAAGTTGGAAGAGAGTGCTCACATTAGATTTGATAAGTACTCCAATTTTTATACATTGTTGGGCAATATTAACAAATATTTGTATTTTGACAAGCAGTCTAAAAGTTGTACTTTATTGGAGAATGTTAGAAAAGAATAATTGTATTAGATTTGACAAGTATCCAGTATTTGTACACTGAATTTGGGAATTTAGAAATTAAATATTGGTTTTAAACTTGTACAAGTTGCAATGTTTGTCAATTACAATTTAAATGTTAAATTGTGACACTTTGAATCTATATTGGTCCATATTGGATCTCATGTTTATATCCTTTATTTTAAAATGCAACAGGTAATGGATACATTTAATTTTCACACACTCTTAATTATTTAAGAAAAATTCATTAATTTAAAATTGATACACTTATTATAGACAACTAATAATATATTAATTAGAGCAAAATATATCGCATTTAACATTTAATTATATCTATATAAATGATTTTTTTACCCGAGGATTACAAGTTTTGAAGTGTATGATTATTGATTCCATATATCACATATTTGGTAATATTTTGATTAATATATGGAATGAATATTTACAAGATATAATATTAATTATTTTTACTGGTTGTATGAATAATCACAATTGCTATAACAACTAGATTGGACCCTGCACAACTGCTGGTCCCTCTCCTCTAGTGATTAATGCTTTAAGAATTATAAACCTAAAAAGTTGGCATTTACATACATACTAATAATATGCACAGAGCTCCTTAAGAAGCTTAAGGATATTAACATTGTCCATGTATACATGAAAGTGGATAGGAAAGGATGCAAATTTATTGGCCAACTTGGCCATTGATGAGTTTGGGGTGAACATGATAAATGAATATGATTAGGTTTAGGTTGTGCTCATTAAGTCCTTTTTTCCATCATTCTTTGTTAATGTCAGTTTTGGCTATGGGGCCAATAGAATGCATCGACCCCATAGTGTGTTTTTATAAGCGATACTTATAAATACATTATGGGGATGATGCGTTATATCAATCCCATAAACAATACCATTAATGATTGGCCTCACACAATGGTAGGATTGTTGGATGTCGATCTCCTTGGTAAAATCTTGCTAGATTGCCTTTATTGTGGACATATTAGACAAGCAATTGAAGATTTTTTTCAAGATGAATTCTATGATTGTTCTGTAGGCACTTAAGATGGTGTAGGAGGACACATTTATGAATTTAAAGTGTAAAATTAAAGGTGAATGTAATGATAACATCAAAGTCTGTTCTATTTATGCTCCGCCTTGGTGAATACAAGGAGTTGTCCTTAAGGCCATTTTAACTTTGTTATGTGTTGTCGTTGGCTTGGGGTTTTGAAGTGACAAGGGGATTTTGTCGATAAAGCTTCTGAAGTATAACAACCCTTAGGTCTCTTTCCTAATTGAGGTAATAGGTGAAAATGTGGATCCTTATAGACACAGGGCTCATTAGGGACTAGACTCCCTTAAGATTATCATAGGGGTTTTGAACAATGGTGTTGTGGATTGGTCTTTCACCTTGGTTTTATGCTAAAAAAGAAGATTCATGTAAGGTCTCTTAATTTATATCTATGTACACCTATGAAGATGGATATATTGGATGTAAATTGTGATACATGATGTGAACAATCAAAGTAGTATTTATGCCAGAGGAATCGTTGGTCGATAAAAGACAAATTTTGTAACAAAATGACCATCATCAGGGTTGGCAATTTTGTAAATTAATATAAGGGGTATGACTTCTTTTAACAATAAAAAAATGAGAATGGAGCTAATATACCAATCAAAATATTGGTAAATATTTTCATAGCGGAGTAAAATTCGACATAGTAATAAGAAATGGTTCAATAAAAGAAAAATCACCAAAAAATAAAACATATTGTCAACTTTTGACTTTCTGAAACAAAAAATAAATTAGATAAAGTCTAGAAATAATTTTTTTTACTCTTTTCAAAATTAAAATTAAAATTTTAGTTGGAGAAAATGCAAGTAAATTTATAAAATCAAATATCTTCTAACATTAAATGTAAGTTAAAACTCTACAATGGGCGACAGAAGGTAGCTCAATGCTTGGGCAGATGTGGCATGGGAGGATCCACCACATGTGCCTCAATGGGTTTTTTCTAAAGGAAAATGGGAGGATAGGGCTCCGTAGGTGCTCCAAGGCAGACATAGCAGGTTTTTTCTTCCGATTTCAAGATACTTTCAAGGGTTTTTTAAGAATTATCCAAGACCACATCATCTCAATGTAAGCTTTAATCTGTGAGCTCAGGGTGGTAATGGACTGGGAAAGCATAATCATTTGAAAACCACAAACCAGAGAGTTATTTCCGATGGTGATAAGAGGTAGTTTGCTCAAGTGGTGGGCGCGGGAAGCATGGAGACATCTAAGGCATCCGTGTCTTTCAAACCAACGGGCACCTTGGAAATTGTTGGCAAGGATACAATGAATACGGGTAATAAGGTCCACTCTGTTTCAGGTCTGGTAAAAGGTAAAAGGGTTGATGAAGCCCTGATGAAAGAGGTATGGTTTCCTCTTCCGTGTTTTGATTATAGAGGTTCTTTTGTGGAAGAAAGGGCTTCAAGGTTACACTCTGTTGCACTCTTGGGGGAATTCTGGGGTCCTCAAACTAATTTGTCTAAGTTGCATTCTAAATTGAGGAAACATTGGTCTGCATTAGTTTATTTTCAGTTATTATCAGTGAATTCCTTTGTATTTGTCTTTGAATCCCCTCATTTTAGGGATGATGTTCTCGCGAATCCGTTTCATTGGTTTGGCAATAATTAGATTATGGTATCTGCTTGGAAGCCTTTTTTTGTCCTAGAATGGGTCAAGCCTAAAAATATTCTGGTTTGGTTTGGGTTGCCTAAAATTCCTTTTGAATTCATGGACCTAGAAGTTTTGAAATCGATAGGTGATAATTTTGGGAAGTTTTTGACATCTAAATCTGATTTTGTGGAAGGGAAGGTTCTGGTAAAAATTTATGTGTTGGTTTCCCCTACTTCCGTGTGCCCGATTTCATGTAATATTAAGTCAAATGAGGGTATTTGGAAACAATCTATTGACAAGTTGGATAATGACCTCATTCAAAATCCGATTGTTGCGGATGCCCCTTTGTTCTTGGACTTTCGTAATAACTCCAAATTTGTTACATATACTAAGGGTGGCTTTGATGTCCCTTTGAATCCTGTTCCTGCTAAAGATCCTTCTATCCATGTCTCTTTGATTCTAATTATCAGTCAAAGGAGGGTTCCGAAGGGAATAATTCTGATCAATCTATCCATATTGCTTCCTCTGATAAGGTGGAGAGTGCTTTGAACAATTTAAATCAGGCAGGACTAGAGGGGGTTATTAATTCTAAGCTCGATTGTCAGGATCAGGGTGGTAATTCTTGGCAATCTGATCAGAAAAGACCTCCCTCCCCTCAAGGTCCCAATCATTGTAATTTTGTTCATGAGGGTGGGCTAGATGGAAATGTAGGTGATAAGGCTTCTGGTTCTTTATAAGGGCTAGGTGCTCAGATGAATATTCCACAACATAATGGAGGTGTAGGGGATAATGCCCCTATTAAGTCTACTCCCTTAAGTCATGATGATGCTCTCCTAATTCAGAAGGTAAAAGAGTTAGCATATAGTAAGCCTAATCTGGGGTTTGGCAAGCCTCAGGAGCCTCTAGATATTTCTCCAGATGAACATACGGTTTAGCAAGTTGAGCATTTGCTCAATAGTAACAAGGATCAGTTAGATGAGGAGATTTTAGATAGGATTGTGTGTTCTATTGAGAATGATTTGAATTTAATTCATAAGAGTTTGCCTCTTTCCCCTTCTTTTAATCCTTTTGAGGTTCTCAATAATAATGTTGCACAGGATATTTTAAATAAAGTGGAATCCTAGGGACTGGTGTCTTCTCCTCGGTCACCTTTAGTTAAAATGTCATCCTCTCCTTTAGGCCCTCCTATTGCTTAAGTTGAGATGAAATTCCCTATCCCTGTTGTGTCTCCGGGTAGGGGTAGACCTCCAAACAATCATAAAACTCAATTGGAAATTGATGCAGGTATTCAACAAGTGTTGTCTACTTCTCCCGATGTTAAGAAGGTCTCAACCCTGTCTTTGGACAAGGGGAAAAACATTGGTCATTGCTTGAGTTCCTTCAAAAAGAAAAGGAAGTGCCTAATTAGTCCTCCGGTCACTAGATTTGTGGCTGTTAAGAGGAGCTTACATACAAGCTTTGGGGAGAATATTTCTTCCCCTAAGGATGAAAAGAGGGGAGTGTCGACCTCCCCTCGAGGGAAATGAGGATTATTTCATGGAATGTTAGGGGCTTAAATTCCCCTAACAAGAGACTCTTGATCAAGTCTCAATTGGACTTGGTTAAGTGGGATATAGGTATGCTTCAAGAGACTAAGCTCTCTTTGGAGAGTTCTGAGTTTGTTTTTTCCTCTTGGAAGAGGTGGAAATTCCTGTCATGTCCGGCTTCGGGGGTGTCGGGGGGTTTGGCCTTGTTATGGAATGATTTTGTGGTTGATATAGAATTGGTTGCTTCTGATCTTAATTGGATTTTATCATTAGTGTCTTACAAAAATTCTATGTTCAAAGTATGGCTGTTTAATATTTATGCCCCCTTGGGTGTTTTGGCTAAATGCAGCCTTTGGCGAGAACTCATAAGGGTGTCATACCCTCTTAGGGATAATTCTTTTATTATTTTTTGGGGGGAATTCAATGCTATTCTAGATTCAGGTGAAAAGACAGAGGGTATTTGCCCTAATAAGAAATCTATGGATGATTTTAATACATTTATTTCTGATATGTCTCTTTTTGACTATAAGCCAAATAATAGTCTTTTCACATGGACAAACATGAGGAAGAATTTCTCTCAAATTGCGGAGAGATTGGATAGATTTTTACTTTCTTGCAATTGGTTTGACTCAGATATTGATTTTTTTTCTTCTATCCTTCCTTTGTCAGGGTCAGATCACTTTCCTATTTCCCTCTCTATTTTAAAAGATAGATCTTCTCATAAGTTGCCTTTTAAGTTTGAACCCATGTGGTTTAGGGATCCTCCTTTCCTAACCCTTCTTCAGCAATAGTGGGGTGAGGCTTCATTGGTTAGAGGGTCTAGAATGTTTCAGATTGTTAAGAAGATCAGATTTTTAAAGAAAAATATTAGGGAGTGGAATTCTCTGCATTTTAAGAATATCTTTTAAGAAAAGCAAAGGATTTTGGATATGATTGAAGTATTGAATAGGCATGTGATTCTACATGGTATGGGTTCTAGGGTGTTTGATGAAATTAAGTCTCTTAGGAGTGAGTTAGAATAAATTTTGGTGAGAGAGGAGGTATATTGGAGACAAAAATCAAGGGAGTTATGGTTAGTTGATGGGGATAAAAATACAAATTTTTTCCATTCTACCACTAAAATGAAAAGGGCTAGGAGTAGGATTACTTGTATTCAGGACTGTCATGGGAATATTCTTTCTGAGTTAGAGGACATTTCTAGTGAAGCAGTTAAGTTTTTTAAGAATCTACTTTCATCTGAAAGTAATGATGTCTCTAATAATATCACATCTCACATTTCCTCTTTAATTTCTCTTGATGACAATAGAATGTTAATGTCTCCTTTTTCATTAGAAGATGTTAGGGGGGCTGTTTTTGCTATGAATCTGGACAAGGCACCCAGGCCTGATGCATTCACTCCTTTATTCTTTTAGAAATGTTGGGATTTTGTGGGTCCGGATGTTCTTTTGGCTCTTGAGGAAGCTAGACGAAATAGGTCGATCCTTAAGGAAATGAATACTACCTTGATAGTCATTATACCTAAGAAGGAGGACCCTAAAACTTTTGCAGATTTTCATCCTATAGCTTTATGTAATACCCTCTACAAGATCTTCGCAAAAGCGATTTCTATGAGATTGACTAAACTTTTACCAAAAATTATTTCTTTAGGGCAAGGACATTTTTTTCCAAAAAGGGAAAAAGCAGAGGGGGCAATAGTTGCTCATGAGGTTCTTCATTCAATATCAGTTCAGAAATGTCCTGCCATGATCCTAAAGTTAGATATGATGAAGACATATGACAGGGTCGAATGAAATGTGTTAAAAGTTGTCTTGTTGAGGCTGGGTTTCTCATTGGCTTGGATAAAATGGATCATGTCATGCATCTCCTTGGCTAGATTCTCGATTCTTATTAATGGGTCTCCTTGTGGGTTCTTCCATTCTTCTAGGGGTTTGAGGCAAGGGGATCCCTTGTCCCCTTTCTTGTTTATATTACTAGTTGAATCTTTGAGTTGGGCAATTAGAGCAGTTCGATTGAGTGGTTTATGGAAGGGGATCCAAATTCAAAACTTTGACCAGAGGATTTCCCATTGCCTTTTTGCTAATGACACCCTTTTGTTTGGCAATGCATCTTTGAAGGAGGCTAGAATTATTGATCAAGTGATTAAGAATTATGCTTCATTTTTTGGACAGAAGGTCAATAAGGACAAGTCTAAGATATTCTTCTTAAACACTCACTCCTTGATTCAGGGTAGGCTTTAGAAGTTTTGGGGTTTCCAACTTGGGGATTTTCCTTGCAACTACCTTGGGATCCCCTTTTTTGTTAAAAAGGACAAGGTGGGATTTTAGGATAAAGTAATTTTAGGGATATCAAAGAAAATCTTGTCCTGGAACCACAAATGGCTTTCTGTGACAGGGAAAATTATTCTGATTAAGTTTGTGTTGAATGCAGTGCCAATTTACTTAATGTCAATTCTCAAAGCTCCTAAGTCTATTCTTGTTAGTTTGAAGGATACTCTGAGATCCTTTTTTTGGAATAATAGTAAGGATGGGAAATGTAGGATCCCCTTGCTAGCTTGGGATAAAGTCTGTCTTCCAAAAGAACTTGGTGGGTCAGGGATTAGAAGCTTGGAGAATCAGAATCTGGCCTTGGGGGCTAAGCTAGTTTGGAAATTGTATGATAAACTAGATTCCCTCTGGGATAAGATCATGTTTGCTAAGTATTTTAATAATGGGGCAAGAGAGTGTGTTTTTCGTGCTTCGAGTTTGCCCCATGGGTCGGCTATTTGGATTTTTTTGGTTAAATGTAGAAGTGTCTTGTTGCCCCATCTTTCTTGGGTTGTGCATAATGGTAGTAAAGCTAGATTTTGGGATGATGCTTGGAATGGTTATTGTACTCCATTAGGGATTTGACCCCATTGAAGTCAATCCTTTCTGTTAGATGGGGAATTTTTTTGTCCGATTATTTTGATATTGTACAAAGTGGTCATGTGAAGATGGCTAAATGGAAATCAATTGATTGTCTGAATGTTGACCTTAGTTTGAAAGTAGAATTTTGTAATGTCCTCAAAGATAGAGTTGTCATCTTGTCTGAGAGGGAAGATGATCTTATTTGGACTAAGAGTGTATCAAGCAAATACTCTATGAAAGATGGATATAAATCCCTTATTTGGCTAAGGAATTTTCTTCCTGGGCCTTTAAATTGTTCTGGCATTCAGCTTGCCTTCCGAAGGCAGGTGTATTTGCTTGGCTTGCTGTACAAGACATGGTTCTTACAGGGATGAGATTAGATATGATGGGATTGACTGTTGTTTTTCCTTGTGTTTTGTGTAATAAGAATTTGGAATCTTCCTTTCACCTGTTTCTTCACTGTGATTTTTCTTTTGGATGTTGGCAATGGCTGTTTGAGAAACTAGGACTGTCTTTTGTTATTGGCAATGACCTTCTCTCCCACTTTAGAGCCTGGCCTATCTTGTTTCCCTCATCCTTTTATGCTTGTCTCTGGCTCATCCCTCCTTCAATTATCATTTCAAACATATGGTTAGAGAGAAATAATAGGATTTTTAGAAAGCTATCAGCCTCGCTCTCTGACATTTTAATCAAGATTGAGGCTTCTATCTTAGAGGTGGCTCTGTCATATATTCATAAGAATTTGGAGAATTTGACATCCTTCTATCATTGGGATGGTAGGATTACAAGGACTTGGAAATCTCTCTTTACCATCCCTTCTCATGGGTCTGTCGCAAAAGGTCTTGTTACTATTAATAAGAGACTTGCTGCTAGATGGGATCCTCCTCCTCTGGGCCATTTCAAGCTTCATTTTGATGGAACTTCTAGGGCTAACTTGGGGCTGGCTGGGGCTGGTATGGCTATTTTTGATCACAATGCAGTCTTAATAGCTGCTCAGTGTCATGCCCTTGGTTCCCAGTCAAACAATTTTGCTGAATGCCAAGCTTTGTCCCTAGGGATTGATTTGGCTATGTCTTTAGGGATTAAAAACCTATTAATTCAGGGCGATTTGATGGTCATTATTCAGAGTGTTTTGAGCAGTAAGAGCAATTGTTGGCATTTGAAGTACATATTAGATCATATTTTGGAGAAGTTGTCATTCTTTGATACATTCTCGATATCTCATTGTTTTAGAGAACTGAATAAGCTTGCATTTTTTTTGGCTAATATTGCAATTGACTTCGATGCTCATTTTAAGAATGTGGAGGTAAGTGACATTCCTCAAGATATTGTTCTCAGGTATAGGATCTAATCTAAGGGTTTAAGGTAATTGTTTTGGTTTTATCTTCTTCCATTATCTCTTGAGGTATTCATGTTATCCTTTACATTGATCAGATTTTATTTGCACCACATGTGTAGATAGGAGGATGATAGGCTTTATTATGTTTTTGTTTAAATATGGTGTGTTCTTACAATTTTGCTTCTGGGCTAGATAATGGTGTGTATATCCCATGAGGTATGGTAAATTGCAGTTTTCACCGAATGTTGCAAATCATTCTAAAGGTTAATTTAATTACTCTTGAGGTAAGGGATATTCCTCAAGGTTATGTGGAAGGTAATGGTTGACAATTAATAATGTGGAGGCAAGTGACATTCCTCAAGATATTCTTCTCGGGTATTTGATCTAATCTAAGGGTTTAAGGTAATTGATTTGGGTTTATCTTCTTCCATTATCTCTTGAGGTATTCATGTTATCCTTTACTCTCATTGGATTTTATTTGCACCACATGTGTAGATAGGAGGATGATAGGCTCTATTATGTTTTTTGTTTACATATGGTGTGTTCTTACAATTTGCTTCTCGGCTAGATGATGGTGTGTATATCCCATGAGGTATGGTTAGTAGGTAAATTGTAGTTTTTGCCAAATGTGCAACTAAAGATCAATTAAAATACTGTTGAGGTAAGGGATATTCCTCAAGGTTATGTGGAAGGTATTGGGATGTCTTGTCTCTGGTTAAAAGGTGGCCCACCTTCCTTGATTGCTTAGGTTCATCCTCTTTTTTTACTTTATGGATGACTTTGTATGCACCTTTTATCTGATGTAGAAACAATATTTCTACTTTAAGTATTAGTCATTTATAATGCCAATTATAGGGTGAGGATGTGATTGTTCATGATATTTTCAAGGGTGGCGGCATTTGTGTGTTTTGAGCATCTTTTTTTTTCGGTCCTTCATGAGTTGTGGCATGCTTGTTACTCTTTAAATGTGTAGTACAATCCTGGGCTATTATTATTTGTTAAAGTTTTGTTACTGCATCGTTGGTCGCCTTGTGTGAGTTTACGACCATGGTAGATTTGGCTTTATGCGATAATCATTGTTTAGGGGTAGCGTCCTCTCCTTCTGGATTTTCATTTATGGTTGTCAGTTTCAGGGTTGTTATCCCATGTGAAATATTTAAATCAAGGAAGTTTGTAATGGATATTTTGCATTGATGTTCTCGTCATTATGAGAAGTTAAGGGCAGTTTTCTCATTTATATTTTCATGTGTTATCTTGTTTTATTATGAATTAAGCAACATTTTATGTTTTATACTTCTGTGGTTTTTATTGGAGCTCTTCCTCCTACAAATGTTGTCTTCTCTGACCACTAGGACATACAAAGTGTTTCTAGAAGCTAGGATATCGAAGGAAGAGAATGTGGATAATTCTGTCAAGCTTGGTCAGGTCTTTAATTTGTTTTCCCCTGCGGTGGATTTTGAATTCCGCAGACTTCTGGGGTGTCGATGGTTGGCAGTTTTCCCTCATATTTCTTATGCTGAGCTTCTGTCTCAGTTTGTCACAATTTGTTATGATGTTTTACTCGATGATGATTTGGTCTGCCTCTTGGTTTCCATGTTCATTTTTTCGACAATATGTAATTGGGACTTGGTTTCTTCTGCATTGGTTGATTTTCGTTTTGATGTGGGGTCCTTTTATTATGGTGGGTTTATTCCTCGCCATGAGCTCATGGTTAATGGTTGGTCTAGTCAATTATTGCATGAATTAAGAATGGGATTGATATGTGATTCCATGGAAGATACACGGGCTTCTATGGATTTTCTGCTGTATCTAGCTCTTGATCAGTATGTAGATAAAGCTTGGGTCATTTTTGAGGCCTTGCACTCGTTGATCACTTTGGGATTTTTGTTCTCTTCTCCTTTTTGTTTGGCTTTTCCTCTAAGGGTTATTCCTCCTCCGGTTTCAGCTCATGATCCTTCGGAGGAGAGCACTAGCTCTTGGTTTTTGGATATCTGACTGTTTTTTGGAGTTGGTGGTATGGTTTTTGTTGATGAATTTTTGGAGGTTCTTTGGCTACTATTATGCTCGAGTGTTTCAATATGGTTTTGGCAAGAACTTCTACATCACTATTACCTCCTTGGTGGTCCTTCATGTAATCCTGATGGCATTTTTGTTCAGCCTTTTATTTGGCGGTAGTCTGGTTTTTTGTAAATGTCCTATGGGACCCTTGTATAATTTTTAGAGGTAGGGGGTTGGGTGATCTGACTGGACATCAACAAATGATGTAAGGGTAGTGCCTAGTTTTTATTTTTTTGAAGGCTACAACTGGAGGTTTTCTTGCGGGTTCTTTCTTACTGGTATGCCTTTTTTGAACCTGATGTAAACATTTTTATGAGTAAAATATAAGTTTAGTAGATTCTCCACTTTTATCAAAAAAAAAAAAAAATTTTAATCATGACATCATAAATTAAAAATAAAAATGAAATAATCTCAATCAATATTTAATTTTTTTTTTGAAGTTGAGAATAAAATTAGCACAACATTATATAACATTAAAGATGAGAATGGGGTCCTCCATTCAAGGTGTTTCTAAGGTTAATCTTAGCTCTATTTTTTATTACAAGTAAAATTCTCTTCTATAAATGACGATCGATTTAGAATTGAATTTGAATAGTGTCTCTATATTCAACCTCGACAATAGTGGCGTTTGGTATGTTTATAGAAATTGCAAAGGTGAAGTTTTGAGTAAAATAAGCATTCCCTTTTCTCCAAACACAAACAATGCAACTGAATTACAAGTCATCCTCCTTGGCCTCCAAGAAGTTGTGAGACTTGGATTAAAAAAAATAGTTATTGAAGGGGACTCTCTAATAGTGATTAATGCCTTAGGAGTTATAAACCTAAAAAAATTGGCATCTAAATACCATGCTAAACATATATGTAGATTGAACAAGTACAAGGACATATGCATACATACATACATACATACATACATACATACAAGTATGCGTACATGTATACATATACTATACATGTATATGCATATATTGGATGTATACATGTATACATATATACATGTCTCTGTGTGTATCAATTAAGGGTTTTATAAATATAAAACTACACACACATAATAAGCTAAGGGTTTTATTCCTCTTAGATCAATGAATAATTTTATTGCATGTAGACTGGGAGGTATCCTTAAGGTTTCTAATTTTTAAAAGTTAGAATTGGGGATATGATTGCATAATATTTATTTTACAATTGACTATTTATGATATCAAATTTGGTAACCAAATATTTTGGTCAATATTGAAAATAATCATTGTTCAATTACATTCAAGTGAATTATAACCTTATTCTATTGTCATCGTTCGATTGCACCTACTGTTACATTTTCAAAATTGGAAATTGGTGACATTCATTTACATTCAAGTGATCATTTCCAATGATATGCTTTTGAAATATTGTTTCAAGCTACATCATCTATTTATAGTAGAGCACACTTCAACCAAAACTCTGAATTGAATGTTGTGTTATGGGTCCATGTTAGCAAAGCAATTGTTCATTCACATTTAAGTGGATTATACATATTTATTGCTTTTTGCTCAATTAAACTAACTTTTACATGTATGAAGTTGTCATTTAGATTTATTTATAAAATCGTTCAATTACATTGAAGTGGATTCTATGTATTGTATGCTTGTTATTCAATTACATTAAGAATTACATATATGAAATTACTATTTCAATCCATATATAACCTTTCACAAATTATATTAGTTTGTATAAAGGCTATAAACATTTATATTCTAATGGTGCTTCAAGTGATATATAATCCCTATAATTATGTATATGTATGTATGTATGTATGTATGCATGCATGCAAGTAATGTATGTATGTATGGCTGTACGGGTTATATATCACTTTAAATTCCATTATTATATAAATATTTAATACTTAGTTGCAAACTGATTAAATCAATGCTATAATGATGCAAGCATATATATATATATATATATATATATATATATATATATATATATATATATATATATATATATATATATATATATACGTATATGTGTGTGTGTGTAGCAACAATGCCAATGTCAAGGGAACTATATATATACAAATTTTATATTTAAAATAGTAATTTTTTAAAGATATATATTCAACAATCATGATGGTTTCTCTAGTGCAGTGGGTAGAGAAAGTGACGTGCTTCAACATTAGTATGTTAGTCTGGCACAACACTGTTTCTGTTGGAGTTTGCTGGTTTGGCAAATTAGGTGTTTCTATTGGAGCACACATATCCTCTATTAATGGATCAACTCTTTCAACATCACAAGTTCTAAATTCTCTAAAACAACTCTCAAGTCAACCATTAATTATTATTGTCAATGCCATTTCTAACCTCTCAAATTACATTGATACATAACATCTAACTTACAATTCATATATGTTATCTCATTAGTTTAATGTATTCCTATACAAATTCCATCTAGTGTTCCAAATTTTTCCATTTTCTCTACAAATTACCCTCAAATGCCTATTTATACAAGTCACCTATACTTTGTATTGTATTTTTATAATTGTAGATTGCACATTTCACAATTTAAGACACTTGTTGGAGACTTATTTCATACACCTATTGCAGCTTCCAAGGTATGTATATTTCATAACTTTGTTATAAAAATAATATTATATAAAAATGTTCCATATGTTTTTAAGATTCATATATTTCATGATTTTCTTTTGAAATATTTGTATAAAAGTGGTTTTATAATAGAAATATAAATATCTATTTTCAATCACCTAATTTTGGGAAGTTGGAAGTAATTACCTAATCTTTGATTGGACCCACAGTTGATATATATAATATGTACCTCTGTTTTTATATTCTAAATAAAATTTGAGAAAAAGGCGAACTTTATATTTATAATTGAGTGTTATATTGTCAAAAAGTGAGGCCTAGACTATCAACTCCTATTTCCACTAGAGATATTTGCTCTTGACAAGTTTGAGTATTTTTTTTTCAATTATTGCAAGGTAAATCTAGAGAAAGAGGGGTATAAGTGGACATGGTGGTACACGAACTTGGTCATCTAGGGATGAAAAGTGAAACTCCATTTTTTGTAACTTGGTGACATGTATACAAGTTGGTCATCTATAATGTTTATGGTAGATGAAATGTAAACTGGTTTGTACATGTCATATCAGTATTTGTATAAAAGTGGTTTTATAATAGAAATATAAATATCTATTTTCATTCACTTAATTATAAAAAATTAAAAAATAATTACCCAATCTTTAAGTGGACCCATAGTTAATGT